>NC_047040.1:35637266-35942516 GCF_011762595.2 Tursiops truncatus
GATGAAACCCTAAGCTGCATTACTAGAGGCACAGAGGACCATATAACAGAAGACAGAGTTCCGTAGTGATCTGTACTGGTCAGAACACAACTGGGTTTCAAGGATACTACTGATGGGTGAAGCTCAGAGGATGGCACCTAGGGAGGCGAAGGATCTGGAAAACATTTCACGTGAGGAACTACTAAAAACACGGAGTGTTTAACCTAGCAGAGAAAAAGCTTAAAGGGAACATTATTGTTTTCTTAAAGTTTTGCAGAGTTGTGTGGAAGACTGATTGATGTAAGCTGGGTTCTTTCAAGGGCAAAGCTAGCTTGAATGGGATGAAGTTATAGGGTAGATGACTTCAGCCCTGTATAATGAAGACATTTCTATCAATGGGAATTATTAAAAAAATAAATGGGCTGTTGTCTGAGTTTCTTGAAAACTGGAAATGTTCAAGGAACAGTTGAATGATGGTATGTCAGCAATATTGGAGACGGAATTCTAGAAGGCCTCCAAGTTTTTTCTAACTAACTCCAAGATTCTGCAATCCTATACTATGTTTTCAGTTAAGTTTTAAAGGAACCCACTGAGGAAATCCATTTGGAAACTTTCAGTAACAGTGTAAGGTAAAAATCTGCAGTCTACAACTAAATTGTTTAAAAGGCAACCCCTAACCTATGTTTTGTTTCTTGGTTCTGGGGGCCCTAAGCACCCCTGGGGTTGCTTGTGATAGGATAAGATCATCGATGTGATCAAGATGCTTACAGCTAAACTCAAGATTGGAATTAATAAACAACTGTCTAAAGATGTTTACAAGTGATAATAAGGAAGCAAAGGTAGAAAGAAGAATGTCCAAAATGGAAGCTTCATCAGACCCAAGAATTCTCCGGGTTTGTTGCAAGTCCAGAGTAGGACTTGACCAAGTAAAAGCAAACAATGGAGACAGCATTTTTGTTGTTGGCTTGTAGGCGCAAGAGTTCAGCTCCTTCAGGGTCACTCTCTAAGTCCTTGGATGCTCTGTGCCTTGTTTTCCCCAAAAACAAATTGTAGAGACTAGCACATACCAGCCCAGTAAAGGTTCATTTCTGCACATTGGCTGTATTCTTACAGTTGATAAAGTCAAGAAAAATGCGCTCATGGAAATCCAGCTGTTCGACTACCCCATGACCAATCCACCAGACGTACACAATCCCAAGAAACACCCGGGTGCCACTTGCCGGAGGCCTGGGATTCAGGAGTTAATGTCTGCAAAGCATTTTGAGCTTGTTGGAAGAAAGGCGCTAGATAAATACAAAGTGTTGTTGTTATTATAGGGAAGGAAAAGTAACTGTTAGCTCAGGGTCTATAATTAGGAAGCAAATATAGTGTCTGGTGGCTTTGATAATAGGATTTCTATGAAGATGTGGCATGCAGTAAGCCTGTTGACTGAAATGTTATAAATGACATGATTTTTGCCATCCTAGTCAGAATCCTTGACATTTTCGTTTTCGGTTTTGCCTTCCTGCCCTTCCCCCACACTCTATTTTTAGGCAAACTCTAAGAAGGCAAGTGTCAAATTAACAGCTCCAAAACTAAAAAACTTGGTGTGTTCATGGAGAAATTACGGTCCTGAAGGAATCAGGGCTTGCTCCTTTCTTGCTGAAGCCAAATGGTGAAGACTTGGAGTCGAGTGTTGAGAAGATCCTCTGAGTTCCTTCAGAGCCTGGGTCCTTGTTCTGCCTCTTGTCCTCAGCTGGCAAGCCCAGAGCCCTGAGCGAGGCCTAGTTCTGCAGCTTGGAAAAGAAAGCTTGGGAATTCTTTCAAGAGAAGCATAAATCCGAGTTCAGGTCTTGGAAAGTAAGTAAAGAAGGAAATAGTTTTAAAATATTTTAATGTGTTTATCTGCATATTTTCGGTCTACGCATAATGTTCTGAGAATTTAAATGGTTTAAGAAAATCACTTCTTAAAATAAGGAATACTGTTTTTTGGTGGAACAGTTAGCCATTCAGACTCCTGTGACTCTTTCTGTTATCAATTTGCTCGGTGATTTTCACCTGTACTTGCCTCAATTTCTGCCCTGTAAAATTGTCATAACTGATTACCGTTCTCATCGATGTTGCTGGAGAAAGGCAGCAAAGGCAGAATTCACAGATGTTCAGTTAGCGTCTGATCGTTGGCCTGTCATTAACTCGCCAGCTAGAGGCCTTCGTGCAGTTGCTAAACTCCTCCAGCCTGTTTCTCCATAATTTAATAATTATCGAGTGATCGAAATGAAATGAAATGCACTTTCATTTAAAGGAAACATCTAAATATATTTTTTTTAATTTTCTAATAGCCACATTTTTTTAAACATCTTTATTGGAGTATAATTGCTTTACAATGGTGTTAGTTTCTGATGTATAACAAAGTGAATCAGCTATACGTATGCATATATCCCCATATCCCTCCCTCTTGCATCTCCCTCCCTCCCACCCTCCCTATCCCACCCCTCCAGGTGGTCACAAAGCACCGAGCTGATCTCCCTGTGCTATGCGACTGCTTCCCACTAGGTATCTGCCTTACGTTTGGTAGTGTATATGTGTCCTCCTATCCTGCCCCTCAGTTCATCAGAACCATTCTTTTTTTTTAGATGCCAGAAGTGCCCGTTAAGGACTTTTCCAGTTTTAAAATCTTTTAATTTTTTTTATGACTTCAGTGTCTTTTCTAAGTGAACACATACAACTACACCTTCTAATGATTTTTCTTGTTGATGTGGTGGTGGTGGTGGCTTTTCTTTTCTTTTTTTTTTCTTCCTAATTTTACTGTGGGGACTAGTTTGCTACAAGGAACTTGGTGCCATAATTCTTGGTCTGAATGTACCTGCTGCAATTTTGGAATATGGAAGTTTCCTGTGTGTTTATGTCACGGATAATGTCTCCTTTTTCGGTTGTGTTCCGTGGGGTAGTGATCGGAATACGGAAGTTTCCTGTGTGTTTATGTCATGGATAATGTCTCCTTTTTCAGTTGTGTTCCATGGGGTAGTGATTGGAATACGGAAGTTTCCTGTGTGTTTATTTCAGGGATAATGTCTCCTTTTTCGGTTGTGTTCCATGGGGTAGTGATTGGAATACGGAAGTTTCCTGTGTGTTTATGTCATGGATAATGTCTCCTTTTTCGGTTGTGTTCCATGGGGTAGTGATTGGAATACGGAAGTTTCCTGTGTGTTTATTTCACGGATAATGTCTCCTTTTTCGGTTGTGTTCCATGGGGTAGTGATTGGAATACGGAAGTTTCCTGTGTGTTTATGTCATGGATAATGTCTCCTTTTTTGGTTGTGTTCCATGGGGTAGTGATAGGCTTGCTACTATTATTCCATGGGTTTGGGCTATTTTGTGACAGGAAAAATTTTTCCTGTTACAGCTACAAATAAATTAAAAATACGTAAAATAACGATCTATATTTTTCACATGCTTCTCGATTTGGTGCGGCACATTATCCAGCAGTTACACCAGGCCAGGCAACGCAAGTGGTATCCGCCCTGGGTGGATGGTGGTGAGGCGCTGTGGGAAAACGATAAAGTCTCTAATTACACGACCATCTCGGCACCCCAAGAGTGGGCTTAATGCTTTCAGAGGTGTTACAACTTACTTAGTGTCTGTTTAAATGTATTAAAGTTTGCTTTGCTTTAAAATAAACCGACACTCCCTGAAAACACACTTATTGCTTTGCACTTCGAAAATAGGACTACTGATTTTTTTTTAATTAACTAACTTATTTATTTTGGGCTGTGTTGGGTCTTCATTTCTGTGCGAGGGCTTTCTCTAGCTGCGCCAAGCGGGGGGCCACCCTTCATCGCGGTGCACGGGCCTCTCACTATCACGGCCTGTCTTGTTGCGGAGCACAGGCTCCAGACGCGCAGACTCAGTAGTTGTGGTGCACGGGCTTAGTTGCTCCGCGGCATGTGGGATCCTCCCAGACCAGGGCTCGAACCCGTGTCCCCCGCATTGGCAGGCAGATTCTCAACCACTGCACCACCAGGGACTACTGATTTTTTAATGTCAAATTCCGTTTTCCTCAGAAGCAGATGTCCTGAGCAGAGACCCATTTGGAGTTATCAGGATGTACTGTTGGGCTCATGTCACTGCAAAGTAGCAGTTGAAGTACATTAAAAAGATTCTCACCCCAACATAGGGAAATCTACAGGAAATCGTTGTGTAGCTCAAAGAACTATTGTGATTGGACGGAGGATTAATGAGATAATGTGCGTAAAGTGCTTTTGAGATACAGATTGCGACACAGAGCGCACGAGCAGGGTGCTGTCGCGGTGGGCACCATAGGCAGCCTGTCGCAGACCTTGCGGTGACCGCGGTGAGAGGCGTCCTCCTGCTGTCCCCGCGCTGCACCCCCTGCTCTCTCGGCCGGAAGCGAGAGGCTCATCACAGGTCCTGGTCCTGTGGTCACCTCCCAAGTCCTCCAACTCCCTGACACAGCTGCTTTCCTTGGGTGACAAATAAGAACGTCCGAAGCGGCTGGAGCCCGCTGCCGCCAGCACACATGGCCAACATGTGAAGCTGTGATATTCCCGGGTTTTGATGCATTCCATCTAGGACACAGGGACAGCACTGTTTAGCAGTTGACACAAGAGGGGTTTCTACTGCCTGCCAGATAGCTCAAAAACTGCAAGAAATCTTTTGTGGGTTCCCGGAACGCTTTGAATTCTTCTGGCCAGCCTGACAGCCCTCCAATAGCATTCTGGAAAGGACTGCAATGTTCCTGTAGGGCCGGGAGAGCCTTCCTTATGGGGGGTGAATAGGACCCCAGGAAAACTTGAAGGGGACAGTAAACGCCAGGACAGCAAATCCTCTCTCCTGCCTCCCTGCACAGTAGTGGCGGACACCCGTGGCAGACAGGACCCGCCTCCGTCCTTCACTGATTCAGGGGAGAAAGGAGCCCGGGTATCTCAGTGGATATTAGCTTTCTCTCCCCTCCGCCACCCCAACTCCTAACCCACCTCTCCCCTCCCCAGCCCCTTTCTGCCCCTGCAGGGTTTGTGTTCAACATCAAATTAAGTGTTCATGACAGCTAACCACAAGTTATTAAATGTGATTCACTGCCACATTGCTGGGCCTTCACTGGTGGTACAGAATAACCACTTAGACAAACCATTTGATTCATGGCATTGATACAAAGAGTCTTTCAGAAGGAGAGAGGCCTTCTCAGGCCTTAGCTGAAAATTGTTTTATTTCCGTTATTCTCTTAAACAGGTTGGTGAGCTGAATTAAACCCCAAATCCTTTCTAACTGCTTAGCTGTGAAATCTTTAAGATGTTACAGAGCTTGTGAGAAGTGGCTGTGGATTGCCAAGTCAGCGGAAATTTAAGAAATCAGTGTCAAAAATGAACTTATGTTTGACAAGTGAGACAAACGATCTGCAAAGTGTGAAGGGTGGCAATCTTTTAGTGTTTAATGCTCTTAATAATTTGGTTTCCTATCCTAGAAAGGCATTGTTATTTTTGAATAACTCGCTGCTGTGAAGGGAGAGTTGATGAACTAGTAACTGTTGCTCTCCTTGCCTTGAAATTTCCCCCGGTTCATGTTTGGAGACAGTGGCTAATGAAAGGCCAATGATCTTTCAAGTATCAGACACCTCATTTCATTGTTTTCCTCTTTCATCTTTCAGAGCATCAGGGTAGCATGTGGACTCCTTGTGAAGGGCGCTGTCCTCTCCTGGATGGAGTGTTCAGTCTCCTGGGGTGTTAAGTTCTGCTTGTGCTAAGCCAACTGGATTTATGCATTTAGAAGGTCCTAAAATAGGAAGCTAAGTGGTCTTTGTTCAAAACTCGCTGGCCCATGTTTCGTTCCGGATGACGCCCGTGGACAGTTCCCCATAACGCACGGTGCGGCCTGTGCTCACTGCAGCGTGCTGGGTTCGGAGGCTCACCATCTGTTTATAATTGGCATTCAGTTCTGATCCATTATAGAGGTATCCCAAGCTTCCTGAATTTAAAGGGGGTACCAAGTTTGTGTGGGATATTTCAGATCTAACTGTCACCTCTCTGCCAAGAGCATGTACTTCACTTTCTTATTACCAACATAGTCTATTAGAAGATAAGTTAGCTACGTAACAAACTGAAGTCTAAGAAAATATCCATATTAGGAAACCTAGTTCGATGATTAAATTAAGCAAGGATTACTTTGGCGTGAATAATTCCACAATCTGCTTTTCTGTCCTGAAAAATGAGTTTAGCAAAGCATGCCTGTGCTTGTAACATTTAACAGCTTCGGTTTCAAGGTTTTGAGTTGTTTCCCCCTCCTTCAGTCTTCCGAACATCTTGATGTAGTGTCACCTATTTGACTATCATTTATGATATTTACAGAACTGGTTTGAGTCAAACAGATGTCTTCCTAAAGGGGCCAGATCCGACTTCATGTATATTATTTGTTCATTCATTTATTTATTCAGTGCATAATGAGTGCTTCTTCGGTGAGAGGTATCTTAGAGCAAATCAGAGGCATTTCTTCATGAAGAGGTCATTCAGAGCAATAGAAAAAATATTATAAGAGCACAGTTTGCCAAGGTACATGGAGTTAAGGTAAAATCAAGTTTTCTGTTTAACTGAGGATGAAACCTGCAACCCTTTTTTGCTTCAGTGTTTATTGAAAAATCTAAATAGATGGTTCCATTTTTCTCCCTTTTCGATAGAATGGAGGAAAAAACTGAATCTTTGGTGACTTGGCATACTAATAAATCATCATTCTTAAGAAAAAAATGTTCGTTTTAATGCATTAATAGACACTTGCCATAGAATGTACGCTGCAAATCGTTTTTTGTTGTTTTAGCTAAAACTGACCTGTTTCATTGTCTTTGGACTCTTTTCCTCAAGTATAGAGCAAAAGATAAACGCTCGATGATGGAGAGTTTAGATTATGGTTAATCAGTGTTCTAATATACTGCAATAAAAGATATCACGCTATCTGTAAGGTGAAGATGGTCTTTACTTGGAAAGCAGTTTCACTAATATTAATAAAAGTAAGTTATTGAAAGACAAAGGGGAATAATTGAAATATTTTTGTTTCCTCGAAATTATATATTAGAGGTTGGACTAATGGCTTGCTTTTAGCTTGTAACTTTTTGCCTACCTATAAAAACCTGATACAGTCTACTGCATTAGCAAGATCAGAGAGAAGGTTTAAAGTTCATCAAAAAACATTTTGCCACATGAAGTTCAAAATCATCCGACACATATGATAATTAAAGGATGAGTATTGGAAGAGTAAGAAACTTGGAGAGAACATGAAATTAAAAAAAAAAAAAGAACTGTAATGTAAATTGGCAAAATTTGCAGAATTTTATGATTCATGATAGATGCATTTGAGTGTATAAGTAGATTTCAAAAGTCAGTACTCATCTAGGATGGCAAATGTATTCGTTTCTTCAACACATTTATTTAACACCTACTATGTGCCATTCTCCCTACTGAATACTGGGATTCAGCGGTGAACAAGATAACTTTCATACACATTGTGTCCTACAGTGGGGGAAAGTATGAAAAAAGCAATTTCCGTAAAATGTGGGAAATAGTATTCATTTATTCCACCATGAATTAATTAATAAGTGCCTAGAGTGTACTTGGAAGGAAAGGGGGGACCTTCTGGTAGAGGTCTTAGTGAAAGCCACACAAGCCCTTAAGGAAGAATGAAAGCTTAGGAGGAAGCAGTGCATATGTAGGTAGAGGAAACTATGCTTTCAGCTGAGAAAGCAGACAAGAGTTCGGTGTGACTCGCACAGACAGAAACAGCGCGGTGAGCAATGAAGCTGGAGACCTAACAGCTAACGCTGAATTTACAGTCTGGGCCAGCATCTCAGTACAACGCTGTGAGGTAGCTGCAATTATTATCCCCACTTTAGAGATAAGGAAATCGAGGCCGCAAGATCGCACATCTAGGAAGTACAGAGCCAGGACTTGAAACCAGCGCTCTGGCAGTAGAGTCTCCACTTTTAATTGCTTGAGAAGGTCAGAGAGGGACAATTATCGGCACCAAGAAGTTTTGTCTTTAGACTAGGATGAAGGGAAACCACTGAAGCACTCAACTAGGGAATGAGATGCTCCCATTTGCCTTGTACATGGATCATTCTGACAGCAATGTGGAGAACGGACTCAAAAGGAACAAAGTGAAGATATTGGTTTGAGGCTATTGCAGTGGTCCAACAGAGAGATTCTAGAGGCCAGACTAGGATATGAAAGGAGGAATGGAGAGAAATGAGAGTTTTAAAAGATGTTTAGGGGATAGAACCAAGATGATTTATTAACTGACTAGGGGGCACAGGATGGGTAAGGTGTCAAAAAGAGCTCCTGGGGCTTCCCTGGTGGCGCAGTGGTTGAGAGTCTGCCTGCCGATGCAGGGGACACGAGTTCGTGCCCCGGTCCGGGAAGATCCCACGTGCCGCAGAGCGGCTGGGCCCATGAGCCATGGCCGCTGAGCCTGCGCATCCGGAGCCCGTACTCCGCAACGGGAAAGGCCACAACAGTGAGGGCCCGCGTACCGCAAAACAAAAACAAAAACAAACAAACAAAAAAAAGAGCTCCTGTGTTTCTGACCTGGATAGATGCTGGTGCTGTCGCTCAGGCTGGGAATAGAGATGGTGGGGACCAGATTTGGGGTACGTGATGAGCTCAGGATATGGGACTTTAAAAAAAATATTTATTTATTTATTTAGGTTGGGCTGGGTCTTCGTCACGGCACTCAGGATCTTCATTGCGGCATGCGTGATCATTTTTTTTTTTTTAGTTGCGACATGTGGGGTCTTTTTAGTTGCAGCGTGCGGACTTCTTAGTTTTAGCACGCATGCGAGATCTGGTTCCCTGACCAGGGATCGAACCCGGGCCCCCTGCATTGGGAACGCGGAGTCTTACCCACTGGACCACCAGGGAAGTCCCAGGATGGGACATTTCGAGTTTGAGGCTCCTTTGAGACATCTGAGTGGAAATGTTTGGTATGTAGCTGAATCTCAGGAGAGAAAGACTGGACTGGCAGGGAGTTAAATCATCTTCAGCACATAGAAATAGGAGGAGTCATTCACACGCAGTGAGAGGAGGCTGGACCGCTCGTCTGTCTTTCTGTCTACATTCCTGCACAGCAATTCTCTGAGTCTGCTGTTGTCTACTTGTTGTGTTCCCGCATCCTCGCCCTCATTTTCCTCTCTCACAAAGTAATAGAAGGTGAGAGAAGGGAAGTGAACCCTTATCCGCTTCTTCAGATTTCCTGCCCCATACTTCTTCATTCTGCTTCCTCTTCCTGGTTCCCATTTTCAGCTAAGAGTAAGTTATCTATCATTCTTTCAGGCCACAGAACCAGGAGAAACCCCTGACTGTTCCACACTATAACCAACCACCCATCGTGTCCTAGGAGTCTCCCGCAGGAAGATCTTCAGAGCAGGGCCCCATGGTTCAGTCATTCTCTCCTCTCCTTCTCCCATCTGAAAGTCCTTTTTACATGACACCAGGCTCATCTTTCTAGAGAGCAAAGCAGATCAAGCCACTCTCTTGTGTGAAGAAGCTCAAGAGTTCTCAATAACATTCAAAATGTAGCCCGAGAACCTCAGGGTCAGTAGGGAAGGAGGGAAGGGATCTATGTGTACTGAGAACCCATCATGTGGCCACGTGCTTTATGGGCTGATTCTGCGTACTAACAGGAAAGAGATGGCATGCTCAAATTAGGTAAAGGAAGGAGAGCTTATCTACAAAGGAGCTACTTCAGAGGTGTGGGTATAGGAAAGGAAACCACAAGAGATAGTGCAGTAACTGGGGGAGAGGGTGGGAAACCTAGGGGAATGTTTTAAAAATCTAGATATTTCCAAATATTTCCCCAATAAGTTACAATGATTTACAGTCCTCCCAATAATGTCGAAGAGTAACCGTTTTCTGTCATTTATGCCAGCATATAATGTTTTCAATCATTTCAATTTTTCCCAACCCAATGGGTCGGTGAGGGGGCAGGGAAGAGAAATCTCATTGTTTAAATTGCGTTTTCATGAAGGAACATCTCTCCATATGTTTATTGGCCATCTATCTTTTATTAATGAGGAAACTGAAGTTAAATACTTTGCCCAATATTACACAGCAAATAAGTGGTAAAAGCAGATTCAAGAGTCAAACATAAATCCATCCACTCTTCAACCTCTTCTATTTCCACTTCACTATCTACCCTCCATGGTACGGCATATAAGACCTTTCATAATCTGACTCTTACTAGCTTTCCCTTTTTATCTTCCCTTTCTCCCCAACTTACCTCTAATTCTAAATGGTCCCTGAACCCATCATGCCCTTTGAGACTTTGTTACTTTGCACATGATTTCTCCCCAGCATTTTCTACTTAGTAAATTTCCATTCTCCCTTCAAACCCTGGATAAAGCACTCCCACTTAGAATTATTGCTTGACTTATTGAATTAGCTAGGTGAGCCCTCTGTTCATTTGTAGATTCCAGTTTATGTCACATTTTATCGTGATTACCTATTATTCATCTGCTCTTCCCCTGGACCACAAGCTTTCTCCTCACACTGTTTCCTTTGTCATTCACCTCTGTCTCCATGTACTTTGCCCAGCACAGGGCTCAGAGTGGGTGTTTGATAAGAGATTGCTGGATAGATATTAAATTAAACGTAAGAAGCTTTAAATTACAAACAAGAATAAAATAAGGGGAAATAGCTAATCTATAAAAACTTGTTGACCTCCTACCACAAAATATGTGAAACATTATGTCAGCCAGCCTGGGGGAGCAGCCCTCTGAGGTCTCTGTCCCCCAGGCTGCCAGGCTTCTGCTCCCCACTGCGCCTTTGTCCTTCCATAGAGAGGACCCACGGGGAGGTAGGAGACATTCGTGCCGAAAAGTATCCACTGAGAAAAGAAAGCTGGACTTTATCCTAAAATGCTTGCAATTGAGTTTTGTTATCAGAGAATATCCAAGTTTTTCTTGAACACCTGAATACAGGGAAATTCCCTGTGAAATTAGGTCGTATACTGCATATGTTTCTCTCTCTCAGCCAGCCTTTGTTTGTTCCCGGATTTAGAGGTTTAAAATAAAATAAACTGAGTTTCCCCTTTTCTCAGGCACATTTCTAAGTCCTTTATGCATCTATGTCCAGACTACCTTGGATAATCACCTGCATGAGTATCCTGTTGCTGAGAAGGGTTCCCTTCTCACCCTCCCCTGCTCTGCTCCGGGTCACAGGGAACCCGTATCCTCAGGTTCGGCAGTGACAGGTACTGGTGGGAGGCTGCAAGGTGAGAGGAAAGGAGAAGCCAAAGGTACCTCTCCCCTCCCCGGGTCCACCCCAAACACTTACAGAGTCCAAGGTAAAAGGTCAAGGGGAGGCGCCCATACCACACGTCTATATGCATAAACATTTAAGAGTTACAAAGCAAGCCGACCGATTGCTAAATAAAGCACACTCTGTCCTCCTACCTCATCAGCTCTGCCTACGCATCAACTCTGAAGGCTAGCTGGACTCTAGGGATTCCACGCCTGGACGTGGTGATGCAGGAAAAGTGGCCCTTATCCCTATCCCCACCCTCACCCTCGTGCCACTTTGGCCTGGCCTCTGGCCTGCCAGTTGCTTCTTGTGACGTTTCAAGCACACATACTTACTTCACTTAACTTCCCTCCAACCCTACAAGGTTGTTTTATTAACATCCCTATTTTACAGATGAGGACGCTGAGGCACAGAGATGTTAAATACATTTGCTCAGTCACACAGGCATGTCAGAACCCAGACTGAAGTCCAGCTTGGTTTTAATCTTAACTACTGTACCATTTGCTCCCCAGAGCTGATATCGTCATTGATTATTTATATTTTATTATTATATCACTGTCCAAACGTCCAAGCTCCATCCTCTTTATCCCAAATAGAGCACACTGGAGGTGTGGCCCACTGCAGGTGGGGGCCAGAGGCCTGCACGGTCCCTGGGTTTAGGCTCAGGTCATTGGGACAAAGGGTCCCAGTGTAGCCTAGAAGCAGGTGCGCAGGTTTTGAGGCCATAGGTACCTCCCTGTAGCCCTAAGCACTCCTGCCTCCAGGGCCAGGGTGGAGAGCTCACAACTGGAGGAGGCCACCGTGGGCTCTAAAGCTCTCAAGTGCAGACCCAGCTGCGGTCCCTTCTAGCTCTGGTCTAGGGGACGCCCTGTCCCCTCCCTTTCTGCCTCAGCCGGTGACTGTCTCCTGCCTGGCTCTAGCTGGTGTCACCTCCTCTCCTGCCCCTCCGACCCAGGAGAGCCCTGGCTCCTGCTTTTTGTTAATCTCTGGATTTCCTAGCTGTCTCTTGTTGGCTTAAAGCCCCCTTGTAGCTCCAGTGTAACCAACACTCTGTATTAAAATCTTTGTTCTAAATGCTCAGAGAGGTTTCTCTTTTACTGACTGGAATCTAGCTGTTATAACAGCAAGTCATTAGGATTTTGCCTGGGGCCATTGGGAAAAGGGTCAAATCTTGGTGTACCTCCTCCATCTAATGAATAAGCTTGAAAGGTTCTGTGACACTGAAGGAAGTTCCATTGAGGGAAGCCACAAGTTTACATCGGCAGGGCTAGCTTTCCGAAATCTTAGTAAAAGAACCATTCCACTGCTCACCATTGCATTTCTCCCAGAGCTGACCTGGACAGTTATTTGCAGTGGACTCGCTTCTATACGCACACTACCCTTTTATAAAACTTTATGAAAACCAGACTTTGTACACTGTTCTAAGTTTTGCTGCATCAAAAAGAAGTTTAAATATTTTCATTTAATGTGGAAATATTTTTAGATGAGGAAGATGATTAAGTGTTGAAAATGTAGCGATCTGTTTGGCACAGAGAGAAAAGAAATATGAAGAATTTTTAATAAAAATCTGACCACAATGGTATTGGAACACAATCTGTCTGAAATACAAGACAGATATTTTATCCCACAGGCTAAGCTGACTCTACTAATAGTTTTGGACAGTTACAGGTGTAATTTTAGCTACCAAAGGGAACACAAATTGTATAAGAGTGCGATAGAAACAATGGGAAATGCAATTAACTTTTTTAAAGAAAAACTGAATATAAAGTTAACAGAGCTAATACGAAGCATATTTTCATAGACTTTCACCAACAATGTATGTGAATCCAAGCTATTATGAAAATCAGATTTACTGGCTGGCCTTCTTATACAAAGAATATGGAGTGAGAAAATTGTTTTTGCTATGAGCTCTGGCTGTAAACATTAAATAAACCTTGCACCTAATACAATTATTTTTCATATGTTTGGTTTATAAAATTGTCTTTAGAGAAATATCCAAAATAATAATGATAATGGATACTTATCTGGAAAAAGATCTGTTCTCGTCATCCCTGCTTCTACATAGTAAGTAAGGATCTCTCTCTCTCTTTTTTTTTGTCTACATGGCTTTAATTTACCATTGCAAGATGCAGCGTGTGTGGGGAAAATATGTGGAGAGAAAGCTTTTATGTGTTTTTTTGATTAAAAAAAAAATGAGTGCCACCAGTCCGTGAGTGATCCTAAAATAACAAAGCAGTTATATGTGTGTATGTGCAGGCTGAAAAGAAAACTTTTGGTAAGGAAACAGATTTAAGTTTCAAGTTTCCAAAGATCTATTTTAAATGACAGCAAGGAAAAGAATATTATAAAAGTGATGAAAAATATCCCAGCAGTATCCTTTCAGAAAGCCATTTAACTTCTGGTGGTTTAAGTTGTGCAATATAATTTCTACAGCCTTTGAGATATGTGGGCGCCCTCACTGCTATTTATGTTCCCAATACTCGGAATCAAATGCTCCATTAGGGCTCTGAGAAGACAGGAGTTTCCAGAAGAGTTTGGTAATTGCCCATTCATTACTCAAAAACAATGACAGGGAATCATGGTCTTTTTTTCCCTAAGTAATGCTGGCATGTGGTCTAAGCCAGGCACAGGAAGAGGCAGGAAAGTGTCAACTCAAAAGGCTTCTGCAGACCAGTTAGTAATACTGTGCATGGACTTAAGTCTTCACTGAAGGTGAAGCTGTTCCTCTCCTGTGTCTGGAGGCTAAGACCTCTTTCCACCCAACAATGCTCTTACACATGCAAGCTCAGGCCTGACCATGCTGGTAAGAAAGCTACCCCTACGTGAAGCAAGGAAAGAGACGGCACACAACTCCTGCTCTAGATTTTCCACGGACAGCGTCCTCTGTACTGTGGACAATGTTATTTGTGCACATTACAAGGTGATGAAGTACACTTCCTTGGGCATAACTAATAATGTTGTTATCATTCCTCTGACGGTTGCCATGGAATTTGCAGACCCCTGTCCCGCTAACATCACCTTGCTGGTGCCCTTTCCACTTTTAAATTCCAGCTGTGTGCACTGGGCCCAATGGTGTGCAGTAGGTTAAAATAGCATATATTTTTAAGCACGTTTAAAGAAACTTCACTTTTGTATTTCTGTGAGGACAGTAGAATAACTCCCCATTTTATAGATGGTACAACTGAGGCTTTCGCTAGTAACTGATGCCAGGAGGGAACCTAAATTTCTTAGCTCCCAATTCAAAGTACTATTGTTTCTGTGGATTTGGGCTCTAGTCCCATTTACTTTCTTGACGTCACCTCAGCATTACAGTAAAGCTATATCATTGGGTTAATAAAGAACACTTTTTTCCTTACTGTGTCTCAGAAAGAGTTCAACTTATGATTTTTTTTTCATGGAATTAAGGATTTGGAATTTAGAAACTGATTCCTGGCCCCACTCCTGGCCATATTGCTTCTCTCCTGGCTTTGTGTCTCAAACTAAGCAGATTTACAAAGTGAAGGTGGGAAAAAGTTTTGTAGGAGTTATACATTTCTCCAAGTACTTCTAGGTTGTAGTGTTTTCCTTTAAAATTAGACTATTAATACTTAGAATAAGAGGAACAGATATTTAATTAGTATAATTAGTTTAAAAATATAAAGGGAACCAAATCCTCTGTTCTTTGAAAAGTTTTGTTTCTAACAAGCTTCTTCTCCCACCTGGAGTTTCACATCAATGGGATAGTTTTGTTCTCTCCCCAGTAGAGACTTTAGTGTGTGGGTGCAGAGGGATGCTGGGGACTTCCATCTTGGAGACTCAGGATACCCGTCAGGTGCTTTCTGATAATCATTGTGCTGGAGAGGAAATCTCCTTTGACGTCTTACCAAAGGTTCTGGCTATAGCCCGACAGTCCTTTTGCTCTTTTTGGTGAAGATCAATGAAGACTGTTGTACAAATGACCCAGGCATCAGACAGCTTTGGAGTTTACAGCATGAACAACTGTATCTAAAAAAAACCTGGTAGAATTTTACATGAATTGTAATCTCTTATGCTCTCATCCACCCAAGTGAAATATCACTTGAATCAACCTTAAAGGATAATGTCTAAAGATCATACCAGAAAATAGAGTCATATAACAGCTCCACTTAGGAGAGCTCATGGTTGCATAGATTCCTATTTATTGTAGGTCCAGTAAAGCCTGACCATCATAAAACCTCCAGCTTGGGGAAATAGGGCTAGCCTCTATGAAGAGTCAGTCAGGCTAAAGGGGGTGCCTCTGTTTAAAAAGTTCCCCTCTGGTTGCACATCCTAATCTCGTGCTTACACGCAGCTTTGAATTTTTCTAAGTGTTAAGTAAGGAAAAGAAAAATGCCTGTGATTGGTTTTATCACATAAAGAGTCTGAACAAAATAGTGTCAGTGTTAAATCGTGGATTGCTTCTTCACAGACCTTTTTGATAGATGTCCCCTCACCATAACCTCTGTGCTCTGTGGGTCCCAAGTGACTCTGCTGGCTTCCAACAGCCTCTGTGTTCATGTGGCTCGTTGGGAAATCCCACTGTTTTCCTGCCAAAGGGTTTGTTACCTAGGTTTAATTTCTGCTTGGAATGAAAAGTATAGTTAACTTGTTTCTGTGGGCTTTTTAAGAGCGATATGCAAAACCAAAGTTAGAGCAACGGAAAACAAACATTTAAGAAAGCACATATTTAAGGGGATGCAAACTCAAACTGGGGAGGCTGATTTCATAAAAGGGACAGGACTGTGTGTGGTCAGAGAGGAGGAAAAGTGTGCATGATTCGTCTGCTTTTGGAGACCCACCTCCCTTAGAAGTGGCGTCCCGGGAGCTGGAAGTTCAACAAAACCCTACAAATTGATAAAAAGTCAACAACCTAAATGGATCTGATTAATAATCAAAGGTGTAATTACTTCTCAGTTACAAAGTCTCTAGTGATCCCCAGGCCTCATAAAAGTGACCAGATAGCGAGAAGCTAGGTCATTCCTTAGGAACTTTTCACTGAAGGGTTTACGCAGAGATGTTTTCTTCCAAGAGTGGAAGAGCATTGTTACAGAACCATGGAGAGAGTGAGGTAAACGAACATTTAGCGGGATCCCTCTCCAAGAGGAAGAGACGAGAAAATTTAATAAAACAAAATATACCCACTCCCCAAAACGTCGAACCATGCTGTTTTTTGGAGGAAAGATAAAAGAACTACGATTCTTATAAAAACCAATATGGTGCTGAATTTGAGGGGTACAATGGGGAAAGTTACTGCTGTGATATGGGTGGGTTTCTTTTCTCTATTTCTAGGTGGCAAAGGCAGCAGTCATTTGAATGCCGTCGAACAGCTTTTCAGCTAACACAAAAGAGCAGACGGTTCCACTTATTTCTGAAATTGGATGCAATCATATCTGTGAATCACGCAGCAGCAAACCACCGTAATCTGCATTACAATACATTATCCTGCCACGCTCCCTAACTGCAGTGTACCGCGGCAACAGAAACACTTTGCGGTGACCTGCACCGCGTCTGCCAAAGCGCCGAGCTGCGCTAAGGCAGGAAAGAGACAGAAAAGAACCGCTTTCTGCTGCGAAAAAAGAGCAAATTATAACAGGACTCAAGTCTCAGCTAATGCAAGACTAGCATCTTCTTGTTCACAGTTTGCATAATTAGATATCATGAATAGGGTGGTTTTTTTTTTTGTTCTAAAAATACTCCTGCTTTGTTTAAATCAGCTATTTCCTTAACAGCATGACTTTGCTACCAGAATTAGTGAGGTAGTTAGGACAGCGGCAGAGAGAAGGTACCTTTAGTTAACATTTAGAAGAAAAAAAAAATCACTTTATGGACTATTTCCCCCTGCTGGCTCTCAGCAATTGTCAAAAGAGGCCTAGGTTTCCAACACCACGTAACCAGAGAGGCAGCCCTACTGGTGATGTGAATTGAGTCAGGAGTTTGAGGGTCAGAGGGACCCCAGGGCCCTAGTACTACTGAAACCAACTTTTATAACTTCCCTAAAATAAGACATTCAGAGCCACTACCAACATCTTCGCAGATTAAAATCCTTAATACAGTGGGGCCCAGGGTAGCACTCCAAACGATAACATCTCAAAGTTCAAACCCAAAGGAAAATATAAAATACTTTCTAGGCTTTACTGGTTTGAATGATACTCCATTTCCCCCATAGGATGGTGGGGGGAAAGGGGGACACATTGCTTGACTTCCTAATCTCCAGCTGCTTTTCTGTTTTCCTTCTCATTTACTCATAGTCAGCGTGTTATAAAGAGCATTTAACTTTCAAGGGAAGAAGCAGGCATCAGACTCTTTCAGGAACTAGAAAGTCATTAGAAAGTCCCCCCTGCTGCCCCCACGGCCTGTTAGCTTGACTGGTTGCAGCTGAGGAGCTAGAGTGACAATGGCCAGTCCTGGGGTCTATCTTGGTATCATACACCAGCAGGACCTCATGAAGAGGAGGCTGTGAAGAAACTATGTGTTCATTCTTCCAGGTCTCCAGAAGTCCAGGAACTGGCTGGAGAGCCCTGGGGGCCAGGTGATCCCCCAGCAGTGCTCTCACTCTTCTCCCACGCTCTCCAAGGGTGGTGGCCCTCAGTCAAAGCAGCCCCTGGGGGAGACATTCAAATTTCTGTCTCTGTCTCTCAGTCCTCAGGACCGGTCTGAAGGCCCAAGTGACAAAATACCCTAAATGGCATCCAAAGATCAAGGCTATGTTATCCTTGAATATGCCTTTTAATACACTTTTAACTGTTGTTATTTTAAATTTGCATTAATGATCCTTAGGCTTCCAGTGACTAAGGCAAAGAAAATGGCACCAAAGCTTTTATTTTAGCCTTTATTTATGCATTCAATAAAATGCATCTTCCTACAATTCTTGCATTTATACAGAAGCTGTTAGCAAGATCTTTCAGACCTGGACATCATTCCTTTTTGTAAGGGAAATAATAATAGCCATTGTAACAATACTGTGGTAAATGATGTATTGTGGACTATTTCTATTTCTGCTAGAAAAAGCTAGACCCTAATGCCTCCTGGCTCTTGTTTCCGTACCACTGTAGCCTGAAAGCTCAATGAAATTATACGACTTTTCCTTTCTCCTCCTCAAAGTCATGGGAACAAAGGGAATACCATCCTGTGTCAGACCTTCCACGCATCTCCAGTAGATTGGGGTGTCAGGGGCTATTGTCATCCTCATGAGAGCACATAAGAAAATTAAAAAGACATTCCCCAGGTAACCCCATCTTCCCATCACCACCAGTTAGAAACTGACATCTGTGATCCCATCTAAACTCTGAATAAACGAATTTCGCAAAGATTTGAGATAACAAGGTTTTTAAGAATACTCTGAAACTTGAACTTCTTTTTATTTGATCTAAAATTATTTGATCTAAAATTATTCTTTTCATAGATCTGGTAATCTGAGCTTAGGTAAGTGGGTATTGTCACCTTTCATGATTTAACTTTGATCAGCTTTCCAGAGAGAAATGTGCTATTTTACAGTCTAATCTCAGCAGAGAAACCCCTTAAAACCCAGGATTCTTTTCCATATCATTTTATGGATAAATTTACAGTATGTTTTGTATTTCTTGAGATATAGTGACCAGAACTGCATGGAGTGCAGGTTTGGAAATAAGCCCTGTTGTTGTGCAGAGTAACCTAACACCTGCTGACAGCTTCCAGTCCTCCCAATGCTTGGTCTCATATCATCTAAGTAAGGTTGACCTTCATGTTTCTAAGGAAAGACACTTAAAAAACACAACAACCGGGCTTCCCTGGTGGCGCAGTGGTTGAGGGTCCGCCTGCCGATGCAGGGGACGCAGGTTCGTGCCCCGGTCCGGGAAGAGCCCACATGCCACGGAGCGGCTGGGCCCGTGAGCCATGGCCGCTGAGCCTGCACGTCCGGAGCCTGTGCTCCGCAACAGGAGAGGCCACAACAGTGAGAGGCCCGCGTACCGCAAAAAAACAAACGAAAAAACAAACAAACAAAAACCCCACAACAACCTTCAGACCTCTGCAGATGAAAATGTGAATGCCTTTGTCTCATCTTAATATAGACTCCATTGAAATAGGCAGTAATTAATCAGTATTATGAGTTTTAATCCGTAACATGAGAGATAGAGTAAATCTAGCTATTGTGCATTAATTTCTGGGGACATTTGAAAATTTTACTTATTGACACTAAGAGATGGAATTTTCCAAAGTGTTAGACTCTGTTGAAGCACGAATCCTGACATAGTTTCATTTAATCGTGTGTAAGCTCTAGGGTAAGTTTTGAGCATTTTACAAAGTACCCGGTGATCTCTATTTTCTTACCCAAGGCCTGGCACATCTGGTGTTGACTTCTTGTGCCAGAAAAGGTGACAGCAATCCAAGTTGAAGGGTGGTGGTGCCTAGATTGGGATAATTCTGTACTGATGTGTTCAGGGGGGAAAGAACGAGGTTCCATCAGGCAGGCACTGATGTGGCACAAGCTCCCCCTTCCACCTACTCTTTTCTCCAAGGCCACTGCCAGCTAACCCTGCATTTCTCATGTTGATTATAAGTGAAGCTTTGACAAGGGGGCATTCTGGGTATCAGACAACCGCATTATAATTCTACTGAAAAGTGTTCTTATTGTTTCTAAATTACTAGTTACAGTGAGCAGCCCTGGTGACTTGGAGGGGGAGGAGGCATTTTGAACAAACACATTTAACCTTTAAAGCTGGTCTTTGTAAAAGGGGGAGAGTCACAGATAGAGATCACCTGTATACCTCAATAGGCAAAGGGCCTTCTGCTTTGGAAGAAGTGGGCCCCATTAAGTTAATCAGTTGCAAATATTAAAGAACCTCTGGGGTACATGTCAGAAATAACTGTGAACCTCCAGCTAAGCTTTCATCTCCTAGCGACACACAGCATGCTTTTACCACAGCCCCACAAGCCAACAAGAGCCATCCCTTATTTTCTCTATTACACTTTTCTGCCGTAAAGGTCAGGGTATAGGCTATAGGGTCCCAATTGCGAGGGGCTCCATTACAGTGAATTTTGGGGGAGTGATCTAGATTCTAAAGTAAAAGTGAGGAAAGAACTCTGTCCCTTCAAATATTCACCCTATTCATGTTGTTTTCCAGAGAGAGCGTAAGAAATGCAATGCAACTCTTGGACTCAAGGAAGTTCAAGTTACATTGAGATTCCTTTGTCCAGTGGATATTTTGTGTGATACATGTGTGCTGCCTAATAGCCCTGTATTTTGAATGAGTCTATATAATCAACACCTCTCTTATTTTCTTCAGTTTTCTTGCCTGATTCCAAGACCTTCTTTAATTCCTCAGAATTTTTGAATTCTGTTTACTGACATGTAGACAAAATCACAAAGGCAAGTGATATCTCTTAGAAACAAGGGATGTTATCTGGATCACAGTAGGTTTTGAGTAATAATGTATTTAAGAAGCAAAACCAGAATGTTGTCCACTGTGGGTACCATTCCCAGCAGGTCTGGCCCTGCCCCCCAGAGAAGACCAAAATGTCAGTTTCGCTGTACTATTGTGGTCGCTGTTGTAATAAGAGAGGATAATAGCTAGGTTTTTTTGGTTTCAAACAACTGATTTATGATGCAAAACTGCTGAATATTTCTGGTAAGGGAATGCATTGTTCTTTTTTGTTTCTTTCTGAAACTGAGACCTTGAATATTTGACTAGAAATATTGAGGTACATCTTGCATTCTATATAGTATTTCTGCTTCATTCACTCTAAAAAGATGGTTCTTTGGTCTCCATTCCCTTTACTTTATTCCCCTACTCCATTCCCCTGTCCTACTGTAATCTTAGCAAGTCACGGAACTCATCTTTTTTGTCAGTTTGGGTACCATCGTTGAAAACAGAGAGCTTTTTTGTTTGTTTGTTCTGAACATGAAGAACCCTTAATCAGCTGTTTTGAATTAAAGGTTGAATTTCTTTCATGTTTTAGAGATCAGAGTGTTGAGAATTGTAGGTTCATAAGCTTAAAGAACTAAGTAAGATTTGCAAATGTTGCTAAGTGGTCATTATGTCACATACGTGTGTATGTTGGGAGTGGGATGGAAGGAAATGGGGAAAAGTGTAGAACTTGGGGAAGAAGGGGAATGATGCTGAGGAAAATAGAGGGGTGCTTGTGAGGGATGAATGCACATAATGTGTGAAGGTCTGAGGAGTAGAGATGGCTTCATAAACCACAGCCATGCCTGACTGTCTTAGGTGCCCTCGCTAGACCTTAAGTAACTCAATCCACTCATTTAAATAGGCCTCTATGACCTTTCTCTGCAAAGGTCCGATTGGACTAAGTGAAGAGGGCGAGGCTGCCATGAGTCATGGGAATGACGCTAGGTCTGACACTAGAGACTACGCTCTGGTCCCCGACCGTCCACCAGCCAGCTGCATGAAGTCTCAGGTCTTTGGGGCTTTTGTTTCTTCTTCTGGAAAAATGAGATTATGGGCCTAAATAATGTCAAAATCTCACTCAGCTATAAGGATCTAAGAGCTTCTGTATTTCTTGGCTACCTTGAAGTGGCTGAACAAGCCAGAGAGAAAGAGAGCCTCCTGGCAGCTGAAATGAAGCAGGCCTGTAGCTAAACATTAATCCCAATATCTGAATGTTGACTGAGGCTGAGGCTCAGAGGTGGAGCACAGGGATATTTTGCTGCCTCTTTTTATTTATTTATTTATTATTTATTTATTTATTTTTGCAGTACGCGGGCCTCTCACTGTTGTGGCCTCTCCCATTGTGGAGCACAGGCTCCGGACGCGCAGGCTCAGCGGCCATGGCTCACAGGCCCAGCCGCTCCGCGGCATGTGGGATCTTCCCAGACCGGGGCACGAACCCGCGTCCCCTGCCTCGGCAGGCGGACCCTCAACCACTGCGCCACCAGGGAAGCCCCTGCTGCCTCTTTTAAGAATATCAGAGCTGTGGGACAAAGACAAAAGCACCTGTTCACACACGAACATGCACACACATAGAGACATGCCTCATATGTTTTTAAAGAAAAATAAGTTCTACTAAATGAACATTCTCATAGAAATTAAAGTTAGGGAGCAGTGTGCAGAAAGAGGATGAAATTTAGTTTCAGAATACGCCAGCATTTACCACTTTGGCCATGTAATTGAATCTGGTTGATCTTAGTTTCCTTGTCTATACAATGGAGACAATATGTATGTTCTAGGTGCTTTGTGAGAATTAAACAAGAGTGTATATTCAAAAGTGCTTCATAAAATATACAGTTTACACAGGCATTATTATTATCCAATCATTACAGCCATATGTATAGCTAAATATGTATAGCTTAAACCCAAAGCATTCCCTAGAAAGCTTGGGGGTTCTATGAGAGAAAAGCCCTCCCCGAACCATTTGGGAAGTCACCGGTTCTGCTAATTCAACAGGCGATGTTTGCAAGTTGTTCTGATGGAACTCTGAGCCTCCATAAACCACCCCCTTTCCACCTAAAATGACAAAATCATGCTGATAGGAGCAAAGAGCTAGAATGTCAGCATTCACATTTTACAGTTGAGAAAACTGAAGTCTCCACAGAGATAAGATGATATGACTAAGGTCAACTCAACCAGTTGGCAGCAGGACCCTGGGTAGATTCCTGAATTCCTGATGCCCTATCATTTTTTTTAAAAAACTTTTCTCCATTACCATTATTTTAGTTGAATCTAGTAAACCTATGGGAGTTACCCTTAGACTGAATGGCGATTAGTAACCTAGGTCCTTGGTATTAATTACTTGAAATGTGTGGGAAAAATAAAATAAAATGGACAATGGAAAGCAAAGTTTAGAGCAAGGGGAAAGAAAGCCTTAGCACCTTTCCCCCCATAGTCTAGATATATTAGTCTATAAATATATAGTCTCTATTTCTCTATATCACTAAAAACCACCTAAGATGCCCCTGAATATTGGGGGCAGGGGGAAGGGGACACTGGAGACATATTTATCCAGCAGTTACCAGTGGATAAGTGAATTCCTTCTAAAATTTTACTTTGGGCCCAAGATTTATCTAAATATGTCACTGTTTAGACTGCTAAAAAATATGGTATAAAATTTCCGATTCTCATTTCACAATATGTTAATCTTTCTTTCTTTATTCCTCCCGAATGTTTTTAAAACAATCTCTTTCTGGGACAATTGGATCTTGTGTATCCTGTCAAATTTTAGTAGAAAGCAAATTTTTATAACCAAATTATAAAGCTTTCAATACTGAGGCTTATTTACAATGGAAACATTGACAGAACGTTAACTGTAGTGGCTTCAGTGATACATGCGCCAGTGAGGTAGAATTTACGAATTGGGAAAATGCTGAAACTCTTTAGTATCTATGTTAATAAGCTTCCCTGAACATTGTGCACTGCCCCACCATCCCCCTCCCCATTTCAAGGGTCTCTGATCCATTTTTGGAATGAGTTTTTAGATTTGATATCAACTTTATACATCCCCTGAAAAAGAGATCTGAATGTTGCAGATTTTTTAAACTGTAAAACGTGTTCTTGTTTCCCCAGTAATTGATTTAAAAAGCGAGACTTAGCAGAGCAGTATCCTCCAGCCATCCGATGCTTGATCTTAAATTTAGCTCTCATTGACTAGGGTTAAATCTTCCAGGAGAAAGTAGCACTTTGCTTTTACCTCAGAACCACAGTTGGGAGGGGAAGGGGAAACTTAAATCCAACCCTTCCTTTGAAAATCGCTTTCTGAGTTCAAACCTGGGTGGCTATGAATAAAATTTCTCCAAGAGGCCGGACAACTTTTCTCCCCTTTGAATAACAGCAGAAATTCCTAATACTTCTCTTTCCAAGGTCTTAACAGGCTTCACAGACCAGGGTTAAGCTTTATAATGAAATTAAAAAATAATAAGAACATGACTGAGAGATTGAAGCTCTGATGAAAAGAGCAAACCCTTATATAAAGCTATTTGTAGCCCAGGGGCCTGAGAGCAGAACTTTCAGTTCACCTAGATCACCTCCCCTGATCTAAACAGATAATCGGACGAGGATTCCACTCAGGTCTGGAATTGTTCAGAATTGTTCGTGTGCTTTGTGGCAGCCACAAACCCCTGGTTTTGTGCGAAATGAAAATGAATAGGACACAAAGAAAGGAGCAACTCGAAAGAAACAGAAAGCATGCCCAACGGCCAACTCCCGAGTCGGAGGGACCCGGGGACACCCCAAATGAAGATAATTTAAGTGGAGGAGAAGGTTTTTGAGAGCTCTTTCCTCTTGGACTTCCGAAAGAGTTGTTGCTACCAAACGTATGGAAAAGCAAAAGGAGAGAGAGACATTAAGCATTCGCCTGCCAGGGGAAGGAGCGGAAACGGTAGCAGCCGCTGTGCCTGAGAAATAGGAAAGAAATGAAATTAGAGGAGAAAGTGAAACTCACCAGCTAAGCTCCCCTTTCCCAAGCTGACAATCACCAAAAAGGCAAAGAGGAAACAATGCATAGAATTAAATGTGAGCACATGGATTCTAGGGGATTCAGTGACCTAAGAGGTGTCATCCGCTTGGTATACTAATAGTTTCTTTTTGCAAATATAATCCTTTGGCTAATGTATGCTTTTTAAGACATCAATCTCAGCTTCTTTTCTGTTAGGGAAGGCTACCAAACCGTCTCATTGATCAAATAATTTGCACTGAAACAGATGAAAGAATCATGGAGAAGGAAAACAAAACATCTTTGATGTGCTCCTTTATCAGAAATGTGTGTCAAAGGTCAAAAAAGCAGTGCTCCAGAGTCTCTTAAACATGTCACTGTCATAATATAAAAGCTGACTTACTAACTTAGATTATTTGGAGAGTTAAGTGCTTGTGTTATTGCAAATTAAACTAATTAGTATCATTTCCTGACAGCTGCAGCGAGTGTTAGCAATTCCACGAGTTTTCTTCAGCCGTTCATGTGGGATACACAGAGGGGAGACAGATCTGTGATTTAATGGGATGGAATCGGCTTATCATACTAAGGGCACATCATTCCACTCCCAGCAGAGAACAGCTTCCACCCCCATCACTTCCCAGTTCATCCGTTATTGTTATCTTATTAACTTCTTACATAGGAAGAAGCACACAGATGTGAGGAGTCAGTGGTCTCTGAAAACAGCGATAAGATGGAAATGTGTCGGAATTTGCTTGTAATATTACCCTTTTGGAATTGCTGAGATTACCCACTCCTTCCTTTGAACCAAAATTGTAGCTGCCCATAAAACATGCTGGAACTAATTTCCCAGCAGCTAGCTTAATTGTTATAAAGCAGCTTTATCAAGACGCCCCGACCGGAGCTTCCAGCATCTGTAAATGAACAGCTAAAGCAAAGGGTTACGTATTTCATCGGCTTTCCTCTGGAGCCGATGAGCTTCTAACCATGAATGGCTGTCGAAGAATAACGATAGGTGCTTTGCAACGTTAAGCACAGGGAAACTTACGTAATGACTTCACCCCATTAAACACAAAAACTAAGGAATTATTGAGACTGGATACTATCAGCCACAATCTGATCCTCACAGCAATGAATTTCTATATTGGTTAAAGAAGTGACAAATAGAAGCATGAAAAAGAAAAGGAGGAGAGAAGAAAGGCAAGACAGAATGAAATATATATATATATACGTGTATATATATATATATATATATATATATATATATATATATATATATATATATGTAAAAAGCAGAAAAACCAAGGATCTCTAACAGCTATGTAGCAAGGAGTCCAGGTCATAATGGACTCTTGTACTCCACTCCTGATTTTTTGCTCCTTACCCCTACTAATACTGATTTTTCAGCCCATATTTAATAAGACAGCAGAGGACTCAGCAACATCTCTGGGGCTATTTAAGGTGAAGCAGTTAAGAGGTGAAACAGGGAGCTAAGAGCAAGGAAAAAGAAAGAGGAACCTCTAATCTGTCCTGAAGGAATATAAATAATTTATGTATTTATCATATAAATAATTGACTTTCTTACAAATGACTCAACAGAGCAATTTATTGTGCTTTCTTCACTGTTTAGGGTTACTTTCTGCCTAGGACAGACTGAAGGATGACCCGAAAAGGAGTAGTAGGTCTGGCAACTAGACCTCATCAGCTATACACTAGAATCACTGATTAAAACAGAATCTCTGAGATGGGTCTTGGTATTTTCAAAAACCCCATGATGATGCTGATGGGCAGCAGGGTTAAGAATCTCTAGGATCACAGGAACTAGGGTCAGCAAATCTGGAGAAGAGCCAAATGGCAAGGTGGTGAACAAGATGGATCTCTTAAAATCTCCAAATTGTTGTTGAAAGGCAGGGAGAGTACCAGACATATAAGCAGCCTTGAGCTTAGAACTCGACTTCCAGGAAGACATCCTACAGAAGTGTACCTACGTGGCCCGGATTACTGGTTGCAACAGCAAGAGACTGTAAGAAACCTTAAAAGACAATTGGTTAAATAGATTGTGTATAACCACACAATGAAATACTACACAAAGTTAAGAAGAATGAGGCAAATCCTTCACTGCTAATGTGGACCAATCTTAAGACAAAACTATTAATTTAAAAAAGCAAGATAGAGAACAGCCTATATGGTATGCTATCATTTTTGTAAAAAAGAAAAAATGAGGATATACGTGTTTGCATAATCATAGACTATCTATGGAAAGATACTCAAAAATCTGGTAACCATAGTTGCCGTAGTTATCTCTGGGGAGGGGATTTGAGAAACTGGGGTTCAGAAGAAGAAGAGAGACTTTTCACCATATGCTCTTTCGTACTGCTTGAATTTTTTTTCAGTGTGCAGAGTACAGATATTGCCTCTAACATTAGTTGATTTTAAAAATTAAATCTCTTCAGTAGGATATGTTCTATTATTTTAATTCTTGTAGAATGCTACACTGCTATCACGTAGGCACGGTTGCATTTCTATAACTTATACTCTAAAAAAATCCTGTCATTTTTTTTCCATTAAGCAAACTGATAATTCTGTGGGCTTAACTCTTTCTTCATGAAATTTTTGTTAAAATGATCAGCTTTTATTGTGATATTTATCCAGTTTGGTTCCATGCAGTGGAACTATTGCTTATTGAGTCCTAATCGATTAGGGGTAGACTGCTTCAATCATGCTGTTGGAACACAAAAGATGAATGTTCTGACCGCGATACCTGGTACATAGGAGGGCCTCGATTTGTCTTAGTTGGATGATGGAATAATGTAGGCATGAATGATAGAGAATAAAGCACAGAAACTTCAGAGACTGAACAGCAGACACTGCAAGTTCATGCCAAAATTTTCACCAGTCGACAGTTAAATGAGAATAGTAAAGACACGAAGTGGGTTGTTGTTTTTTTTAAACATCTTTATCGGAGTATAATTGCTTTACAATGGTGTGTTCGCTTCTGCTTTATAACAAAGTGAATCAGCTATTCATATAAATATATCCCCATTTCTCCTCCCTCTTGCTTCTCCCTCCCACCCTCCCTCTCCCACCCCTCTAGGTGGTCACAAAGCACCAAGCTGATCTCCCTGTGCTATGCGGCTGCTTCCCACTAGCTATCTATTTTACATTTGGTAGTATATATAAGTCCATGCCACTCTCTCACTTCGTCCCAGCTTACCCTTCCCCCTCCCTGTGTCCTCAAGTCCATTCTCTATGTCTGTGTCTTTATTCCTGTCCTGCCCCTAGGTTCATCAGAACCAATATTTTGTTAGATTCCATATAAATGTGTTAGCATATGGTATTTGATTTTATCTTTCTGACTTACTTCACTCTGTATGACAGATTCTAGGTCCATCCACCTCACTACAAATAATTCAGTTTTGTTTTCTTTTTATGGCTGAGTAATATTCCATTGTATATATGTGCCACATCTTCTTTATCCATTCATCTGTTGATGGACACTTAGGTTGCTTCCATGTCCTGGCTGTTGTAAATAGAGCTGCAATGAATATTGTGGTACATGACTCTTTTTGAATTATGTTTTTCTCACGGTATATGCCCAGTAGTGGGATTGCTGGGTCATATGGTAGTTCTATTTTTAATTTTTTAAGGAACCTCCATACTGTTCTCCATAGTGACTGTATCAATTTACATTCCCACCAACAGTGCACAAGGGTTCCCTGTACTCCACACCCTCTCCAGCATTTATTGTTTGTAGATTTTTTGATGACGGCCATTCTGACTGGTGTGAGGTGATACCTCATTGTAGTTTTGATTTGCATTTCTCCAATGATTAGTGATGTTGAGCATCCTTTCATGTGGTTGTTGGCAATATGTATATCTTCTTTGGAGGAATGTCTATTTAGGTCTTCTGCCCATTTTTGGATTGGGTTGTTTGTTTTTTTGATATTGAGCTACATGAGCTGCTTGTAAATTTTGGAGATGAATCCTTTGTCAGTTGCTTCATTGGCAAATATTTTCTCCCATTCTAAGGGTTGTCTTTTGGTCTTATTTATGGTTTCCTTTGCTGTGCAAAAGCTTTGAAGTTTCATTAGGTCCCATTTGTTTATTTTTGTTTTTATTTCCATTTCTCTAGGAGGTGTTTTTATTTCCATTTCTCAAGGATCTTGCTGTGATTTATGTCATAGAGTGTTCTGCCTATGTTTTCCTCTAAGAGTCTGATAGTTTCTGGCCTTACATTTAGGTCTTTAATCCATTTTGATTTTACTTTTGTGTATGGTGTTAGGGAGTGTTCTAATTTCATTCTTTTATGAGTAGCTGTCCAGTTTTCCCAGCACTACTTATTGAAGAGGTTGTCTTTTCTCCATTGTGTATTCTTGCCTCCTTTATCAAAAATAAGGTGACCATATGTGCATGGGTTTATCTCTGGGCTTTCTATTCTGTTCCATTTATCTATATTTCTGTTTTGGGGCCAGTACCATACTGTCTTGATTACTGTAGCTTTGTAGTATAGTCTGAAGTCAGGGAGCCTGATTCCTCCAGCCCCATTTTTCTTTCTCAACGTTGCTTTGGCTATTCGAGGTCTTTTGTGTTTACATACAAATTGTGCAATTTTTGTTCTAGTTCTGTGAAAAATGCCATTGGTAGTTTGATAGGGATTGCGTTGAACCTGTAGATTGCTTTGGGTAGTATAGTCATTTTCACAATGTTGATTCTTCTAATCCAAGAACATGGTATATCTCTCCATCTGTTCGTATCATCTTTAATTTCTTTCATCAGTGTCTTATAGTTTTCTGCATACAGGCCTTTTATCTCCTTAGGTAGGTTTATTCCTAGGTATTTTATTCTTTTTGTTGCAATGGTAAATGGGAGTGTTTTCTTAATTTCACTTTCATATTTTTCATCATTAATGTATAGGAATTCAAGAGATTTCTGTGCGTTAATTTTGTATCCTGCTACTTTACAAAATTCACTGATTAGCTCTAGTAGTTTTCTGGTAACATCTCTACGTATAGTATCATGTCATTTGCAAACAGTGACAGCTTTACTTCTTCTTTTCCAATTTGGCTTCCTTTTATTTCTTTTTCTTCTCTGACTGCTGTGGCTAAAACTTCCAAATCTATGTTGAATAATAGTGCTGAGAGTGGACAACCTTGTCTTGTTCCTGGTCTTTGAGGAAATGGTTTCAGGTTTTCACCATTGAGGACAATGTTAGCTGTGGGTTTGTCATATATGTCCTTTATTTCGTTGAGGTAAGTTCCCTCTATGCCTACTTTCTGGAGAGTTTTTATCATAAATGGGTGTTGAATTTTGTCAAAAGCTTGTCAAAAGCTTTTTCTGCATCTATTGAGATTATCATATAGTTTTTATCCTTCAATTTGTTAATATGGTTTATCACATTGATTGATTTGCATATACTGAAGAATCCTTGCACTCCTGGGATAAACTCCACTTGATCATGGTGTATGATCCTTTTAATGTGTTGTTGGATTCTGTTTGCTAGTATTTTGTTGAGGATTTTTGCATCTATGTTCATCAGTGATATTGGCCTGTAGTTTCCTTTCTTTGTGACATCTTTGTCTGGTTTTGGTATCAGGGTGATGGTAGCCTCGTAGAATGAGTTTGGGAGTGTTCCTCCCTCTGCTATATTTTGGAAGAGTTTGAGAAGGATAGGTGTTAGCTCTTCTCTAAATGTTTGATAGAATTCACCTGTGAAGCCATCTGTTCCTGGGCTTTTGTTTGTTAGAAGATTTTTAATCACGGTCTCAATTTCAGTGCTTGTGATGGGTCGGTTTATAATTTCTGTTTCTTCCTGGTTCAGTCTCGGAAGGCTGTGCTTTTCTAGGAATTTGTCCATGTCTTCCAGGTTGTCCATTTTATTGGCATATCGTTGCTTGTAGTAATCTCTCATGATCCTTTGTATTTGCAGTGTCAGTTGTTACTTCTCCTTTTTCATTTCTAATTCTATTGATTTGAGTCTTCTTTTTTTCTTGATGAGTCTGGCTAATGGTTTATCAATTTTGTTTATCTTCTCAAAGAACCAGCTTTTAGTTTTATTGATATTTGCTCTTGTTTCCTTCATTTCTTTTTCATTTATTTCTGATCAGATCTTTATGATTTCTTTCCTTCTGCTAACTTTGGGGCTTCTTTGTTCTTCTTTCTCTAGTTGCTTTAGGTGTAAGGTTAGAGTGTTTATTTGAGATGTTTCTTGTTTCTTGAGGTAGCATTGTATTGCTATAAACGTCCCTCTTTGAACAGCTTTTGCTGCATCCCACAGGTTTTGGGTCGTTGTTTTTTCATTATCATTTGTTTCTAGGTATTTTTGATTTCCTCTTTGATTTCTACAGTGATCTCTTGGTTATTAAGTAGTGTATTGTTTAGCCTCCATGTGTTTGTATTTTTTACAAATTTTTTTCCTGTAATTTATATCTAGTCTCACAGCGTTGTGGTCAGAAAAAATGCTTGATATGATTTCAATTTTCTTAAATTTACTAAGGCTTGATTTGTGACCCAAGATATGATCTATCCTGGAGAATGTTCCATGAGCACTTGAGAAGAAAGTGTATTCTGTTGTTTTTGGATGGAATGTCCTATAAATATCAGTTAAGTCCATCTTGTTTAATGTGTCATTTAAAGCTTGTGTTTCCTTATTTATTTTCATTTTGTACGATCTGTCCATTGGTGAAAGTGGGGTGTTAAAGTCCCCTCCTATGGTTGTGTTATTGTCAATTTCCCCTTTTATGGCTGTTAGCATTTACCTTATGTATTGAGGTGCTCCTATGTTGGGTACATAAATATTTACAGTTGTTATATCTTCTTTGTGGATTCATTCCTTGATCATTATGTCATGTCCTTCTTTGTCTCTCATAATAGTCTTTATTGTAAAGTCTGTTTTGTCTGATATGAGAATTGCTACTCCAGCTTTCTTTTGATTTCCATTTGTGTGGAATATCTTTTTCCATCCCCTCACTTTCAGTCTGTATGTGTCCCTAGGTCTGAAGTGGATCTCTTATAGACAGCATATATACGGGTCTTGTTTTTATATCCTTTCAACCAGTCTATGTCATTTGGTGGGAACATTTAATCCATTTACATTTAAGGTAGTTATTGATATATTTGTTACTCTTACCATTTTCTTAATTGTTTGGGATTTGTTATTGTAGGTCTTTTCCTTCTCTTGTGTTTCCTGCCTAGAGAAATTCCTTTAGTATTTGTTTTAGAGCTTGTTTGGTGGTGCTGAATTCTCTTAGCTTTTGCTTGTCTGTAAAGGTTTTAATTTCTCCTTCGAATCTGAATAAGATCCTTGCTTGGTAGAGTAATCTTGGTTGTAGGTTTTTCCCTTTCATCACTTTAAATATGTCCTGCCACTCCCTTCTGGCTTGCAGAGTTTCTGCTGAAAGATCAGCTGTTAACCTTATTGTTATTCCCTTGTATGTTATTTGTTGTTTTTACCTCGCTGCTTTTAATATTTTTTCCTTGTATTTAATTTTTTGATAGTTTGATTAATATATGTCTTGGCATGTTTCTCATTGGATTTATCCTGTATGGGATAAATCCAATGGGACTCTCTGAACTTCCTGGACTTAATTGACTATTTCCTTTCCCATATTAGGGAATTTTTCAAGTATAATCTCTTCAAATATTTTCTCAGTCCCTTTCTTTTTCTCTTCTTCTTCTGGGACCTTTATAATTTGAATGTTGGTGTGTTTAATGTTGTCCCAGAGGTGTCTGAGTTTTCCTCAATTCTTTTCATTTTTTTTCTTTATTCTGCTCTGCAGTAGTTATTTCCACTACTTTATCTTCCAGGTCACTTATCCGTTCTTCTGCCTCAGTTATTTTGCTATTGATTCCTTCTAGGGAATATTTAATTTCATTTATTGTGTTGTTCATCATTGTTTGTTTGCTCTTTAGTTTTTGTAGGTCCTTGTTAAACGTTTCTTGTATTTTCTCCATTCTATTTTCAAGATTTTGGATCATCTTTACTAACATTACTCTGCATTCTTTTTCCGGTAGACTGCCTATTTCCTCTTCATTTTTTTGGTCTTGTGGGTTTTTACCTTGCTCCTTCATCTGGTGTGTGTTTCTCTGTCTTCATTTTGCCTGACTTACTGTGTTTGGGGTCTCCTTTTCACAGGCTGCAGGTTTGTAGTTCCCGTTGTTTTTGGTGCCTTCCCCCAGTGGCTAATGTTGGTTCAGTGGGTTGTGTAGGCTTCCTGATGGAAGGGACTGGTGCCTGTGTTCTTGTGCATGAGCCTGGATCTTGTCTTTCTGGTGGGTGGGCAGGACCACATCCGATGGATGAAGTGGTTCTTTGAAAGCTAAGTTTATTCAGTTTAAATTCTGACTTTGGAAATTAAGACCTCTATATTTTGTGTGTGATAAGTCCTTTCTTTTATGATATAATTTGATAACAAATAGTAATTGTTGTTTTTAATTTTTTTTTAACTCTTATGTGGTAAAATAAAAGGGACAAAACCTATGCTGAACTCCCAAATTTTATTTTGTTTGGTAACTATGTTTGGTAATGAGAGGCCAGAGGTTATGGAGCTGTCAGAACAGAGTAACAATGAAAAACAGGCTTTCTGGCAATTGGCTACTTCTTATTAGACTTTATTTTTTATCAATTGTTCTATGTAAAACATTATTTCTAAAAGTACTACATAAAATAAGCATTAATATTAGTACATTCTCAATATGATTTGCTTTTAAAAAGAATTATCTAAAATTCTCACCTTATTTTTTTTGAAATTTTCACTTGGAAAGAGTAACTCTTTTCTAAAACAAAGATTTTAGGAAAATTGAAAATGAATCCTAAAATAGTAAACTAAAGCACCATGAGAAAATATTTTACATTTGATTAAAGCCATAACTGGGAAACATCAGTGCCCTTAATCCTCAGTGACCACTTACACCCTCCCTACCATGAAGGCCTGCTCATCATTAACCAAAAGGAGAACAGTATTAGAGCTGTGATAGCAACTTCAATTTGTTGACAAACTGTTGACCACAGTTGTTTCTTTTTCCTCAAGGATTACGTGTTTGTTTTCCAGCCTTTTGGGGCCATTGTAAATTTGTATGGCTGCTTTGGAGGGAACACACAATCAAAGCAATGACCCAGTACACTAGGAAATAAATGACAGTGGAACTCAGTTCAGTTTACGGACCATCTACTGAGTGTCTGTGGCAGGCTGTGCTAGGCATCTGGTAAGCAGAATGCATGATACTTGGCCCCTGTCTGATCTCAGATTGCTCACTATCTACCCAGGATTCATGTAGGTATATAATTAACTGTAATACTAAATCTGTCTTCTGCTAGAAACAAGATAAAGTACTATGGAAAGAAAAAAGGTGTGGGAGTGGGTAATTCCACCCATGTCATGGAAGCTTTTGAAGGGTTCTAAGAGATGGCTGCTTTTATACTAGATCTTAAAGAATGAATGTTGAAAAAGGCTTTCTATGCTCTGATGGCAGTTATCACAAAGATCGAACTTAACCTTTTATGAGTTTGTTTTCCCCATTCAAAACTGCCTCATTCTGCTTTGTAGATACACTGACACTTAACAGCAGGGCTGTCATGCAGCAGGGGCTCAGTACATGAATGGAGAAATTGGCTAAGCAACAAAATATTGGCTAAGCAACAATAAATTCTAAAAGGCGTAGTTTAAAACGGACGATTACAGTCCCCTGATCTCTAACATACAAGATCAAAAGGGACACGTCTGAAGAAACTTTAATATGTAACACATAGGCGTGATTCCTCAACTACCTAAAAAAATGTCTTGGGCAAACAGTTTTGAAACACACTTTCTACCATGAAGTTTTACAGAATTTATTTGTCATCTTCCTGTCCTTGGTGATGAGATGTCAGACGTTTTAGACATCTGAATTCTAGGGCCTGACAGAGTTTGCATATATGATCTCACCTGAGGCTAATGACTTTATACAGCTTGAAAGAGGATGTAGGATGGATGCTCAGTAAATGTGGTTGACTGATGGTGGTGTCTCTTTTCTTAGAGAAGTTAAATTAAGCACATCCCATTTAAAAGAAAATTCTTTGTTTTGTCTCTACACTGGGGAAGAAAAAAAGATCCCCTTTTCTTCCTCCTATCCTTACCTCCATCTCCTCCTTCTTCCCCTTCTTCCTCTTCATTTACTCAACTTAACAAAGACTATTCTTGTGGCCTTGGTTCATATGTGTTTATTCTCTGTTCCAATAGGTAGTTCTGGAATCTCCCCAGTGTATATGTTCATTTTCCATTTGATTCCACCCACAGATCCACCTTCTATCCCCTAAGGAGATGGAGATTGAGTCAATTTCTTCCTTCGCCCCGTAATTTCCTTCCTTGGGTAACACCAATAAATCCCTAAGGAGTCCAGGGTTGCTGTTGCATACACTTATTTTAGTGACTGAAACAAAAAACACACCACCTTTTCAATGCCTCCATTCCTAAACATGGTGAAGAAATATTGCACAGGCAGAGAATGAAAGTACTTTTTAATTGGAGAGAGGGTAGGGCTTCAAAAAAGGATACCTTAAACAAAGAGGTATTTAATTATTGGTAACGTGATGAGGGGCCAAAATATTCTGATATTGGACCAAAATAAATTTCATGGTTTCAAATGAGGTCAGGTCAGTTATAATTTTTGTAGCCATGGAGAGTCACCGCCTGGACTCAATTTCCATACTACAGGCTCTGTGATATCATTTAATGTGATGTCTGACTGACCATTTGTGGTGTCAGACAGGTGCCAGTATCTATCTACACAATAGAACAGAGAAACTATTACCCCCTTTTAGCCAGATGTCCATTTTTTGAATAGCCTAGGCAGAAATTTGAATGACACTCTGTTAACAATTCAAAACTCCCTCTGTTCTGTAAGGAAACAAAACATATTTACAGTCCAGTCTTCTGCAGATTCAAAAGCAACAGTGGTGGCTCTAAAGGAACATTAATGGCCTATTGGATAATAAGCATGTATGTTTTATTAACTGCCTTAATAAGCATTAGCATTGTAGATTTCACTGCAGGCTATATACAGCCTTTTTTTTAGGACTCCAGACATGGAGCCAATTATTAATTCTTTCACAAAGTAATTTACCCAACAAGGAACATGTTGAAAAATGATTCTTATGCCAACATTTCAGTCTTTTCTGAAGATGTTTCCCATTTAAAATAATGGAAATTTGGCCTGAGTTACTGGAAGGCCCTGGACAGCAGCGGTATATAATGAGAAAGTTTGTCATTTATTAATTTTACAATTGTCATTCATTTAAAGGAGAAACGAGGTAAAACTTTATACTTACAGAAACTTATTTTCTCAATCTTGCAGCTACCCAATAGTTTAGCTGATAATACCATCCCCATTTCACAAATGAGAGGTAAACAGAAAGGCATGAGATAGAATTGAAGCCTGAGTTTTCTGATGATTTAATATTTTCTTTTAAGGGTATCTCTTCTAAACAAATAAACCAAAACAGTGAATGAAGACCTACTGTGTGCCAAGCATCTTGGTAGGTGCCTTCTTTTTGTGTTAAGTCAATCTTTTTAAATTAAAAAATCATGTTTGTTTTTTATTATTACAAGACCAAGACAGATTTCAAACTAAGAAAAAAAAAAAAAAGGAAAAAGAAGGAGAAAACACCTACAATCTCCCTTCTCAAAGATAGCCGCAGCAAACCTCCTGGGGCATGTCTCCTTCTGGCCACTTTCTTCTTTTTTCTTCTTTTCTTTTTGTTGGATATCCTTCCATACTTTTATTTGAATGGGATCACAAAACACATACTATTCTGTAACCTGCTTTTTTCACTTAAAAAAAATCATAGGTATATTTCTATGAGAGTTCATATAGATTTTGTTTTGTTGTTAAATGATTCATGTGCATTATTGTTTTAATCAAGTAATCAGATAACTGCAAAGGAAAAGTAAAAAAAAAATTGCACTACATAGAAATAATGAGTGTTAATATTAGGTGAACATAATTCTAGATATTCCTTCTTCCTATCTAAATAGCCTCTATAATTCTATTAAATGATTGTGATGTATAGTTTAAGTAACCTTTTATGAATAATTTTTTGTCCCAGTTTTTGTTATTATCATGTGCAAATATACTTCATTGTTCATTTGTCTCATAATTTCCTTGGGTTAAATTTCTAGGAGTAAAATTTCTGGATCAAATTTTAATATATACCTGCCAACTTGCCTTCAAGAAAATTTTTTATCTCACTGTTGCTAATTTATAGTTCTCTAATTATCAATGAGTCTGAGCATCTTTTTACATATTTATAGGTCTTTTGTGACTTGCTTGTTCATGTTTTTGTGCATTTTTTTATCATAGTGTTCATCTTTTTTTTTTTTAGTTGATCTGTAAGAGATCTTTATATATTTAGGAAAATATTTCTTTGTCAAATGTGTTTTACTTATTTTCTTATTTGTTGTTTGTCCTTCAGCTTTGTTTATGGCACCTTGACCATAAAACAATTTAGAACTTTTATGTTATCAAATCTTCTTCATCATTTCCCTTATGGGTTTGGGCATTGGTCACAACATTCAAGTGTTATTTTAAAAAAACATATCTTACATACTTTTTTTTAATACTTACATACTTAAAATAAATATAATAATTTTCTGTAATTTATTTTTATATATGGTCTGAAAAATATATATGGTTTATATATATTTTTTATTTGGTCAAACATGTTTTTCACCATATTCTGCCATTTGTCTACAAATAGTTTACTGATCTGAAATATCACTTTTTTCATAAATTCCTGCATATTCTGTGGTGTGTTTCTAGATTATTCTGTCTCAGTGAACTATCTTCCTATTCCTGTATTGGTGCCTCACCATATTATTTACTAAAGCTTAAGAGTATATTTTACTATGTGGAAGGAGAATTTTTACATCGTTATTTATCTTTTTCTGAAATTTTTTTGACTATTACCGTGTATTTATCTTCTATATGAATTTTGGAATCAATTTGTTAAGGAATCAAAAAAATTTTCTTTGCCATCGTTAACTAACCTTAAGAAGCTAGAGGATTTGTAAATTCAAGCATTATTCTTATTGGTCAAAATTCATATGAAATCCAGATACTGGGTTTCAATAAAAGCCCAAGAATTCTGTAAGATTCTTAAAGTAAAACTCTTTCAACAAATATTTGTATGTCTGCTATAGTATTCTCCATAATTGTTAGTTATCTATCATATATTGGTATAAATAAGATTCATGACATGAGAATGCACAAGTTTGTGTTATGGTTTATAACATTGCATCTGAAATTAGAGCAAAATAACTCATAAAGTTTCTGTCATTCTGTTACCTATCATCTAACCATATTGGTTCCCATGCTTTGGGGGTATTGTCTGACTCAGAGAACACTCACTAAATATATATAATGAATAACTCTAAGAATGATGCAGACAGGATTCTATCTGTATCTTTATATCACAACCAGCAGGGGAAAAAAATGGAAGCTCAAAATGTTTGCTTCAACATAACAGCCCTTGGTATTCCTTGGCCTCCAAACAAGCTTCAGGATCCAGTTTATCAACTGTCAATAGGCAAATGCATGTTTTTCTTTTCCCATGAGCTGATTAAAGCTGTGGTCTCTTGTAATTCATGGCATTCCATTGTATTTATTTCTGCTGGAATTTTCAGGCTGAATTACTGTAACTAATATACCACTAAGTCTGTGCTGCAAAATCCCTGACCTTTTGAATCTTCCTTTTTAGCAGAAAATTGGCATAAGAAATTTCAACACAATAAACACTTTAATTTTTTTCTTGATCTTGATCCACAATCCATATGGTTCAATTTAATTATGTCAGAGAATCTTTGCCACCAGTATCAATTTGGATTAAGAGGTTTTGAAGATTGTGGTGATAGGAGAAAAAGAGAGATGAGATCATTGTATTTGCAGTGGATTATTGGGGGGAAACAAAAATATGAAATGTGAAATCCTTTGGTCTTTTCTAAAATAATTTGTGCCCACAGCGCATTTTGAGTAAATAGATTTGCTGGTCTCTAAACCATGAGATCTGAGAATTTTTTAAAATCTTTCATATAGGATTGAAGAATATCTATGCCCACCTATCAATAACACAATAATGGACTGTTTGTATCCATGTAGAGGGATATCCTTCAGTATAGAATTGGGAGAGATTTTGAAGTAAGAGATGAAGTGGAAGCAGCAAGAGAGGGTGGTATGTTCAGAATTTGGCAGGAACATTGTGGGTATAAACTGATATTTCTACTATCTTAGGGGTTGACAGACTTTTTGTAAACGGCCAGACAGTAAATTATTTTAGGTTTTATGGATGACATATACTTTCTGTCGCTGCTGCTGCTTCATGTTGCTTTTGTTTTGTTTTATTTTTACAACTCTTTAAAAACGTGAAAACGACTCTCAGCTCACGGACTGTTCAAAAACAGGCCATGGGTTGGACTTTGCCCACTGAGCTCACTCTGACAACGCCTTTATGGAATCATTGGAAGATAAAGTCACACATAAATCATCAGACTGCGAGATGCTACTGAGGATAACCACAGTCATACCTTCCATTTTTCTTCCGCTTTCTAGTTTACCCAGCATTATCCTTGGACATTGTCCCATTTGATCCTCAAAATAACACTTATGGCAAATGTCATTATTCCTATATTAGAGAAGAGAAAGCAAGCTCAGAGAAGCAGTGACTTGCCCAAAACTATACAGATGATAAGGGGTAAAGCCAGAAATGAATGCATCTTGTGATTCAAGTTTGTTGCTCATTCTATTAAACTCAGATTGAGTCAGAGAAAGCGTTGGTAGAAAGAAAACCAGATTGAGGAAGCTGTTAGCTCAGGATTAACATGTCTGTCCTCTGGGACTCCCAGCCTTAATGCGAATAAAAACCCAAGAACACACATTCCCCACTTCTTCCACAGAGCAGTGGCCCTAAGGCTTCGATAAATTACCACATCAACTTGCAGCCAACTCAGGATTTGGGGAAATCTCGTTAGCTCATTATTCCCACCTACACTGATGGAAAAAAGATGTGATTTGTGCTTTATTAATGCTTTGAAAGGCTGAGCATGGAAGTGATAGTTTAGGTCCCAGGAACATACTCCGAGATACCTTGGATTGAGGAAGTTAGAAGAGCAACAACTGTTCGTTTCATCAGCCTGCCAACAGGAGTCCAAGCAATGAAATACAACAGAATTGTTTGGAAAGACACGTTAACTCAACTTGTGTGGCCCAGAGGCTAATCAGCATCTACATCATAAAGACTGCGCAAAGGTACATATGGGACTCATTCCTGCATTTTTATGGTTAGAGACATGAACTCTGTATCCCGTTACACAGCAGAATAGCACCAGTATGGAAGAGATAAGGTCCAAAAAATACAGTAACTTTATGGATTATATTGTGATATCTTTTTCACTAAACATCATAGGCCAGAACTGTTCAGTGATATTTATTTCTTGATTTGGGTTTTTTATTTGCTGTTTCCTATATTTAAAAGTGCATCTCTCTAAGAAGCCTGTCACTCTGTTACACTTATTAAATGAGTGTTACCAGAGTGCTGTGACCACTTGTGGGTTCTGCAACTTGAAAATGTGGAAAGGTTGGAGAAGGTTCAGAAAAGACTATGAAAAATAAAAGTGCTAGGAAAATAAAGCCTGAGAGGCAGGGTTAAAGGGATTCATTTCTGCTGAGTTTTAAAAAAGCTTAAGGGTGACTGATGCTGTGATTAGTGATCACAAAGAAGATTTTTTTACGTAGAAGGTACAGAGCAATCGTTTTCTCTTTCTATTCAGAGCAAGAATGCAAGAACATAATCTAGAACTTTGATTTCCAATTTGTGGACTTCAGACCTGGTGAGAAGGACAGAGAGGGAGGTTGCTCCTGAATTATTTAAAGAGATCCTCAAATTTATTTTATTTTATTTTATTAAATACTAAATACAAAAAGTATAATGATTTTTTTTTTCTGGTGTGAAATGTTTGCCATTAAAAGGTGGCCTTTGTCTTCGAAAAGGTTGAGAATCACTGATTTTGAATATAACATTGGGAGGTGAGTGTGGTACAAAATGAATTTCTTAGCAGTAAGAATCATTAACTGACAAGCATTGTAATGTACTTTACTAGACTGATTAAATAATTGAGACCATTACTGTTTTAAGGGGACACAGGAATTTGTTCATTTATTTATTCCACTGTTATTCATTGAGCATCATCTACGTACCAATGCATCAAGCGCTCTGCTAAACCAGGAGCTGCTACAGCGGCAAGGCAGGTAGTGTCTCTGGAATCACGTCACTCACAGTCTCTCGGTGGCTAGTAATACAATATATATATATTCATGCCCAGCATGTGAGATTGCTTCCATTCCTGTAATTCTATTATCTTCTATTTAATAGCAAGAATAACAGATTTTGAAAAGTAAAGATGAATATTTACTTGTGAGGCTTATTTCTGCGCTCAACATAAAATTATAACTAGTAATAAATAAAAGAGCCTCCTTTCAAAATCCTAAATTTTATTTCCCATTTGTGGAATAGCTAGAGAATATTCACTTTTCCTACACAAATGTCACATGAATGTTTCCTGTAGTCAACAGTTATCTCACACCCCTCCCTTTGTGTGTTTTTTCTCTAGGATAAGGGTAAAGAGAGTTGTAGTTTTTTAGTAGTAAATTGGCATCATTCCATAAGATGATGATTTAATCTCCAGTTACTCATTGAGCTTTCAATTCACTTAGAAGTCTTCACGATGATAAATTTTCTTTAAAGAACATCTTAAATTTATATTAATGGACTTGCTACATAAAGTCTATGATTACAATATAGATAAGAGAGATTCATCTCTTCTATTTAAGGGCTGGACCCCAGTAAACTAATTTTTCTTGAAGCTCATCCTTTTTCCTTTTTCTTTTTGGTCCTTTTAACATTGTCTTTAATGGTGCGGACAGCACAAGAAAGAGACGAGATTTGTCATCTTTTCTTCAGGAGTATTAGGAACAGTGCTTTTCTCTTTAGCTCATTAATTGAAAAGTCTTAAAATACCTTCTCATATACACTTAAATCTGCAGAAACATCTAGACTTCATTCCAAATCTCTGCCTCTTATGGTGGATAGTGTTTATTGAGCACTTAAATATGAGGCAGCACTGTTCCAAATACTTTACATGTGTTAGCTCATTTAATCATTGTATCAATTCTATGAGATAGATACTATTGTTATCCCCATGATGCAGATGAGGAAACTGAGGCTCAGAGAGGTTAAGTAACCAGGCCAAAGTCACACTGGTAAAGCCTTGGAAGTGGCTTTTCACCATATACCCTGCACTGTTTCTCAAGAAGGAAATGGTTGGGGGTTTCGAGGCATTCTAAGTTGGACACAATAGAGAAACATTAATCAAAAAAATTTTTTTAAACATGTCTTTATTTCCAGACTGCTTCATCTGGTATATTTAATAATGACGAACTCTATAGGAGTGAAAAATGAATGAACCACAGCTAACTACAGTTGTTCCCCTCTTATCTGCCATTTTGCTTTCCTCGGTTTGAAAATATTAAGTGGAAAATTCCAGGAATAAACAATTCACAAGTTTTAAATGGCACAGTTGTTCTGAGTAGCTTGATGAAATCTCGCGAGGTCCTGCCCGGGTCGAGAATCATCCTGCATATCCTGCCTGTTAGTCACTTAGTAGCTTTCTGTCTGGGTTATCACATCTCAGGTGATTTACAATGCTTCTGTTCAAGTCACCCTTATTTTACTTTAACAATAATGGCCCCAAAGCACAAGAGATGTGTCGCTGGCAATTCTGATAGTCAAAGAGACGCCGTAAGTGCTTCCTTTAAGTGAAAAGGTGAAAGTGCTCGACTGAATAAGGAAAGAAAAAAAACTATATGCTGAGGTTGCTAAGATCTATGGTCAGAACTAATCGTCTATCCATGAAATTGTGAAGATGGAAAACGAAGTTGCTAGTTTTGCTGTTGCACCTCAGACAGCAAAAGTTACAGCCACGGTGCCTAAGTGCTTAGTTAAGATGGAAAAGGCATTAAATTTGCACAATAAGATATTCTGAGAGAGAGAGACCATATTCACATAACTTTTATTATATTATATTGTTATAATTGTTCTATTTTATTGCTAGTTATTGTTGTTAATCTCTTACTGTGCCTAATTTATAAATTAAGCTTTATCATGAGTATATATGTTAGGAAAAACATAGTAAATATCAGGGTCAGTACTATCCAAGATTTCAGGGCATTCACTGGTGGTCTTGGAAGTATCCCCTGTGGATAAAGGGACACTACTGTTTATCAGCATAGCTGAACATCACAACTTAATGTAAAGTTTAAAAAAATACACAATGATTCAATTTATATAAAGTTCAAAAACATACAAGCCAAACAATATAACTTTTAAGGACATAGCTATATGACAAAACTTGAGGGAATCCTCTAGACAAAATTCAGGAGAGAGAAAGGGGAATATAATTTGGGACAACTATCAAAGTATTGCTAGTGGGTGCACAGGTGTTTTCATTTATTATCATTTTAGCCATTCATATATGTTAATATTTTATATGTAGTATGCTTCATAATCACATTTTTTTTTAGAAGATGTTGGGGGTAGGAGTTTATTAATTAATTAATTTATTTTTGCTGTGCTGGGTCTTTGTTTCTGTGCGAGGGCTTTCTCTAGTTGTGGCAAGCGGGGGCCACTCTTCATCGCAGTGCGCGGGCCTCTCACTATTGCGGCCTCTCTTGCTGCGGAGCACAGGCTCCAGACGCGCAGGCTCAGTAGTTGTGGCTCACGGGCCTAGTTGCTCCGCGGCATGGTGGGATCCTCCCAGACCAGGGCTCGAACCCGTGTCCCCTGCATTAGTAGGCAGATTCTCAACCACTGCGCCACCAGGGAAGCCCCGATAATCACACATTTTAAGGAAATAGTATTGTACAAATGCAAGGAAATATTTTAATATCAATACAAAGTGGATTGCAGCAAGATTTCATCTAGCATGCTATAACTAACACTTTTTTAGTTAGAATTTCTATAATGACTTTTAGTCATTGTTAAGAATTTCTATAATGACTTTAAGTCATTGAAAAATCTTTTGAAAAGTAAAAGAATAAATTATGCCTATTATTATAACTGAGGGCACACTTTCTGGTATTCACATTTTTAAAAACTTGTTTATCAGTATAAGAAGAATATGGTGACTATTAACAGCTGTACAGGGATCATCACCATCACTCCTCAGGGCCACTGGATACCAGCATTTTCTGGGCAACACCAGAATTTCTGCCATCCTTAGGAAAGATAAGCAATATTGTCTTTTTTTTTTTTTTGCGACACTTATTCTGAATCAGGGCAGAGTTAACTATTTTTAACTGACAGATTATGGATCATAGCAACAGACCTTAATATCAACCCCAGTCACTCCTGCTGTCCCTTCTGGCTCTGGCTGATATAACTCTGACCAAAGGTAGCACCTCTGCCTCACTGCTTTTTCAGATATTCTCACAATCTTGGCTGACTGTTCTTTTCTTTTTTGTTGCTTTAGAGTTTTTATATTCTGGGCAATGAACTCAGGTTGGTTTACTTTTTTTTTCATGGACCTTTACTTTGTTCTGTAAAGGGAATTTGATAAATTCTAATACCATACTCCAAAGTACCATTTTACTTCATCTACAGATGTGGCAAAACTTTATCATTCACTGGGGATTTCTGGGAAGCAAACTGAACCACATAAGGTGAGAATTGACAGGCTCTAGCAGGTAAGCTAGCCAAGGACTTATCTACTTGACATGGCTATCATGATAACCATTAATAGTATATAACTGGATTTAAAAAATTTTTCTTTATTAAAGCAACAGATGTTTATTATAGAAAATTAAGATCACAGAAAAACAATTAAATTACCTGTAATTAATTCTATTGGTTGTGTTAACATTTTGTATTATATACTTCCAGTCTTTTCCTCTTCTTCCATTTTTATGAGTAGATGAATACAAAAATTATATCCATATACAATAAGAACAAAAGAACAGAAGAAGCAGTATAATCCTATACAAGTAGGATTGTACTAAACATAAGATGTGCTACCTCTTCCAGACTTCTAAACTCCTATTCAGTACCCAAGAACAGTTTTTAGATGCCGTCTTGACTGTTACTTTTCAAGCACGAGTGTGAATTCAATAGCATAGACGAACAACAGTGATCTAATCTTGCAAATGCCACATTAATGTTCATATGTGAGACCTGAGTCCCCTACATGTGATGTGAATCCCAAGATATGAGAGGACTCAGTGGCAGCAGTTCCTAGAACCCACTTCACTTGCACCCATCTCTGACTTTCAGCCCCTCCCACTCTTTCTCCCCTGCCTATTTTCATGCTTGGAGACAAAAGATGTGGAGGTGGAAAAGACAGAAAAGTATAATATTTTATTCTCTTCTCATTACTCTCCAAGTCCAATCCTGAAATCATCAATGTTGAGGGACACTGAGAAGTAGGAATGAGCTTATTCACTCATTCCATCTCAATCAGTGAGTGCCTTTATTGAGCACCTACTGGTGAGATTCTGGGCCCTGTAGCCATGCACTGTGCTAGGTGCTAAGAGAAACCCAAAAGCTAGGTTAAATGTGATTCCTGCTGAAAGAGGTATCATTTAATTGGAGGAGCAATACTAAATAAATTCTATAATTGAAAAACAATACAAACACAACATGTACGTATGTATGCTTATGGAGCGGGGAGGGGAGGAGAGGAAATGATAAGAAAAATGGAGCAAACATTTGGCAAATCTGGATGAAGAGTATACAGGAATCCCTTGTACTATTCTTCTACCTTTCTATAAGTTTACAATTATATTAAAATAGTTACCCCCCAAAAAAAGTAAAAAAGAGAAAGAATACATACAGTATCTAATTACTTAAAATGTGTAGTACAAATAATAAATGTTATAGGAGTTCAACATTAGCCTTTATTTTAAAAGAAAGTTTTCTCTTGAAAAATTCTATGGATCCTATAGATTTTTGTGTTCTGAACCATTTGAGAATTAACCAAGGTACAAATTTTGTTTAAGATAGTGTATTTTAACAAAATAACGTCACATTATTTAAAATAACACTTTTTTTGATAAGTAAAGTGTGGTAGGTATATTTGCTTAATGCATTCCCCAAATAATGAAAATGAATGAACTACACCTACATGCATCAATGTGGATAAATCTAAAAACCATAGCTTTGCGTAAGAAAGAGCACTTGCAGACTACACACCAAATATCATTCATATGATGTTTAGAAACAAACAATAATCGATATATTATCTAGGGATCTCAAGATTAAAAAGCATAAGAATGGAAAACACAAAATCAGAAGAGTGGTTATCCTTGGGAGGAAAAGGGTATCATTCAGAGTGTTGTCCAAGACATATATAATGATTTCTTCTTTCCTAATCTAGCGGTGTTGGTTTTTATTTCTACATAATATATGTTATATTCTTTTGTATGCATGAAACACCTTATGATAATTTTTTTATTGTGGTAAAATATATACAACCTAAAATTTAGCATTTTAACCATTTTGAAGTACAGATACAATTCAATGATATTAAGTACACTCACATTGTTGCACAACTATCCACCACTATTTGTCTCCAGAACTTTTTTTTAAAAAACAAAGTATATTTTTTAGAGAAGTTTTAGGTTCACCACAAAATTGAGTGGAAGATACAGAGATAGCCCTATACTCCCTTCTCCCACACATGCATAGCTTCCCCCATTATCAACATTCCCCACTGGAGTGGTGTATTTGTTATATTATGAAGCTACATTGACACAATATTATCACCCAAAGTCCATAGTTTATATTAGGGCTCACTCTTCATATTGTACATTTTGTGGGTTTGGACAAATGTATAATGTCATGTGTCCAACATTATAGTATTATACAGAGTAGCTTCCCTGCCCTAAAGATCCTCTGTGCTCTTCCTATTATACAGAGTAGTTTCCCTGCCCTAAAAATCCTCTGTGCTCTTCCTGTAACACTGTATTTTAAATAAAATTTTATCAAAACAAATCCAAGAATGTATAAAATGGATAATGTCTCATGACCATGTGGGGTTTCTCCCAGGAATGCAAGGTTGTTTTCACATTTGAAAATCAAACAGACTAAAAAGGAATAAACATATGATCATCTCAATAAATCCAGAAAGAAATTTAACAAAATCCAATATCCATTTCCTGATCAGAAAACTAGGAATAGAAGGGAACTTCCTCAACCTGATAAAAAGCATCTTTAAATAACCTATAGCTGACATAAAACTTAATGGTGAAAGACTGAAAGCCTTCTCCTTAAGCTCAGGAACAAGCCAAGGATATTCACTTTCACCATTTCTATTCAACATTGTACTGAAGATTCCAGACAAGAATCTTCAAGATTAAACAAGAAAGAGAGGGCTTCCCTGGTGGCGCAGTGGTTGAGAGTCCGCCTGCCGAGGCAGGGGACACGGGTTCATGCCCCGGTCCGGGAAGATCCCACATGCTGCGGAGCGGCTGGGCCCGTGAGCCATGGCTGCTGGACCTGCGTGTCTGGAGCCTGTGCTCCACAACGGGAGAGGCCGCAACAGTGAGAGGCCCGCGTACCAAAAAAAAAAAAAAAAAAAAAAAAAAACAAGAAAGAGAACTAACAGACATCCATGTTGGAAAGGAAGAAATAAAATTGTCTTTATTCACAGACATGATCATCTTATGTAGAAAATGTAAGGGAAATCTACAAAGAGCTAAGGTAAGTGAATTCAGCAAGGTAGTTGGTTAAAATCAATTGTTATTTCTATATATTAGCAACAGTCAGAACTTGAAATTAAAAAGCGATACTATTTACAATAACATCCGAAATATGAAATACTTAGAAATAAATTTGACAACAGATTTGAAAGATCAGCATACTGAAACTACACACATTGCTAAGAGAAATCAAAGAAGATCTAAATAAATAAAGAGATAAACCATTCATGGGGTTGAAGACTCAATATTGGTGTAAAGATAAGCAGATGAATAGAACAGAATAGAGTCCAGAAATAGGTGCACACATACACGAACAATTGATTATTTTTTACCAAAGTGCAAAAGCAACAACTCAGTGGAGAAAATGTAGTTTTTTCCAACAAATCATTCCGAAACAACTGCAAATTCATATGCTTACAAAAAAGTAACTAAAAATGGACCTCAGACCGCTAAAAGTAAAACATGAAATTATAAAAACTTCGAGAAAAATATCGTAAGAGAAAACCTTTGAATTTTCATCTTGAAAAACTTTCACCCTTGAGCTTGAATTAGTCAAAGATTTCTTGGGGATAACACCCAAAGCATGACTTATAAAAGAAACAAAAGACAAGTAGTACTTCATCAAAATTAAGAACTTCGTTTTGAATGACACTAATAGAAGAATGAAAAGACAAACCCCAGACTGGGAGAAAATATTTGCAAAGTATACATCTGATAAAGGACTTGTATCCAGAATATTTAATGAAGAACTCTCTCAAAACTCAATAGTAAGAGAACAAGCAACCCTATTTTTTTAAATGGACAAAAGTATCAAACAGCCACTTCACCAAAGAAAATACATGGATGGCAAATAATCCTGTGAGAAGATGCTCAGCATCATTGCCCATTAAGGAAATGCAAATTAAAACCAGAATAAGATATCACTATACACCTGTAAAATGTCTAAAATTTAAAAGACTGACCATAATAAGTGTTGATGAGGTTGACGAGCAACTTAAACTCAGATGGACCATGGTGGGAATATAAGATGGTACAACCACTTTGGAAAACGGTTTGCCAGTTTCTTAAAAATTTAAACAGCCACCTACCATATGAATCAACTATGACATTCCTAACTATTTACCCCAAAGAAAATAAAGCGTATGTCCATATAGTGATTTGTAAATGAATGTCTGTAGCAGCTTTATTTGTAATAGCCAAAAACTGGAAATAATACAAATGTCCAGCAAGAAGTGAATGGATATACAAATTGTGATACATCCATACAATGGAAGAGCAATAAAAAGGGATGAGCTATTGGTACATAAGACGACAGGGATATATCTCAAAATAACTATGCCGAATGTTTGAAGCCAGAAAAAGAGTATATACTGTATGATCCCATTTAGGTAAACTGTGAAAAAAGCAAACTCATCTATAGTGACAGCTGTTAAGTTGCTACCTGGGTCAGAGTGTAGGGAGGAATGCAAAGGAGGGATTCAAAGGAAGGGGCACAAGAAAAGTTTGGGGGTTATAATTCTGTTCACTATTTTGATTGTGATTGTGGTGATGGTTTCACTACAGTGTATTTACATATATATCATATATTTATCAAATATATATACCAAAACTTATAAACATGTGCAATTTAAATACATGCCGTTCATTGTGTGTCAATTATACATCAGTAAAACCACTAAAAAATTTTATGGTTCCTATGACTTTGTGCCCTTAATCATTCGAGTTAACCAAAGTCTCCAATTATGTTTAAAATGCTCACAATTTCATCCCAATGACACTAACCATAATTGGAAAATTGAAAATTCATTAACTGCACTGTGAATTATTTTTAAGTACAGAGTTCAAATGAACAATTATTTATTAAAAATGCCTTTAAAAAACAACTATAAAATAGTATACAGCCCTACTATGAAAATCTAATAGGAACAGCAGTATGTGAAACTCAAACTAGAATATAAAGTGAAAATTATGTACCTGTCCAAACAAAAAATATACGTTGGGGCTCTGTATGAGATTCTGAAGGAGCTTTTCTGTTGGTGTGGTTCTAACCCTATGATGAAAAATATCTTTTTCTAAAGTGTATAATTATCCTCTGTCACTCTTAAATCTCCTCTGGTGTCTAAGCTTGCTTAATAATGGTGAACAGATGAGCAGAAATTAAAAATAAAGGCCTTCTACCAATTTAGCACCCTGCACATAATGTACCTATAATGATAGTTTGATTGCCAGTGCCCATTATTTTGTTGCTGCCTTTTTTTTCTATTACTGCACCAGAGCCCTGGGTTTCAAAAAGAATGAAGCATCCTCTTCTATAAAACCAGAGCAATTTACATGAACATGAGCATTAGCCTGTATTAGAAAGATGCATAGAATAAAACAGAAAACATAATGTAATGCCACGAGGACCATTTAATGTCAGTGGCACTCTTCACTTAAATATCATATTGCATTTTGGTTAATTTATTTTCCAAAATGAAAAAGTAAAAAGCATGATTTTTTTCCAATAGAATAGGGAAGAAAATGGAAGTGTTTATGATATTAAAATGAATAAGAAAAATATATTGAAATGAGGCTAGCACGTCCCCTACCATCATCCCCTCAGTGTATACAGAGCAATGAAAAAAAAAAAAAAGACATTAAAGGAAAAAACAAAAGAAATATGATTCAGCTCTGACACAAAGTAGAAGAGTCTTGAAATACTGTTAAAATTTGTATTATTTTTTGAATCTAAGAAACTCTTTCTTTAAAACTATTCCCTTTAATTACACGTATCCAATCACTTTTGGCATCTTACTCCTATTTACGTTTTTCCCAGGTCCCTGCACGATCATTCTGGAGAGAAGGCTCCACTGTATCCGCTTAACTAATTAGTGTAGTAAAAATAAGTTTTGTGGGTTTTTTTAATAGCTGAGAAGACTTCCCTCACTTTCTAGAACTAAACTGACCAGTCACTTTAGGAAAGGTTGACAACAGGCTTAAAAACCAGTGCCTCAGTTCCCCGGTCAGGAGAACGTTCGTCCGCAGGACGCTGCAATTCGGCCTGAAGTGTGGACACGACTTCCAAGGCTTTGGGGTGAACTGTGTTCCAGCGGCGAAGGTGGACGGGGGAGTGGGGATGCCACTGACACGACTTCATTAAAATTCAGCCTGTGCAAAGTGCTGTGCGAAAATCCGTTCGGCAAAACCCCAGTCACCACGAAACACAGCGTCTTAGTGCAGAGCTGAGGGCTCAATGATCGCTGCTCCCGCCGGGCTGACGTAAAGGAGGCAAAGCAGCTTGTGGTAATCCTAGGGCCCTATCTAGTGCTGGTGAAAGCTCTCCCTCTCCACAGACCGAGAGAAGCGCCCAGGAGAATTGCGGACGGTTTCCAGTTACCGTGAAAACATCCCGCACAGGCCCTTCTTGTACGCGGACAAGCGGCCTGTGTGGGTCGTTTGTCCTTCCGCATATGCTTACTCCCATCTGTGCAAGCAGCCCTAGAGCCCTCAGCGTGAATGTCTTCAACCCTCACAGCCTTTTCCCCAGTCACTTCCTTGACTGTATAGCAAGTTTTTCTCCATTTTGCCCCTTCGATGTTCTGGGGCTCGAATAGGAATTCGGATCAATTCTCTCGGGCTCTCTTCTGAGACCAATTCTGTGCGCGGCCCTTGCGCGCTGCTTGTCGGTGTGTGAGGCGATTCTGAGGGGCTGGAAGGCCCCCTTGGCCCTCAAGCTCCCTGGTTGCCCGGTGGGGTTGCAGCAGAGAGCACGTATTGACACAGATTAAAGTGCCTCTGCGCACCTGAGTCCTGTAGAAAACTAGCCCTCGACTTCCGCATGAAACAAGGGCGCATAGGCTGCAGCTGGCGGGGGTTTGAGGAGGGCCTTTTAGTTGGAGGGCCTAGCGCGGGCGGCAGCCCTGTCTCTGTGGCTCTGAGGAGACCACCTTTAGGCTGCCAAGCACTGCCCTGGTCTCTTTAGGACAGGTTCAGTGTTAGCGAGCTGGAAGTCATGCAGAAGAAAAACAGAAAGGAAGAAGGGGGACCGCCTTGAGTAGGCCAGCCGAGAGAGGGCCGGCCTCTCGTCCTTGGCCCGGCAGCAAGCAGGTCCCTTGCAAAGGTCAGCTGAGCTTCAACTCCGAAGAGCCAGGCCTTAACCCAGGAAAAGCGCTGAGCACAGGACGCAACCTATGAGAAGAAACCTTGCCAGCCTTCACTGTGGCCTGTGCTGTGCGTCTGTCATAAATAGACAGCAGTGGAGACTTCAAGGAGGGGTTGGATTTCAACCTTTTGAAGAAAATCCGACAGCTCCCCGTGTTAGTTGCTGGTCAGTGGCTGGGACACAGGACCTTCTGTTTTTGTAGTGCATCTTGCTATCTTCTTTTATCTGCTCCTCGGCATTCACAGACCCAGTAAAGATCAAGAAGGGGCAAATAAGCTGCTTTTCAGGTGCTGGGAGACAGGGATATGCCAGGTTGTTGTCATAGCTCTGTCTTCCAGGCCCAGCGGGGAGCCGGCCTACATAGTGGAAAGGATGGTCGAACTGACCTAATAAATATTTTCCATCCCTAACCTCAGTAATTATTTTCATGTGTCACAGCTCAGCAAGGAATGATGAAAAATAAAGCTTCCCTGATTAGACGAGACCCGCAGATCACTGGTGGTAGAATCTGAAACTGTTCTCTGGGTCTGCTACAAAAGTGACTCTCCACGATCTTCAGGGTGAGCACTGATGTCTCCACTCCACCTCTGCTCAGTTATACAAAGTAAGTGAATTTGTTTCTTTCCTGATTACACTTCTGTCTTTCCTTTGTCATCTACCCCCGCCCCACTCAAGAAACTACAGTACTGAGATTTTTCTCTGCTCCTTGCTCCCTCCAAGATGTGAAAATATACCTATTTCAATCTGAGAATCTCAGATATGATTCTGCTTGCAGCCACAATGCTTCTCTGTGGGGTGGGAAATGTGGTCGGATGAGTGGTAGGAAAATGCCTTTTGGAAAGTTGTTTGATTTGCTACACTCTGTTGAGTCCTAGTGGGAAGTCAGCATCCCTTTGCTATTTTGGAAAATTCTCGGAAATGATACTCAAAAAAAAAAGAAATTCAGCAAAAACATTTTCCATCCTAACAACTTTTCTAGATTGTCTCAAGGTAAGAGAAGAGGGGCCGCGGGAAGGGCTCTGATGAACTAGGCCTCCCCGTCTCCCCACGCTGGCGCTGGGGAGATGCCATCGCAAAGCAAGGCTCTCAGCTTAAGGAAGCTTTTGGCCCAGTGAAGGATATGGTTAGCATAATAAAGAAAACCTCATTTAAACTATCTGCATTTAATTTCGGTTCAGACCTCCTCATTAGAATTTGCTTGGCAAGGGGAGGTTGATAACCCCCGTTTATTAGTAGGTCAGATGCAGTAGGCAATCAAAAATCCAAATGCTGCCTCTGGCAGCTTCAAGAGCATAACCCCCCTCAGAAGAGCCTACTAAGGTCTTGAGGTTGATTGCCTCAAATCTAATTCTTACTTTAACCCTTTTCACTTCTATTAGGATTAATGATAAATTCTCTTTAGCGGATTATTGCTTAATGAAACCCAACACTGACAGGATACAGGCTACCAGAGAAAAAAAATCTTTTTCTACAAATCTGTTCTAATGTAGTTTTTCATCAGAGAGTCCAAGAATCTATTTGAGGAGGAAGCAGGCTCCACCTTTGGGAAAACTTTAGAAACTGGGATCTGCCTGTTATCCAGTCTAGGCAGGCAACATGTTCGGTGGTGCAGTGCGCTGGTTCTGAGGTCACTCTGCTTTCGTTAGAGCCAAAGAGAAACCTTAGGGACCCTCTAGTGACATCCTTTCAGAAGAGGACAATGAGACCAAGAGAAAAACGGCGATTTGTTCAAATGCTTTGATGGAACTCAGGTCCTCTGACCCTGCTTCTAATGTTCTTACTCAGAAAACCAGCAGCATTAGCAAAGCATGTCTCCAAACTGTAGTCCACTTTTTTAGTCTTTGTACAAGAGACGGTTTTGTTTTGTTATATAAATTTTATTGAACTATAACATAGATGTACACGAAAGTGCGCAAATCATAAGTGTACACTCGATGCATTTTCACAAAGGGTAACCCCATATAACCCATACAACCAAACACCCAGGTCAAGAAACAAAATGTTACCAAGCACTCTTCTGCCTTGTGTCCCTTTCTGGTCATTATTTACACCAAGAGAGGCCACTCTTCTGGCTTCTGACACGATAAATTAGTCTTGCCTGGTTTTGAATTTTAGGTAAGATGGATCAGGTGGTGTGTGCTTTTTGGTGTCTGACTTCTTTCACTCAACGTCATGTTCATGAAAGTCATATATTGTGTTGTGTGTAACAGTACGTTTTTGGGCATGTAGTATTTCATTGTATGAATACCACAATTTGTTCATTCTGTTGCTGGACATCTGAGTTACTTTCAGTTTTTGTCTATCATGCATAAAGGAAACATTTCTGTACGGGTTTTTGATGGGCATATGTGTACCTCACTGTTGGAGTAGAATTGCTGTGTCATAAGGTATGTGTAGTGTAGATTTAGCAGAAAACGTCCAATGATTTTCCAAAGTGATTGTACCAATTTATACCCCTACCACCAGTATACGAGAGCTCCAGTTGCTCGAAATCCTTGCCAACACTTGCCACTAATAATGTCTTTCTTAAGAAATGAATTTAGTTACTTTTCTTCCATTTGAATAAGAGCTGGAGGGAGAGGAGAGGGGGGGGGTGGATCCCTATTTCTTTTATATCTTTAAGTGTTCCTGAGGCTTCTCAGGCCCCACCCCTTACAGACTTTTTGCCCCAGTATTGCCAGCCTTAGGGAGATGACTATAGCAGTAGTAGCCACACACCTTTCAGGAACTCCCTTCTTAGGACCCTGAATTATACTACTATAGTCATCTACCTAAGTTTGTTGCCATTGAAGATGACTTCCATTGCCTCCTGAAGTCTTTGGCTCTTCAGGAGGGTTCTACTGAGAAACAAAGATTTATTTGTCAGCTCACACCGTAGCTGACTGTTCTGGGATGACTTGGTGGTTGAGAACTTGATTTTGATTCCAGAGAGAGTCACGGAAAGGATATCAGGAGTAGGGATGCAGAAGAACACCATCATCTCGCCCTTGGGCCAACTGCCAGTCTATAGCTCTAACGTTTTATTATTATTTTTTTGATTATTTTTTGGCCTCACCATGTGGCATGTGGGATCTTAGTTCCCCAACCAGAGATCGAACCCGTGCCCACTTAACCACTGGACCACCAGGGAAGTCGCAGGCCTCAACATTTTATAGCTTATTTTTTCCTAGAAAGTTTCCTTGGCCTATCAAGGTATGGTAAAATCAGAAAGAGGTAAATTGTTGGAGAACGTAGCCTTGAAATTGATATTTTAAAAACAGAGTGAATTTTCTTGAAAACAAAACCTCTAGCTGCTAGGTCCAAAATTAAGGTTATATGGAAGACAGAAACAGGTGGCTGCCTGAGGGGAGGGAGGTGAGAGGAGGAAAGAAGTAGGTGAGGGAGATTAAGAGGTAGAAACTTCCAGTGGCAAAATAAATGAGTCATGGGTATGAAATGTAGAGCGTGAGGGATATAGACGGCAACTCTGTAAAAATCTCTGTATGGTGACATTGTAATTAGACTGATAGTGGTGATCGGTTTGAAGTGTTTAGAAATATCAAATCACTAGGTCGTGTATCAGGAAAGAACACAGTGGTGTAGGTCAATTATACTTCAAAAACAAACAAACAAACAAAGAGACTCATAGAAAAAGAGATCAGATTTTTGGTTACCAAAGGCGGAGGGTGGAGGGAGGGGGGATTGGACGAAGGTAGTCAAAAAGTACAAACTTCCAGTTATAAAATAAATAAGTACTAGGGATGTAATGTACAACGTGATATATATAATTAACACTGCAGGATGTTATATATGAAAGTTGTTAAGAGTAAATTCTAAGAGTTCTCATCACAAGAAAAGAATTTTTTTCCCATTTGTTTAATTTTGTATCTCTATGAGATGATAGATATTCAGTAAATTGTGATAATTACATCTTATGTATGTAAATCACATCATTATCCTGTATACTTTAACCTTATACAGTACAGTATGTCAGTTATATCTCAATAAAACTGCAACCAAAAAAAATTAAGGTTATACCCCAAACAGAAACCAATTAATCCAGTGTTTTTATACTACATTAACAGTACAATCTGGTGAGCCACATCTCTGTTCCTACCAAAATCAGTAACATTTGAGGCAACATGCTATAAAAATAATTTAATTTACATCTCTAATATCTGGGATAGATATAAACTCAATTAACTTATATTTAACAGTATAAAGTTATTCATTGGGACACAGTGTAAAGTCAACATCAGTTGTAAAATAATCTCCTTATATACATTACCTCGCGTGGTCCTGACAATATCCCTCTGGGAGAGCTGTGTTGTCCCCGTTTTATGCGTCAGAAAAAGGACGTGTAGAGAAGTTAAAGACCTTGCCCTCCTATAAGTGGCAGAACAGGGATTCAAGGTAAAGTCTGTTGGACTTTAGGTCTCTGATACTAACCACTATTCTCCACTGGCTCCTGCAGGAAACTAGAGCAGGGCTTCAAGTTGGAAAGACCTTGAAGCTGTAATATCAGCCCTATGTTTATCCCCATCTCTCTCTTTTTGTCTGTACCCCATCCCTCCCTCCCTCTCTCTCTCCCTCTCTCTCCCTCCCTCTTCCAGCACCCGTCTAGTCACCTAGTTACTTGCATGGAAGGTGGGAAGGTGCACGTAGTGCATTTGCTTCTCCTGATGAAACTCGACAGAGAAGGCCTCACAAACACGTTTCTGTTTGAACAGACTGCCGAGCACCATCTGCCAGCCCGATAAAGACAATCCTCCTTTAATTAGGAATGTTGAAATGTTGCAAATCCAGGCCAACTTCTAGCATTACAGAGGAAACTTAGGTTATGGAATCCTCAGAGGAGCAAACCAAGAGTTGGGCCCAGATTTTCAGGGAAAACACATGACTTGCCGGAGTTCAGGAGAAATGGGGCCTCGTACCCTGTCCTTGGGAGGCCTCCCTGTGCCCTCCAAAGTGGCCTCAGTGGTCACAGGGCCAGGGACCAGATGCACAGGGAGAACTTTTCAGTTCTGTTCACGTGTTTCTAGCTTGTTTCTTTCCTTACGTATGTCTGTGGGGTTTTTTCATAATAAGGGCTTCGTCAAAACTAAGATTCCTCTTTCTGGATGTGCAATTATTGAGCAGATACTAGACATTTCTCCAGCTCTCCCGCCAAACTTAATTGCATCTATAGTATATATAATATTTTAATTTGACATCCATTATGGAGTTAAGACAATGTTATTTTCAGTCATAAAAAGAGAATGTTTATTTGAATGTAGTGTGGGTTTTTTTGGTCAACCATGCTCTTTCACATACTGTCCATGGCTGTTTTTTGTTTGTTTGTTTGTTTTTCATTGTACTATAATTGATTTACAATGTCGTGTTAGTTTCTGGTATACAGCAAAGTGATTCGGCTTTATATATATATATATTCTTTTTCATATTCTTTTCCATTGTAGCTTATTACAGGATATTGAATAATGTTCCTTGTGCTATAAAATAGGACATTGTTGTTTATCTATTTATACATATAGTAGTTTGTACCTGCTAATCCCAAAATCCTAATTTATCCCTCCCCCACCCCCTTTCCCCTCTGGTAACCATAAGTTTGTTTTCTATGTCTGTGAGTCTGTTTCTGTTTCATAAATAAGTTCACTTGTGTCATATTTTAGATTCCACATATAAATGATATCATATGATATTTCTGATAATCTCTAGGTCCATCCATGTTTCTGCAAATGGCATTATCTCATTCTTTTTATGGCTGAGTTATATTCCATTGTATATGTACACCACGTCTTCTTTATCCATTCATCTGTCGATGGACATGTAGTTTGCTTCCATGTTTTGGCTATTGCAAATAGTGCTGCTATGAGCATTGGGGTGCATGTATCTTTTCGAATGATAGTTTTCTCTTGATATATGCCCAGGAGTGGGATTGCTGGAGCATATGGAAAGTCTATTTTTAGTTTTTTAAGGGACCTCCTTACTGTTTTGCATAGTGGCTGCACCAATTTACATTCCCACCACCAGTGTAGGAGGGTTCCATTTCATCCACACCCTCCCCAGCGTTTGTTATTTGTAGACTTCTTAATGATGACCGTTGAGACCGGTGTGAGGTGGTACTTCATTGTAGTTTGATTTGCGTTTCTCTAGTATTTAGCGATGTTGAGCATCTGTTCACGTGCCTGTTGGCCATCTGTATGTCTTCTTTGGAGAAATGTCTATTTAGATCTTCTTCGATTGGGTTGTGAATGTAGTATATTCACTATAGCCAAACTGAGATTTTTTTCCATTGTGTTAAATAGATTTCAATAATTCATGCCTTCATGAAGAGAAAACAATTTGGTACATTAAAATGACAGATGCAGTTTATTTCAGCTTTTAATATTCCTCAGTGGTCAAGTGTTTTGTTGTTGTCGTTGCTATTGTTCCTAGGTTTTAGCTATCTTTGATTAATTTAGGGAATAGTGTTACCTATTATTTAACCGCCATGTAGATGAAGTATTTATTTTTTTTAAAGTTTTTATAATATGATTTGATAGTAAATGTCACTCAATTCTAAAAAGATCTGTGTCTTGGAATTTAAAATATAAGGCTATATGCAATATTATAATAATCAGAAGAGTAAACACATGGCAAATTTTACCTAACGGAAATTATATAATATCTCAGACAAAATTCTGTGAAAGGAAATCAGACGAGAACCTGAATATTTCAGCATTGCCATGTTCCATTATTGCTTAATGGAAGATTTAGTCATTCATGTCTCTTTAGCTAAAATCAGTGAAGAGCTAGAAATAAGTTGAACAAACAAAATTAATTTCACTTTGACTGTAATGGACAATGTCACAAACTCACTCACATACACTCTCTCCTAGATGGGCTCAAATACAAGAGGAATGAGGACATAGTTCCCAACGGATATAATACAGGTAGTATTAAGTTTAACTAGTCAGAATGTTGAAATAGAATTTTATTGATTCTTTTTATTCTCTGCATGCTGCAGCCACAAACACAAACACCAGATCCTAATTCAAAAGGATTCAATATCATGCTAGAAATAAACCACAGTAAAAGACAACCCCTATAATGGCATGTCTCCCTAAATTTGAGTCAGGGCTGACATTTTGTTTTTATGAAATGTGCTGTATTATACCTAATGACCATCTAAGACCATTGACCCTAACTACTTCTTGCTAATAACGGTATGCTGTTGTACCTGGTAGAATCCATACTTCCCTGATTTGTCAATGTCAGGCTTTCATGGGAAATATGTTAAGTCAAAGGACAGTTTAGTCACCAGCACTGTACCTCCATGTACCAGTTTGATATTCTTGTTATCAAAATTAATCTGGCTTTTAAAAAATCATTTCATAGCTTCAAATGATAGCAACATAAAACATTTGTCATGCAAGTCAGAAAATCCTAATTTATGTGTACTTCACAGCAGAAATATTGGGGAAAGCATGATGGTACAGTCCACACAGTAAATGTCAAGTTTTATATGTGCCTCTAGGTTATCAGCCCAAGCTATAAATAGTCTGTAAGAATGACATCAGATTTTTGCATACCCTGTCTAAAATCAATCTTATTATAACTCTTACCGTCATCATTTTTATCTTAGTAATCGCTAACCCCTGTCGATTCTATCACCTACATTTTCTCTCTGAAATCGCTTCTTTTCATCTCCATTACCTCTGCTTTATTTATGTTGCTTTTGCAACAGTATCCACACCTATTTTCTGTATCTCTTCCTTACATACCTCCTCTAAGCTACTACCTACCATACTGAACCACCAATCTGGTCATGTTAAACTCCTTTAATGACCCTCAGCAAGCAATAATGGTCACACATTCACCTTTAATTTTCTAGAAATCAGCTGTTAGTACCTGAGAGAAAAGTCAAGAGTGACAGAAATTACAATTTAAAAACTGAAACACTGCAGGCAAAACTTAGGTTCCGTTTCGCCAAATGAGACTGTGTCCTAGAGTGGGTGGGGGAGGGGAGATGTGACTCTTCTCTTCCTTCACTCGAGAGTTTCTTCTTGCTTTCACGGGGTGGACATCTCACCACGCTAAATGGGATGACAATGTTTAAATATATCTATTTCTTGTACAACATGAATTCAAAATGTAAGCCATTTTTGGGCTTCCCTGGTGGCACAGTGGTTAAGAACCCGCCTGCCAATGCAGGGGACACGGGTTCGAGCCCTGGTCTGGGAAGATCCCGCATGCTGTGGAGCAGCTAGGCCCAGGCGCCACAGCTACTGAGCCTGCGCTCTAGAGCCCGCAAGCCACAACTACTGAAGCCTGCGTGCCTAGAGCCTGTGCTCCGCAACAAGAGAAGCCATGGCAATGCGAAGCCCGCGCACCGCAACAAAGTATAGCCCCCGCTCACCACAACCAGAGAAAGCCCGCACGCAGCAACGAAGACCCAATGCAGCCAAAAATAAATTAATTAAAAAAACAAAACAACAACAAAACAAAAACAAAATGTAAGCCGTTTTTTTTTTCATCTGGTACTCAATAGGAGAAACAGCCACCTCAACGAATTTATGGATTTTATGTCTAGGATGAATTTATTGAGAGATGGCACGTGGGCACCAACATGGTGCCTTTATAAAGGACCTCAAAATGATGAAATCTGTGGAGATTTTTGCCTTGCTCTCTGGCTTTCAGCCTTAACCACTTGACTTTGGACTAAGCTGAGATTCTCTTGCAACGCTTCTCTGTTCCCTCCTTGTGTTTTGCCATTGCCTTCCAACATTCACTGTCTAGAACTTTATGAACTATTGAGTGCCCCGTGTGCATACTCTTTTCATATTTCTGTTTGAGTCAATACAAGGCCTGGCAGGAAGTACATGTTTAATAAACACGTGACAATTTAGAGAAGACCAATTTTAGCTCTAGTGCTATGTCAATAATTTTTACTCAGCATTATGATCATTATATGCATGTGCAGTTGGAACTAAAAAATCACTCATTTGGCACCAAAGCATGACTAATATAATTTTTCAGGAAACGCCCCTAGTTTCTCCAAGTACCATGTGGAGGCCTCATGGGCCCAGAGTTCCTGACTGGTCTGAAGGACAGCTGTAGACCCAAAGAAAGGGAACTGTATTATGGGGGCTTACAGGGGTCTCTTTACCAGGTACAAATGAGATTTCCCTGACTCTCTTCTTTTCAGTGAAGGGTCTTGCTGCAACGTTAAGACGAGCAGCAGCATCACCATTTCAGAAATACAAGGGCAAACAAACAATCTGTCTGTCTGCATAACATTCCTTTAAAGTCAGAGGAGTTTATTTAAAGCATGGTAGCCCTGGGAGGAGGGTGTAGACTGGCCGACCCTACCACAGAACCAGCAGAAACCCAGTGGCCTGGCTAACTTTCCACCAAAGCCTGTGTCAAGCTTTGTTGAGACGGGGTAATGTTTCCTACCAAATAACTCAGACAGAGGATTAAACACATTTCTATGCAACTGTGGCAGATTTGGGTTTTATTTTTACCCTGCAGTCCTTAATTTACAATACCTCTTTTGATGTGGCAAATGCACATTGTGTATTCTTAACCGCTCATTTAGATACATTTGGGACTTTCAGAAGTCCTTTTTTTTTTCTTTTCATTGTAGATGCCAATAAATATGTCTGTAGAGGGAAAGGAATAAACTGTACTTTTATTCCTGGTTTGGGGATCCTAATAAGGTTTTAAAAATGTATAACCTAGTAACGAGCCATGTCTACCACTGCATCATATCAAAAGATTTTTATTTTCCTTAAAAGGAAAGATGCAGGATTTTTTAGTTTAAAAATGACCTGCTATAGTTTCCCATCTGGAAATTCTAACTGCCTTCATTGTTGGTATTTCCCTACTGTCTCTGCAAATTAAAATTATGGACAAGCTCCATTGAATGAGAGCACAAGATTCCTAGTTAAAGTACTTTCGTTTGGACTTCCCTGGTGGCGCAGTGGTTAAGAATCTGCCTGCCAACGCAGGGGACATGGGTTCCATCCCTGGTCCAGGCTGATCCCATATGCCACAGATTAACTAAGCCCGTGAGCCACAACTACTGAGCCTGTGTTCCACAACTACTGAAGCCCGCACGCTTAGAGCCTGTGCTTAGCAACAAGAGAAGCCACCCCATGAGAAGCCCGCGCACCGCAGCGAAGGGTAGCCCCCGCTCACCGCAACTAGAGAAAGCCCACATGCAGCAACGAAGACCCAACACAGCCAAAAATAAATTTAAAAAATAAATTAATTAAAGAAAAAGTACCTTTTCACTGATAGCTAACTTCATCCTAACACCACTACATCTTTGTTCTTTCTGCCCCTTGACTTGCAGGTACAGTATTATATTTTCTCTTTGACATTGTAAGTATTAGTGAATGTTTTTGCCATCACAGAGATTCCCGAAAATGCTCTATAATGAGTGAATAGGAATCAAGAAGAGCCAGAAGGGACAAGGAAGCTGCCAAGATGAAGCATGGTGCACAGAGTATTAGGACAATGGACCCATCCTGGACAGGAGATAGAGGGGTACGGGTGGGCAGAGCTTAGGAGAACCTGGAATCCATCAAACCCAAGCAGTGGGGCCTGACCTCCCTGGCTTCAGGTTAGGAGCCCCGCGCTCTGAGCGCCTACATCTAAATCATGTTTGCATCCGCAGAGACTAGGAGAGAACGTAAACAAATGGGTAGGACAATTGATGCTTAACGCTAGCCAGCGACCAAGGTCCCATCAGCTTTGAAGTTCAACCTTCTGACCTTTGAGTTCATTGCCTAGTGCTTCCAGTTCCTCCTTCATTTGGATTCCTACTGTCGCGGAGACCGTTTAAGTTAATCGGTGACACTTTGATGACTTGGCATATTTTTAGCCTCTGGAGCTTTGTGTGTGAGGGCAGAGGAGGGAAATTGGGATTGTGGTTGGGCCTTACTGCCAAGCATAGCATCGTGTGTTACCCTGACCTTTTTCTGGAGTTCTCGAGACCCTAATCGAGTAATCCTATTAGTGGTATCTTTTAGGAGAAAATATAGCAGAGGAAAAAACAAATACTGTTCCATAGTCATGTAGATTAAACTTAATATTATAATAATCTATTGTCAATCATCATGCAAAAGTGATATAGCTTATTGACTTGGAAAACAAATCATTTGGAAGGTTTATTCTTTTCATTTTTTGCTATTTGGAATTTTCTACTTCACGAATTTTAGTCATCCTTTGGGTCATGTCAGATTTGAACTGTCTTATTAAAGAAAAGATTTTGTCTTTTTTTTAAAACTGATTTTCTACTATCTTTGAACTTTTATAGGAACGTTAATAGTCATGGTAAGGAGATATTCTTTCAGATCGTATTTGATTCAGCTAGTTAGTCAGCTCCTGAATAAGAGAGTTAATTTCTGTTGATAACTTTAGGAAAACATTTTGTCCTTTGTTCAAAACCCTTTCACATTTTCTAACAAGTTATGTCTGAATTCTAGAAGAAGTAGAAATTTCAGAAAAATCAAATAGACAAGTGTGTGGATTTATGGAGACAGGAGAATGCAATTTCTTAGTTAACATTTGAGTGCATCAAATTCCAGACAGGAAAGTCTACTTTGAATATTATTGTGTAGACAGAATGATTGTATGTAAATTGCTTGGTATGTTTCTCTGTTTATATGCACGTATGTGTATGGAATCTGTGGGCTTTTTTGTGGGGGTGGATATGTGGTCAAATTATGTGGATGGTCTTGTTTGTTGGGAAGTATGGGTGCATACAGGAAATTAGGAATTAGAAGCCCTTATGGTTTTACTTTAACAGAGGTAAGGATGGATCGGAGTGACTTTCATTTTTCATATAAAATCTTTTAAGCTGGCGTTATTCTCGTAACATACCTCAACATGAATTCAAACCGGTTTTAAGAAATGAAATTCTTGCAAAGAAGGTAAGCTTACAAAACTGCGGAATTAGTGTGCATGTTTTTTTAATTGGAACTATCTCACCCGGCATGTAATAATTTTATATTTATAAAACTGACTCCCCTGTCATTGAAGAACAACTCTTCTACACCTTAAGTTCTTGAAAACCAGTCTGAATAATTTAGCCCATTTCAGACAAATAGTTACATAGCCATCTGCCTAGATATGCTTTAACCCTAAGCCAATGAGTGTGGTAACCGTGCAGAGCTCCAAAAAGAGTACAGTCTGCACGTAGTGTAGAACTGAAAAAGGACACCAACATCCACAGATGGATTTGCCTACCACATTGAAATCAACATGGCAAAGAGGAGAGGAAATGAAAAGTGTTTATTTCCTCAGGAAATCACATATATTCACTCTGATGGGAACACATCCATGAAACAAACATTTACTGAGAGCCTACTATGTGCCAGACCCTGTTCTGTGTGCCAGAGAAGATTCCTAAGAGAGCCCCTCCTTGTCTGTAAGGATCACCATGTACCTGGTATGTGTTTTGACAGAGTCTGGGCAGAGCCTGATTGTACCTCCTCAGGCAAGGTGAACCTCCCCAGGTCTGGGTCCTGACGGATGAGTAGGAGTTTCCAAGTGGAGAATGAGGAGGGCATTCCTGGCAGCAAGGTCAGTGCTGAAGAGGGGTACAAAGCACATGGCATGTTTGGGGAATGGCAGGAAGTGTAGTGTGGGTAGAGCAAAAGGCTAGGTAGATAACACTTTCTGGCTCTTACCAAAGAGGTCACAGTCTTAGCTGGCAGACATTTTTTTTTTCTTTTTGGCCCACACAGTGTTTTAAAAATATTTTGAATTAGTTGCCAAGATTTAAAAATTGGAAGATTTCTCATAAAATTCCAGATTTCTGGCTTCTCTTGAAAAAAAAAATCAGAAGATCTGGCAACACTGGGCCCACATTCCCACATGGCAACAAATGACTGGAGCTGAGTAGCAGTTCCTGTGGCTCCTCCCTCTGTGAAAGAGGCATGTGCTTGCCGGTTCACACCCCCGCCCCCGTTTCCCCCCTCCACTGTCTCCTCTCTTTCGTGTTATGTGCCTGGACATCTCTGAACCTGCTCTTCACTAGGGTAGAATGCTGAACAAAATGCCCATGATTCTTGTTTGTGTGGAGCCCAGACAATAGAAGACTTTCTGGAGAAAAGTGACAGGACAAAGGGCCTTGTATATCTTGCTAAGGAATTGGGGTTTCATCCTATAGGCCCACAGGGAGACAAGAAATATTCTTAAAACGGTGATGTGGTTGTCTGTCCTTCTGAACTCTGACAACAGAATGAAAGATGACATGGACAGAGAGAGTCCAGGGCAAGGAAACGAGTCAAAGGCCATCACAGCAGCCAAGAGAATTCCAAACTAGGCCATGATATCCTACTTATGACCCTAAAAAAGCTATAATCAAACTTTAAAGCATTCTCCAAAGAGAGGTCTTGTAAAACTTCAAATACAATAAAATGTCAATGTATGTATTTTCAATGTTCGTGTATAAAAAGGAAAAAGAAACTTGACCAGAGTAACATGGCAAAGAAATGCCAACCTTTGAAGTTTTGTAATGAGTAGCAACGTAAAGCCTCAGGCCTTCAGATTGCCCCCACTAAACAGTCTCTAGGCAGCCCCATGGGTCTTTTTCTTGCAATGCATAATTCACGGTATAGCATGATCTAGCGCCGCATGGAGGGATTCAGATATTAGACCAAGTTGACCCAATTGCAGAGGGAAGTTTTAAAATGATAGACATATTCCTTATACTTTTTCTAGGATTCCCTCAATGAGAGAATATATACTCTTTAAATTAGCTACTTATTTAGAAGCCAGAATTCTGTTCGTCTTAGAAACTCTTTAGGACACAAGTAATTTAAATCTCTGCAAAACGTGCTCAGTTTCATTCGTGTTCTTTCTTAGGGTTCTATTTACCTTTACCTGGAGTTGTCCTTTTATCATTCTCTTCATTATATTCTTTTTCTCAAACTTCTCTAAGTAAGGAAGGGGGAGAAGAAAGTTAGGAAGGAACAAAGAAAGATCGTGATGCCAATGGATCTTCCACTTTGAAAACTGTGAAGTTTTACACAAATGTACAGTTCTGTGGTTAAAAGGGAAAACAGATTGCTGGAGCGCTTTCTTGTAATAACTAAAAATTCTTCAAAACCCTAATGCTTCTACTCCAAGGGGCTCATTGTCAAATAAAGCGGCTCATAAACGCCTAAATCCTCCATCCATTCTGCCAAGCATTCCATCCTCTAAACAGCCTGAAACATGCTTCTTGTGTTTCCTGTCAATATTTTTCACAGAGAGATAAGTTCCATGTCTCCTGTATAGATGCATGGATCTACCTTGAATGAATGAGATCTCAGAACATATAACTACCCCAAGAGGAGGAGCAAAAATACCTCCAAAGTGCCTTGTGACATTGTCAACACTCTGTATTTTTTTAATAAGATAGTAAAGCCTTAGACTGTTTTATTATCAAATAGTTATTAGATCAACATTCCTTGACAGACATGACACCCAACAGGATATAATGCAAATCAGTGTTCAGATTCTTTTTCTAAATTCTTGTGTGCAGAGGAATTATATGAGGCTTTTCAAAGTCGAAGCCTAGAGCATGATAATAGCAAATGCTTACTCTCTACCAGTAATATGCATGTATCAATTACTTAAACCTTACAACCCTATCAGATGAGGGTGCTGTTAATACCACGGTCCCCTTTAGCAGATGAGAAAACTGAGGCACAGGGAGTTTTAAGTAGTTTTCCCAAAGTCTCTCAGCTGGGAGAGCTGGGGTTTGAACCCCTGCAGTTTGGCATTAAAGTCTGGGCTTGTAAGCACTGTACTTCACTTCCACGCTATACAGATGTGTCTGCTTAAACTTCCAAAGATATTGATGATGTACAAATGGCAACCCCACCGCTCCCAAATCTCATCATTTTGGTTAATCTGGAGACAATTTCAAGGTCCCTAACATCTGTCGTCTGAAGCTATGTTGCAAAACCCAGTGAAATTTCTTATAAAAATACAATATAAAAAATGCTTCTCACATATTTATATCTGGCGTTGGTGCATCTAGTACAATGGGAAATAGCTTTGCCGTTAGTTTATTTAATGTGAAAGATCATGATAAATCATCTCTTCCCTGTGCCATGGTCAAAATAAGCACCCATTGAGTATTTGCTGGATTTTTATCCATAGTGAGGAAACGCAGGAGATTATCTCAACCTAGAGCACAGTTGATCGTGGCTCCCAGAGTGATCTGTTATCCTACATAGAAACTTCGTGGCATTCTCAACCTAATTATTTGTTTTCATTTATCTTTTTTCCCTAAAGCCAGCATGCATTTTCCTTATTCTATATAGTGTCTTGAAATTTATATATTCAATTTAACACTTTTATTCAGAGTTAAAATACTTTCCTTTTAACTTAAGTACTCAAACACAAGATTGTAAATCAATTAAAAGTGAAATTTCAGAAAAATAATCACTTGACTTTCAATAAGTGTCTGTAGTAATAGGTATTCATTAGTGAAAAGAAAAATGCTACTTAAAATAAGACACGTGGTGTTTAACTTTTATCTCTGATAAATGATGATGCCTTTTAATATATGCCAAGATAAATACATTTTCTTCAAAGAGGAGTCTGAAATGAGATTCTCTAAGTGCTCAGAATATTAACTTCTGATGACATTAAGACTATCAGTGATTCAGAGGACTTTGTGGAAGCAGTAAAGTATATTGAAAAAGCAAGGGTTTAGAAATTCAGATTCCTAATCAATAGCTCAGTTTTTTCATATGATAAATGAGAATAACAATGCCTACCTCGGAGAAATGTTGTGAGACTAAAGACACTGCAATGTGCTAGGAAGTCAATAAGTAGGGCTTATTATTATTATTATTATTGTAATCATCATTATCTTTTGATCTATCTGAGAGATGTTTGATTTTATTTCTAGTATGAAGTCATTAATTATATTAAACTGTTCACTAAATTGTGTGTTCTGTCTTAGGCAGCCATTGGTATCATCTAGGAAACTAAAACACACTAATGTCAGTGTCCCACACTCAGAAATTCTGAATTACTTGGTCTGGCATTCAGGAGTTTTAAAATATCCTCAGGCAATTCTAACATGCAGTTAAGATTGAGAAACAGCTCTAAAATAATTCAACTCAAAATCAACATACAGAAATTAGTTGCATTTCTATACACTAACAACAGACATATCTGAAAAAGAAAGAAAACAATCCCATTTACAATAATATCAAAAACAAAATACTTAGGCATAAGCTTAACCAACAATGTGCACTGAAAACTATGACACTGATGAAAGAAATCAAAGAAGACACAAATAAATGGAAAGATATTCTGTGTTTATGGCTTGGAAGAATTAATATTGTTAAGATGTCCATACTACTCAAAGTCATCTATAGACTCAATGCAATCCCTATCAATATTCCATTGTCGTTTTTCACAGAAATAGAAAAAATAATCCTGAAGTTCGAATGGAACCACAAAAGACCCCAAATAGCCAAAGCAATTCTGAGAAAGAAGAACAAATCTGGAAGTATCACACTTCTTGATCAAAATATATTACAAAGCTATAGTAATCAGAACAGTATGGTACTGGCATAAAAATAGAAACATAGACCAGAATCAAGAGCCCAGAAATAAACCCTCACATATATGGTAACTAGTGTTTGACAAGGGAGCCAATAACACTCTATGGGGAAATGATAGTCTCTTCAATAAACGATGTTGGGAAAACTGGATAACCACATGCAGAAAAATGAAGTTGAATCCCTATCTTACACCACTAACAAAAATAAACTCAAAATGAATTAAAGACTTCAAAAAAGACCTGAAGCTGTAGAATTCCTAGAAGAAAACATAGAAAAAAGCTCCTTGACATTGACCTTGACAGTGATTTCCTGCATAAAACACCAAAGCACAAGCAATGAAAGCAAAAATAAATAAGTGGGACTACATCAAACTAAAAAGCATCTGTTCAGAAAAAGAAATGTTCAACAAAATGAAAAAGCCACCTATGGACTGAGAGAAAATATTTGTAAGCCATTTATCTAATAAGGGGTTAATATCCAAAATATATAAGGAACTCATACAATTCAATAGTGCAAAACTAAATAAATAAAAATGGGAAGAGGACCTGAATAGACATTTTTCCAAGAAAGACCTACAAATGGCCAACAGATACATGAAAATGTGCTCAACATCACTAATTATCAGGGAAATGTAAATCGGAGTCACAGTGAGATATCACTCACCTCATACCTGTTAGAATGACTGTTATCAAAAAGGCAAGAGATAACAAGTGTCGCAGAGGATATGGAGAAAAGGGAAACCTTGTGCATTGTTGTTGGTAATGCAAATTGGTACAACTACTATGAAAAAAAGTAAAATATTAAAAATCATATTATCCAGCAATCCCTGTTTTGGGTATATATCCAAAAGAAATGAAATCAGGATCTCAAAGAAATATATGTACTCCCATGTTCATTGCAACATTATTCACTATAGCCAGGATATGGAAACAACCTACATGTCCACCCACAGGTGAATGGATAAAAATGTGAGATATATATGATATTATTCAGCTATGAGAAAGAAGGAAATCCTGCCATTTATGATAACATGGATAAAACCTTGAGGGTATTATACTAGTGAAATAAGTCATACAGAAAAAGACAAATACTGTGTGATCTCACTTATATGTGGGATCTAAAAAAGCCAAACTCATAGAAACATAAAGTAGAATGGTGGTTGCCAGGGGCTGGGGGTAGGGGAAGTTGAGAGATGTTGGTTAAAAGATACAAAATTTCAGATAAGATGAATAAGTTCTGGAGATCTAATGTACAGCATGGTAACTATAGCTAGCAATACCATATTATATACTTGAAAGTTGCTAGGAGAGCAGATCTTAAACGTTCTTCCCGCACACACAAAAAGAAAATTACGTGAGGTGATGGAGGTGCTAGCTAACCTTATTGCGGCAATCATTTTATAATATACACTTGTATCAAATCTTCACATTGAATACCTTAAACTTACACAATGTTACATGTCAATTATATCTCAATAAGGCTGGAAAAAAATACAGCAAAATAACTCAGCTCTGCAGTAGACATTCTTGTATACCATCAAACATTGCAATCAATATTCTAGGGACATTAGGACTTCTGGTTTAAGGTGGTACCAACTAAGCAGCCTCTGGTACACAATCCACCCACTGTCCATTTACAATACCCATTTGGACACCTAAAGTTATGCAAACTCATGTTACAAAGGAAAATAAAAGTTTACCACATGCCGGAATCTTCCTGGAATTTTCACAAGTAAGAGTGCTGGGGGCCAAATTCACAAACACAGTGGCTTTCCCACTCTGTCCCACTTTTGAGTCAGAGTAACACCTTTGGCTATTGAGCAGGTAGAAGAATGCTATATTGTTATTCTCTCTTCAGTGGTGCAGAAGCTAGCTCGATCAGAAAATAAGGCAGAAATGACTTCCCTACAACCAAAACATTTCCCTGAAAAGACCAAAACTAAGTTTTACCTTCCCTCCAGCATCCGTGCATCACGTTTTACGTCCATTCAGAGACCATTACATGGTTTTTGTAAAAAAGGGAAGTGATTAGGGTGCATTACTCTCTGAGAAGAATGTCCCTTGAGATGAAGTGTCCCAACAGGGCCAAGGAATGGTATGTGCCCTAAGACTACAATGCCCAGTATGAAGATCTCTAGTCACATGTGACTATTTAGATTTAAATTAATTAAAATTATACAAAGTTAAAACTTTAGTTCCTGAGTCATACTAGCCATATTTCCAGTACCCAATGGTCACACATGACTACTAGCTACTGTGCTCAGCAGTGCAGATTATAAACCATCTCTGTCATCAGAGGAAGTTCTGTTGGACAGTGCCACTCTAAGATAAAATCTTCAATAAAATATGGAATAGTAATAATACCAATTTCATAGAATTTTTAAAGCCTACCAAACAAAGACCACCAGGAACATACTTAAAGCCAGTGTTTGTTGAGCTTGGTGAATAGGGAAGGAGGTATTTCAGAGGAACCCTGGGTTATTTCAAGAGAGAGCAGTTAAAGAGTACTTGCAGCATATGGGGGTTGGATTAATCAAAGGATGGCCTTGACAGGGTAAGTTGATGAAATAATCCATGGTCTTTAAACACATGAGTTTGTGCAGAGATATTGCTAGATCACTTTGTCCATGACCTTATCTCAGAACATATGGGTCTGAATGAGCTCGTCATAAAAAAAGTTTGAACCTAGATACCCTGTGATGCACAAGATGGTTCCGTGCAGTTTATTTGTTTTGCAGTTTTGAAAATTGTGCCTTCTGTCTCAGTTCTCAGTATCTCCCTCCCTCCACCACAGCCTAACTACCAGTAAGGACATTTTTCACTTTCTTGGCGATAGATCATTTTCTTTTGGGAATATGATCATTTTAGTTCTGCACCTCTGTTGAAAGTGTAGTACCTAACAAACTCTTAGGCAAAAAATGAATGAATTTTGAGGATCTAATGTACAGCATGGTGGCTATAGTTAATGCCACTGTGTTGTATGTTTGAAATTTGCAAAAAACAAACAAACAAAAAAACCCAACTATATCTCAAAAGAAAAAGGGGAAGAAAAGAAATTTGCTGAGACTAAGAGAGTAGACAGATCTTGTGTTCTCACCAAAGAACAGAAACAAAAACAAAACAAAACTATGTGATGAATGTGTTAATTAACTTGACTGTGGTAATCATTTCACTATATATATATATATATATATATATATATATATATATATATAAAACATATATATAATATCATTATACTGTACACTTTAAATATATACAGTGTTGTCAGTTATATATCTCAATTTTAAAAAAAGAAAGTATGACAAAAATAATTTAAAATAAAAAAATAATAAAAAAGAAAGTATAGGATCTGAATCTATTAAAAAGGGTTGAACATTTATAATGGTAGTTGTTTTGAGAACTGTACGCATTATACTTCCTAGCTATTTTTGTTGGATAATTATTTATTGAATCATTTGGTATGACAGTGACTATGCAGCAGTATTTAAGACTCTGGAGATTATGCACTTGGCAACTATACCGGAGATAAACATGGACACAAGGATTATTATTAATGGTTGAAACATGTCCCAAATGTCCCACAAACTACTTGGATCTTCCTTAGATGATCAAGTGATTTTTCTCTTTAATTTGGATATGGGTTGTTTAGCTTTGCCAGTAACTAGAGAAGTGGCCCAGTATCTGGAAATTATCAAGGATAAGGGTGTTGGCATGCATGAGGGAGTAGAACCAGCAAGGGAGAGTGAGATGGCTTAGAGGATGAAAAGCAAATGTGTAAAGAAGCACAGTTCTAGTGGCTTCTGGCCCCTGGTTTGGTGGGGAGGGATGGTTTTGAACCAAATCTGTCTACTTTATGAAGCCATATGCTTGTTCTAAGGATCTTGAGCTAGCTAGCTATGCCCATGAACCATCTGCTTCTGAAGATTCTTCAGCTTAATGTTTCCATTAAGTGTGGAAAATTTTTTAATGCTGGAGAATGGATGATGTTGTTTTATCTGGAAAACCTATCATTGGAATCTTAGTGCTGTGTTAGATGCTAACAGCACATGATAAGTTCTTTTCTGGTGAGGTTTAAGTGAAGTCTTTATGGTGATGGTGTTTCCAAAATACCTAACTACCTGATCTGATATGTTGAAGCTGATTAGATAGCTGGCAGGGAAGGCTGTCCATATATTTTGGATAAAAAAGAACATTTCATGATAATTTATTATATTACACTACAGTATTTGAATAGAGGAGAGTAGAATTCTCCTTTGAGGTATCACACAAAATTAACCTATAGTGATTTAGTCTTATTCCTAGGAAGAAAAACATACGAACAATGAGAACAGTGGTAAATATCCAGTGTTTTAATTTATCCAAAAATATATACTATGAAAATCACCAGTTGACATTTCCTATGTAAATCTGACAAAATCTTTATGTAGGCTGTTATTGTATCTGTGTGTACCTATAGATACATACCTTACATTGTATCTGTATGTTTTCTTTAATGTGAAGAGTACACAGTAATTGATACATATTTAGAACACATTTTATTTATACTTAACATAGAAATGCTGAATTTCTCTTTGAATTAGTCAACTTAGAAGAAATTTATCCTAACTTTAATAAAGAAAAATATTCTCATAATAATTTTGAGATATTTTATTTTATTTGAGTTATTTTAATTAAATATTAATATTTAATTAAAATAAAAATTGGCAGACAAATGGAGTCATTCCTATTACCCTTTCCTTTATAAAGGAGAAAATCTTTATGTTACCTGTATCTGTTGATGAAATGCAAAGGTATTTCAGGGGTAAAAGGCTTCCCTGGTGGCGCAATGGTTGAGAGTCCGCCTGCCGATGCAGGGGACGCGGGTTCGTGCCCCGGTCTGGGAAGATCCCACATGCCGCGGAGCGGCTGGGCCCGTGAGCCATGGCCGCTGAGCCTGCGCGTCCGGAGCCTGTGCTCCGCAACGGGAGAGGCCGCAACAGCGAGAGGCCTGCGTAACCAAAAAAAAAAAAAAAAAAAAAAAAAGCTATCATGACTTTTTATTATTCTAACTTTGGTGTCTAAATTTGAGAAAGACAAAATCAAATAGAGTCATCATAGGAGACAAGATATGCTTAAGGCAAGTAATAGTTAAAGCAGTAAGTGTAAAGCATCAGTTAGTGAAGGTCATCATTAAGAACTTAAACTTTTTCAAAAGTGAAAGCTTTTTAAATTATTTAGAATACGTCAAAAGCGAAGAGAGTTAGAATAATTTATTTTATTAAATAATTTTATTATCTAGGCACAGAATAATTGAGACATTTTTAACGGAAAGAAAATCCATTCTAGTTGGAGCTTTTAAAAATATCATCCGTGATCAATTTACAGATAAAGACCTATAAGTGTTTTTCTCTTTTGAATAAACCCATCAGTTTAAACAGCTTGGTAAAATTTTTAGCACATTTTTTCCCAACTCCTTACTTATAGATATTCTAATCCCAAGCTAATAAAGTTTACTCTTCAGGAGAGATTTTCTACACTTTTAAAATATGCTAAAAATCTGTCTTTTATTATTTTTTATTCTGACATAACCAGATATTTTTTACTTTAGGACAAAATTATTTCTTTTTTAAAAAAAATAGTAAACCGAAATAAATCCATTACTCTATGGAAACATCCTCCACTATCACATACTTTTATTTTAAAATGAACACATATGTTAAAATAAATCAAATGTATTTGTGTGTTTTTTAACCTCTTAATTAAAGACTGCTCTACATGTATTAAATAATAACACAAATATATTAAAATTATATGCTCAAGTATCTAAAGATTATTTCTCAGTAAAATCAAAATAATATTAAGATTTTTAAACTGAGATTCTTGACAAATCTTATGGTTTGTAGCTTTATATAAATTTATCTCTTTTCATAAAGCCTCTACCTATTATGATACAATATACTTAAATATATAATATTCAATTTTATATCTTAAGGGATTAACTAGCAAAACCAATAAAGTAAATTTAGGGAATTCAAATTAGACATTTTATGAAAAATAAAGTCTAGCATAAACTAGAATATTTTGTTAACATTGTTTTTAATATGGTGGTGAAATCAAGGGAAAAACATAAAGCAGTATTTTAAAATTTTTTTTATTGGCGTATAGTTTATTTACAATGTTGTGTTAGTTTCAGGTGTACAGCAAAGTGAATCAGTTATACATATACCTATATCCACTATTTTTTTTTTTTTTTAGATTCTTTTCCCATATAGGCCATTACAGAGTATTAAGTAGAGTTCCCTGTGCTATAGAGCGGGTTCTTATTATTTATCTCTTTTATATGTAGTAGTGTGTATATGTCAGCCCAATCTCCCAATTTATCCCTCCCTCCCAACCGCCATCTCCTGGTAACCATAAGTTTGTTTTCTACATCTGTGACTCTACTCCTGTTTTGTAAATAAGTTCATTTGTACCCTTTTTTTTAGATTCCACATATAAGCAATATCATATGATATTTGTCTTTCTGTGTCTGATTTACTTCACTCAGTATGACCATCTCTAAGTCCATCCATGTTGCTGCAAATGGCAATGGAATATTACTTAGCCATAAAAAGAACAAAACATAAAGCAGTTTTTAAACCTGAAATGATTAAATCAGCTATTTGCCCAAGGAATCATTTTGATAAGAATATTACATGAAATTTTTAAAAATATAATTTATAAATGTGTATACTTACAAGCCAAAAATTTAAATATTATAAATCATAGATAAAAGCTCTTGGCATTTTGCTTTCCTTCTTGTCTTGTTACCCAGAAACTAAGGCCACATAGTTTGGGGGTTTTTTCAAGACCTAAATATATCGATGTTGTTTTTAAAAGTCAGCAAGAACTTGTTCCATTAAACCTAATTTCTGATATCTTTCCCTTTTGGTTAGATCTATCTAAATTAAACATTCCTAGAGTGACATATAGTGACAACTTTTTAAAGTAATTAGTGTTTAAAGTTTCCAATGAGATGGGGAAAAAATTAAATGAGCCAGCTACAAATATGGAAGAAATCATTATAGATTGGGTGAAAGGGAGGGTCTGAGGGGTTTAAATACCCCTGTCAGCTACATGTAGACACCATGGCAGGACTTCTAGTTGAAAGTGCAGTGTCTGAATCTACTAAAAAGGTTTGTTTCTGTCCTCCTATCATTAGAGATAATTTTCCTTGCTGGTTTAAGGGGTTTGTTGGAAATTAGGTGCTGAAGTCTTGCTTGAAGCCTCTTTATTTTCCCACAGAATCTTCAAGTTCCTTTTTCTTTTTGGTAGAGTTCAGGGCAGCCTAAAGAATGTATCCATGATAAGTCTAAACTTTTAAATAAACTTTTCTTTTAAAACTGTGGCTATTGGCAAATCTTTTAAGGGGACCATTTTAGAATCCTAATTGCATTTGGAAGTTTTCCTATGTCAATTTAAAAAAATAAAGACTGATGGATAGTTAAGATTTTGTTTCCTTTTCTGTTCATGTTCAAAGTTCTCCAAAGTGGCCACTGTAAGTACAAATTGTCATGATTAAATTATGAGAGTAGGATTGACATATATACACTACCAAACGTAAAATAGATAGCTAGTGGGAAGCAGCTGCATGGCACAGGAAGATCAGCTCGGTGCTTTGCGACCACCTAGAGGGGTGGGATAGGGAGGATGGGAGGGAGACGCAGAGGGAGGAGATATGGGGATATATGTATATGTATAGCTGATTCACTTTGTTATACAGCAGAAACTAACACAACACTGTAAAGCAATTATACTCCAATAAAAATGTTAAAATAAATAAAGACCATTGGATAGTTAAGATTTTATTTCCTTTTCTGTTCTTGTCCAAAGTGGCCACTGTAAGTACAAACTGTCTTCGATTAAATTATGCCATTTTGAAAGATGTACATGAGTTAAAAGTATAATTCAAAAAATATTAAGAAATCAGCCGTTTGACCCAAGGTGACCAGCGACTTAGATCGAGACCACCCCATGTGCACTGCAAGAGTCAGTAAGAATGGTGTTTCTACAATCTCAGGTTTCTGGAATGTAAACAAAGGCCAGCCATCACGAGTGGCGAGATTGACAAATCCATAGCTCTGGGCAGATGAAACTGAATAAAATAGTTCTCAGGGGCACAAAGACAAGACTGAAGAAGCCCTTATATAAAGGTTTTGAAGGATGACTCAAGGCAAAGTTTGTCCAAAGGATGCCAGTGTGATGACAGCTTCTGAACTCGTCAGCCTTGGAGGCATCTCAAATATGAATGCATTGGGCCTATGTCTGTCGTGGCTGCTGGGCCTTATGTGACTGACCCAATTCTAATAAATCAAAGACCTTTCTTCCTGGACGGTTAGAAAAGATCCATTCAGGAAAAAGCAGAGACCAAGGATCAAATTTCTGCTCAGGACATATTGACATTGGAGATTTGCCACATAGGTTTATACTCCAAATGTCCAATATTTGAATTGCAATGTAACAACAGAGGAGAAATCCATTTGAACCGGGAGTGAATTATATCCATAAATGGATATAAAAATCAGGGTCCCCACGTGTTGCTTTTTAGGCTACCTGAATAGCAGTTACTGTGTCCTCTTGTTTGGAATTTGTCTTTTAGTCTTGGGTAGTATATGATTCATTGTGCTTGACCTAAGTGGAGGAAAGAATTGCAGTAAATCTTAGTATCTCAACCTAAAGACTTATGGAGTAATTAATGTTTTAGAGCCTGAGTGCTATTTAAATTTACTCTTGGAAGATCTGTCTTCATGTACCTGTGATCTGTCTGGACTCCGGGTCATGTGGGCTGGCCTCTGACTCACATGCTGAGCCAGACATCTCCGGATTCCCAGGGGAAGAAGGGAAAAGTTAACTCCTCTCCTAACAGCACACATATAGCAGCCACTGCCTGTGTCAGTTACATGTCATAAGTCTGAGCTGGCAGTCTTTGAGAGCAGAGTTTTGGGCATCCTTGACCGATCTGTTCCAGATGGCTCAATGGTCAACACTACCTCTACAGTGCTGCACTGAGGGTCAGGTCAGGGGATTCCAGTCTTACTTCCTCTTCACTCTCTGTGACCTTGAAGTTACCAAAGGGAAAAGAAAATAATCATGCACCCTCACCAAGCCCCCACTGACTGCTGGTTTCCCAAGTTTCCCAGCCTGGAGAGGCAAATTCTTCACCTATCACCTTGGCTTGTGGGGATGTTTATTTAGCAAGAATGAGACCAGCTTCCTAAGCGGCTATTATTTCTCTGCAAAGGAGGAAATAGAAAGTTGATTAGGAGCAGTTATTAACCTATTGTTATAGACGCTCTTAGGGCAAAGAGAAAAATGGAGCTGTCAAAAACCAAAGAGCAATATATACAATAGACTATTACTCAACCATAAAAAAGAATGAAATATTGCCATTTGCAACTGCATGGATGAACCTAGGGAATATTATACTTAGTCAAGTAAGTCAGACAGAGAAAGACAAATGCTGTACGATATCACTTATATGTGGAATCTAAAAAATGATACAAATGAATCTATATACAAAACAGAAACAGGGCTTCCCTGGTGGCGCAGTGGTTGAGAGTCCGCCTGCCAATGCAGGGGACACGGGTTCGTGCCCCGGTCCGGGAAGATCCCACATGCCGTGGAGCGGCTGGGCCCGTGAGCCATGGCCGCTGAGCCTGCACGTCCAGAGCCTGTGCTCCGCAAAGGGAGAGGCCACAACAGTGAGAGGCCCACGTACCACAAAACAAAAACAAAAACAAAACAGAAACAGACTCACAGACATAGACAAAAAATTTATGGTTACCAAAGGGGAAAAGGAGGGAAGGAGGGACAAATTAGGATTATGGGATTAACAGGTAACAAACTACTACACATAAAATAGATAAGCAGCAAGTATTTACTGTATAGCACAGGGAATTGTATTCAAAATCTTGTAATAACCTATAATGGAATATAATCTGAAAAATATATATATATGAATCACTTTGTTGTACACGTGAAACTAATATAATATTGTAAATCAACTATGCCTCAATTAAAAAAAAAAACTAAGAAGCCAAAAAAAAAAAAAAAATCCCAAAACAAACAAACAAAAAAACCAAAGAGCATATCTTGCTCTGAAGCCAGTGACCTTCACTGTAATCACCACTGTGGCCCCTGTCCCGTGTGCAGAAGGTATGGAGACCTAGACTGGAGGTTAACTCTGGCTTCTCTTCTCTACATCATGAAGGAAGCAGCACAGTCTTGTCACAATGGATGGCTGATGGGCCCTGGAGTCAAGGAGCTTGAACTTGGAGCCATCTCCACCCTCCTCAGATTTTGCATTTGGAGTTCCAGGGTGAGTGTTCCAGTTGTCCTTTCCCAGTGGAGTTATGCAACAATGTCTGTTTCTTGTAGCAACTATGTGTGGCAGTACACACAGAATGTTGCCAACCAGAGAAGCTCACTTGAGCTTTGGTGTCCACAGATTTTATTAGGGATCAGTCATATAGACATGGTTGACTGGCTCCATCACTGACCTTAGCCTCTAGCCCTTTCAGAGGTTGAGCTAATACTGCATGGCTATATGGTGAGCTGATACCCCACCATAAATTACATTGTTAGCATAGACTGTTGTGGCTCAAGGGACCAAATAAACAAAAACACTTATCAAGCAGGACATTCTGAGGACTTAAAGGTTGCTTCCCAAGAGCTGGGTACAAAGGCCAAACCTCTCTTAGGGCAAAGTTAATCCTTTACTATAGACTATTGGTAACCAGACCTCTTTTATACTATCCATAAAACACTAAAATAAGACTTCAAATACAAAAATTAATTAATAATTAATTAATTCTTCTGATAAAAGGTATGTTTTTAGCACTTACTATGATCCATGTATCCTGATGGGCAATGGAGATTAAAAAAAAAAAAGAAAACTCACTAAGCCAATGCCTCCCTTAATGAACTATTGGGAGAAAAAGATGTCAAGACAAATAATTACAATATAATCCACCAAAGTCTTCTAGGAGTCCAATGAAGAAAACACTTAATTTTGCTTGGAATTGTAGGGAAAAGCTACTTATTTCCCTTTGGGAGAATTTTATTTTGATGTTTTTATCTTGAAAATTCGCTCTTTCTACCTTGAAAAATGGCTTACCTCTGAATTATATTCCTAATCTGTAAGCGAGGACTGACAATAATACTCCAGTGATTGACATGGGTAGTCCCAACCTTTCAAAGCTTCTCACTTCATTGCTTCACCTATTGAAAACTCTAATTAATTCCTGTGCTTCACTTCCCAATATTTTTATGAACTGCTTCGGCCAAGTCCTTTGCCTCTGCTCTTGGGTAGTGGCTCAGGAATAAAACAGGAAGAAACAGTATTTGTTACGTGTTTAGGAGGAAGTGATCCTCACAAAATACAAATATTTGCTCCTTTTTATATATTGACTATCTGATCAAGGATCAGCAAACTCTTTCAGTAAAGGGCCAGATAGTAAGTAGTTTAGACTTTGCAAGCCAGATGGTCTCTGTTGCAGCTACTCAGCTCTGCTCTGGCAGTGTGAAAGCAGCCATCTGCAAACATAAAGGAATGGGCACAGCTATGCTCTAAGAAAACTTTATTTACAAAAATGCGGCTGGCCAGGTTTGACTATGGGCTCTAGTTTGCAGACCCCTAATCTAGGTCATTCATTATCACGTGAGTATTTGTGGACTTACCTGATGTAGAAACACTGAGGGATAAAGAAGGGTTTTCTAATAAACGCAGAAACGTAAGTAGGCCAGAAACTAGGACTGTAGTTCTCAGCTTTCAGTGTGTTGTGCTAAATGAGATGGGATTCAGGCTATGTGAGTGAAAAGAATGACTAAGGCAAAAGAGCCCAAATCATCTTTCTGACCCATTCTGGCAAGCTCTGCCCTTTCTGCAAACTCCATAGGAAACACATGGGAAGTCCCTGAGGCTGTGTCTAGGCCTGCAGGAAAGAATGGAGGATTTGAGAGCTAAAGCTTGTTGTTGTGATATAAATTGTTTTGGGATCTTCTGATTATAGCAGGTCATATTTGAGGCTGAATCTATACAACATGAATGAAGTAAAGTAGAAAATGGGTCATTTATTTGGTCACCATAACGAGCCACATCAGACGTTTCAAGCACTCTCACTTGTCTACCCAATTTCTTTTTTCCTCCCTTCATCCTTACCAATGGAGAATAGATTTTATTGGGGGAAGCAAAGTACTCCACAAAAAGAAAGTTGATTTTCCAAGCTACCCTTTCAACTAGTGGTGGCCTATGTGAAACGGTTCTGGCCATTGAGATATAAGCAGAATTCTACTGGCAGAGCTTCTAGGAATGCTGTGTTTTCCTTGTTAGAAAGGGGCAGGCTCAGCTGGCAGGCACTTCCTTCTTCCAGCTAAGGTCACAGATATTATGCCTAGAGAGGGAGCCACCATCTTGTAATCATGGAAATCAAACACCATGGAAGATGGAGCAGGAAACTAGAAGGAACCTCAGTCTTTGGTGATTTCTTTAATGCTTGTAATGCTTCCTTCTGGACTTCTAATTTATTTGAGAAAAAAACTTTATTGTTTAAGCCACTGTTGGTGGGGTTCTGTTAAATTTAGCCCAATACAACTCTAATTGGATGAATTAGCTTCCAGTTTTTCAAAGCCATGAAAATTAGTCCATTGTCAGTGTTGAAATGCTGTCAAGGACAAAGCATAAAATCTTGACCTTGCTTATAGACAGTAGAGTTAAGAGCAGGAGAGTACTGGATTGATCAATGCTCTGGTTCAGATCTTGTTACTCTTCATCAGCTCATTAGCAGCAGTTTTGGGATTCCTAGTGGCTACTGAGAAAGGCATTTATGATGGTGGAGTGAGGCTCATTAAGGAGTCTGGTTGGCTAAATGCAATCCAGGCTGTACATGTTTAATACAAGCAGTTTCATAAAAACTTGGGGAAAAAGTAGAAAATCTCGGGGTTTGGGAATTAGTACATCACCCCCAAGAGTGTTCCCATATTTTTTGCTGTTATCTATGAGTTGACCATTTCATATAAAAGGAAAACATATTTTGAAAGTTTTAATTATCCATTCCTTTTTCTTTACTCAGCTTTATAAACAAATTCTATTGAAACCATGTTTATGATGAGTAATTCTTTGAAAATTTTCTCTTAAAAGCCTTTTGTCATTAATATTTCAGTTTATTAAAAATGCATTATGCCTTAATCCTTTGTTAAATGTACAACAGAATTAGACAGCATATAATATTGAAGTTGAAAGTTTCTTTGGAACTGGATGGTTGAGCTTACAATTGATGGTTTATTAATGTAAACCTATTGGGGGGTAAGCCAATGAACATTTCATGTTCTGATGTTTGCAAAAGAGATCAAATTTACAAGGACATTATTTTTTTCCTACTGAATTCCTAAACATTACTATTAAAAGACATAGAATATGTGTAATACAAACATGTGTATCCCAAGGGACAGTTCAAAAAGATTGCTAAACATGGAAAGTTTATGGAGGAATCCAAAATCAAATTAATATCCCAGAGCTTAGATACTAACTTGGATTTTGGAAATGTTTTCCCAGATTAAAAAGGAGTTTTGGTGTAGGGCCACATATGGAAAACATACATAATTTATTTAAAAGACCAAAGCAAAAGTGAATTCACAGTTTGAAATCTGGTAATTATGCTATAATTAAAGGACTAGTTTGTTTTTTGTTTTAAAATTATTGTCTTCGGAGTCTCTACCAACCCCCTTCCCTCTATTCAGGGATTCAAAAGTTTAGAAAGAATTTTCTTCGTAGAACTGAAAGTTTTTATCTTTTCACTACAGTACAATAATGAAAATCTTTCTATCCCTTCACTCATTTTGACTTTCCACTTTATAGATTATATTTAAATAAGGCTGAAAAATCAATGACATTGAGTAAACTGGTTTGGTTGGCTACTTGAGTAAATGAATCAATTCCATACAGAATCATTATACAAAGTCATTCATTCAAAAAAATTTTCCTATTTTAGGTATAGCAGTGTGTACATGTGTACACTGCTATACTGAAAATAGATAACTGGACTTCCCTGGAGGTCCAGTGGTTAAGACTCTGCACTCCCAATGCAAGGGGCACAGGTTTGATCCCTGGCCGGGGAACTAAGATCCTGCATGCTGCATGCCATGGTCAAAAAAAAAAAAGTTAAAAAAATAGATAACCAACAAGGACCTACTGTATAGCGCAGGGAACTCTGATCAATATTCTGTAATAACCTAAATGAGAAAAGAATTTGAAAAAGAATAGATACATGTATATGTATAACTGAATCACTTTGCTGAACACCTGAAACTAACACACCATTGTTAATCAGCTATACTCCAATATAAAATAAAAATTAAAAAAAATTTCCTGAAATACTTTTGTATGTTGGCTCCAATGGCTATGCATTAAGCATCCAATCCTTGACTCCAGGAGCTTTACAGCCATAGTTGTATAAAAATTCCAAAATACTTCATCAATCACACAACACATCTTAAGAAGCACAATAGATCTTCAGCAGAGACTAAACCCTCAACTTATCTTCTCCCCACATTTTATTAAATGGCAAGCAAACAAAAATGCATTTATGTGAAGGAGGAATAGGAAAAAAATTTCCCAATATTTTAAGATTCTATGTAATAGATTCCAATGATTAAACATATATTTTAAAATTCTTCCACAACCATAAAGAAATGGAAGTAATTATATATTCAAATGTAAAAACTAGTTTTGAGGATAAATATCCAAGACTCAAGAAAGTTTAGGTCATATACAGTTGTGGTAGCAAATGAATTTTGGTTTCTACACTTCCACACTTCTTTCTCTCTTCTACATATATATGTCCAGTGCATATGTACTCAAATCATACAACAATTCTTCATCTATGAGAGTAGGTATTCTGTTAAATGCCCACCCAGGTAAATTTTACCTGGAAGGAGTAGTTCATATATTCTTTCTTTTGACATAAATTCTGGAAGAGTTTCTTTTCAGAGAACCAAACCAAGAATATAAAATATATTATTCTGTGGTTACTATTCCTGAAATCAATTTGATCTAATGCACTATAGACTAATGTCCCCTCTCATTGTTCAAACTTGAGTACAAAAGTATGCTACATGAGTAAAAAGTCTGATGATTGAGCATAGGAGAATATAGTTGAGAGATGAAATAAAATATAACATGTAAATAATGTTAGTCTGCCACATATTTAATGGTATGCGTAATCATCTTTGTACTGCATACAGTACAGTACATAGTGCATAAGCGGCTCTTGTAAGGGACAGTAATTAGTATTTTAAAAAACCAAACCTAGCATTTTGGGGGTCAACTGAGAACAGGGAGGAAGACAAGGAACTAAGAGGTGGCTGTTGGAGGATGTCCTGAGATTCCTATGAGGACCTCGAGACTCAATCCCCACGTGGAGTCCACATTCTCCCTTCTCTTGACTGAGAGCTTCCAGGGAGATGGTATTTCCATCGTTGCTAGCTGGAAGATTCCACCAAGCTGATTATATTGGACTGGGGGAGACAACCCCATTCTCTCTCTCTCTTAAACAGAGAGAGCCCGAGAACTGCTCAAGGACAGCACAGTTATACTGTACAACCCCTAACAGCTTGGTTCGCAGTGGGCACTTGAAACATTTTTGCTAAAGGTTTGGATGAATGCAGAGTTGCCTCTTTTCATAGAGAAGCTGATTACCCTGAGCAGCCCAGTTTCAAGTTCCAGACAGGAACCTAAGGAGAAACATGCAATGGAGCGATGAACCATCACTCCTTAGCCCCAAGACAGAGACCTGAGTTCTTAAACTCCTGCTTCTTCATCCCCATTCACAATACCCACATGGAGATTGAAAAGGTTGTCTGCCAAATTGCTTTATCCTAGAGCGTCAAAAAGTCCTCTCGTTAAGGGACAAAACCACCTGTCTTTATGTCTGAACAAGGGAGGTAGATTGCTGGTTGGGGGTCTTAGGACTTGAGATAAGAGCCCGGGTTTAGGCTGGGGTTGTATTAAGGATCAGACGCGGGCTCTGTCTGCCAAAAAACACCAAAGAGGAGACCAGGAGGGAGATAAGGGGCAGAGCAAGTGAAGAAGGGAACAAAGGGAAGAGGAAGGGAAATTTAAGAAATCAAGAAGAAACAAGAAAAAAAGTGCAAAGAGAGACAAAGTAAGTAATGAAGGAATGGTTGTAGGGGCAGCATGGAAACAAAGGAAGTAAGAGCAAGGAGAGCGAGGAAAATAGGAGATACTGAAACAGGCCAGTCCTGAATTATGAGTAGCAAGAGAAGGTATCCTCAGAGTCTACACTGTATGTATCTGCTTGAATGAAATTGTTATTGCATTTGACCTTACCCCTTTCATATGACTACTATTTGCTACCATTATATTACTTTAATAATATAAAACTCAGAACTTAAATAATTTTTAAAGCTGATTTTAAACTTTCCTACATTTTCTGAATGCTGCTGCTTTCTTATCAGTTGCAGATTGGATTTTAAAAACTATGTAAACCAGCCTTTTAGGTCCTGCCAAAGTTTAAAAAACAAAACAAAACAAACAAACAAAAAGCTAAACTAAAATACCCCACTCAAATATTTCACACATTATGCTGGTGGATTTAATTATATTTCTAGTCTCAGAAATATAAATGTTTAATAAGCTCATGTCGATAGAATGACATAATCTTTGCCATTTATCAAGCTTTGTTTAAAAGCAACACAGGTGATATTATACTATAGTGTTTATATTATAAACGGGGCATCAGCAAAGTAATTCCAAATTGAAATTAAGAATAAGAACCCTTTCAGATTGAAATTAGAAAGGATCAAATGGTAAAAGATGAGCTGAGTCATTGGTAACGCAGTCCCAAAGCAAGTCAGTAAATATGTGGTTAAAAGAGCATGCAAAACATAATCAAATTGACCTCAAGAAGGCCGGACTAAAGTGTGATTATAATCAAGAAAGCTTGAATCAAAATAATTGCATTGTATTCCATCTGAGTATGAGTAAGTTAATCTAGATATTAATGCACTGAACCTTGCAAATCTCTGAGTCCTAATAAAGATGAAGTTCCTGCAAAGCCCTCCCAGGAGGTTCCTCTCAGTTCTCTCAGGCATATTCAGAAATAATTTTTGTTTGAAGATATGTTCACAGATACCCTTCTGTTTGGTATTTTAAAGCATCTCAGACGAGATCAGGACCTAGGTTTTAGGCATGTGTCAAAAGATGGGCTCTCTATGCATTTTGGACTTTGTTTTTCCATCTGTGGAATGGGCAGGTAGAGCTAAAAATCACAAAGACACCTTCCAGAGGTGTTGACTCTCCTTCCTTCCTCTTGCTTTTCTGGACTCTTGGAGCTGTCTTCCTTTCCTTACTGCCAACTTTTCTTTTATTCTATTCTGTCTATTATGAATGCATCTTATTAATTCATAACAAAAGTGGCTGTTGGATATTAGATGAGTACTTGCAATGTGCCAGGGAGCACTGTCTGCTCTATTTCATTTAATCTTCCCAGTAACCAATTACATTGTTTCATACCAATAGGTATTCATCTAAATCATTTCCTATATTGTATCACAATATTCCATATTCTTAAATGCCCAAATGTTGGCTAGTTAATCAGTTTCCAATATTATAATATTAGAAGGATAAATATTGACACATATATGTGTTTGTGTGTGTGTATATATATATATATAAACAATGCTATAATAAATGTATATATACATGTGTGTATACATGTATATATGTGTATGTGTATATATATATGTATATATATACACACACACAGTTCATTCATTCAACAAATATTTGATAAATGCCTGCTATGTGCCAGGCATTCAAGTTATGATGATGATCAAAAAAATCCTATCTCTTGGCTTCGAGGACCTTACAGTGCATTGGAAAATGTAAGTAAACAGAGAATTACATGACAGAGTGAGTAAATAAATGGAGTATAAAAGAGGGGTGATCAGGAAATGCTTCCTGGAGTGGAGCCCTGAAAGATGAGAGACTACTGATAGAGATATATGACAAAAGGTTCCTGGAGAGGAGAAATGAAGGGTTTTACAGAAACTGAAAGATCTATAGTAGAGCTAATATGTTTTACAAAGTGCTGGTTGCAACCCATTAGTTATAAAACCAATTCCTTTAGTCATGGCCAATATTTCATGTAAAATGAGATAGAATAAAAGAGAATGGAAAATACCAGAGTGTATCACTGTAGAAAGGTTAAATCTTGTTTTAAAAACTTTTGTTTCATTATGTGTAGGAGCCAAGTCAAAAATATTTGAGAAACACTGAGCTAGATAGAATGTCAAGAATGTGTAGGGGAAACAGCTTAAGGAGTGTCAGAGATGTGATCTGAAATGAACCTGAAGACAATGGAAGCCATTAAAGAGTAATTCAGGGAATCTTGTGATCACATTTGTGTTTTGGAAAGATCCCTCTAGAGAAAAGATGAAAGAGGAGCCAGGAGACTGCTCAGGTGGCTATTGCAGTAATGCACAAGAGATCAAGATGGGCTGGACTGGGAGAGCAGCAATGGGGATGGAGAGAGAGCCCACTTAAGGTTGGCTCTCAATATATAAAGATACCAAGCTGTACTGCTGCATAATTAATTCCCTTCAGGTGTAAACAGTAGGTGATGTGCAAGGCAGAGAAGTCAGAATGATTGATCTTCACTGGGGATTTGACCAATAAGTAAGATGAGATGACACTGGGGCTTGGGACTACTAAGAGAGAAATGGAATTATTAGGCTGTAAAATCTAATCTGGATTTTAAAAGAAATTAAATCCAGAAGCTGATTTAAGTTAAAAATAGTGAGAACAAGACACCTACCAGAATAGCTTAAATTAAAAGGACTAGTATTGGTGAGGATATGAAACAAGTCAAGTTCTCATATACTGCTGGTGGAAGTAAAAATTGGTACAGTCAATTTGGAAAATTGGTTGGCAGTATCTACTAAAGCTTATCATATACAAATCTTATGACCCAACTATTCTACTCCTTGGTCCTCCTCTTCCCCAAAGAGAAAAGCATGCACTTGTCCAAAAAGACATGGACAAGAATGTTCATAGCAGCCTTATTCATAATAATAAAAAACTGAGAGCAACTTGAAGTTCATCAATAGTAGAATGAATAAATTGTGATGTTTGAACATTAAAATATTATACTGTCTCTCTCCCCATTAAGTGTGATTACCAGTTATCAACTGACAACAGTATAGCAATCTGTAGTAACTCAGTGCATGGAATTGCAGAGGATTACTTTTTTAATATGAATAGTACAAGATTACTATTCTGTTTCTTTTGATGAGTTAATTTTGCCATTAAAAAGTCATTTTATTGTTGTTCCTTACCAATGTACAATTTTTGATGGAATAGAGTCAGCAATTCAGTGAAGCAAAGTGAGGATTAGAAGGTCATTCACACGAGCAGAAAAAGAAGATGCACTTAAGTAGAAGAAATAGGCCTGTGCCTTTGCTGAGCCCGACACTATGGTCCTGAACAGAGGAGACTTTTAAGGCAAACATTTTAAATCTATATACTCATTGCATGAATGAATAGCCTCAGTCAGCGTAGATACTCTTATTGAATCAAGTAGGGTTTGAAAACAGAAATCTAGAAAAAAGCATGGACTTGTTCTTTGTTCTTCCATTACTGTAGATATTAACTGGTTTCGGTCTTCAGTTGTAAAACAACTGAGTAATGTAGCACCTGCAACCAGAGGGAGGTTACATATGACGTCTGTGTTGAAAGAAGCCTGGTTTGCATGTTATTGTCATGATATCACTTTGGGCCACAAGTTCTTTGAGTCTAGAGGCTATGTGTTGTCTTTGTATCACTCCATGGTCTGTTACAGAATATGTAGCATAGTCTCATTATCTGTAGGCGCTAAAGCTGTTATGTTAGTCTTAGCGACTTCTTTATTAGAAGTACTTGCATTTTCAGGATTCAAAGTTTGTTTTTAAAAATTGGCTATTATATACTGTGCTGGGTTTTAGTGACAATATAAGAACTATTTATAATTGATATGTTAGGTGTCCAAAACACATTAACATACCTAAGAAACTTCGGAAAGTTTCTTGACTATTTTAAACATACTCAAATTAATCCAGTTTACATGGTTAAAAAAAAATTATACTGTCTCTTGCAAAAACATGGGTTAATCTCACAAACATAATAGAGAAAGAAAGAAGCAGACACAAAAGAGATACCATTTATAGAAAGGTTAAACAGATAAAACTAATCTGTGGTGTGGGAGATCAGAATAGTGGTTACCTTTGATGGAGTCCAGTAATGGCTCAAAAACGTCAAGGAATTGAAAATATTCTGTTTCTTGATCTGGGAGTTGATTATATGAGTGTGTTCACTGTATGGAAAACCATCAGGATTTATGTTTAATCTTTGATCAAAATCAAAGATTTTTGATTGTGAAATATGTTTTACTTCAGGCTTTTAAAAAGTAGAAAATCAACAGAGACTAACTATTGTCATAGAATAAATTCTAGCAGAAGTACAATTTCTGGTTCCATGGACAGGCACCTCAGCTGCCCCAAGTTGAGTTTCTCACACACTTCAGTTCATGGCTTAGTAGTCTAAGTAAGACTTCTCTTATATGTTATTTCGCGCTATTTTTATTCTCTTTATCCCCCATCTTCCTCTCTCCCAGGTACCCATCCCAGTGTATTTAATATCTATCCTTTAAATTCATTGTCCATTCTTCTATGTAGAAATATGTGTATCTGAAAAACTCATCGTGGTGTTGTATATATGTGCTTTTAAGATATACCAGTGATGCTGCGCTAAAAATCTCATTTTGTTTCTTACGTGTTAACCTTAAGTACTATGAATTTGAGATATGATCATGTTATATGAAAATATAGCTAATTTATTATAATTGCTGCATGGCATTCCACTGTATGCATGCATTTTTTTTTTTTTTTTGCGGTACGCGGGCCTCTCACTGTTGTGGCCTCTCCCGTTGTGGAGCACAGGCTCCGGACGCGCAGGCTCAGCGGCCATGACTCATGGGCCTAGACGCTCTGCAGCATGTAGGATCTTCGCGGACCGGGACACGAACCCGTGTCCCCTGCATTGGCAGGTGGCCTCTCAACCACTGCGCCACCAGGGAAGCCCTGTATGTATGCATGCATTTTACTTCTTCATTCCCTAATAATGGACCTCCACATTGCTTCCCACTCCATCCCACAAACTGTACACGTTTACTCATGGATCTGTGTGAGAGTTAATGAAGCACACTGTACAAGCTTGTCATCTTTATCATCAATTTTTTTTCCAGGAAGATTCAATCACATTCCTATCAGGTTTTATAATTCTTTTTAAATTTTTCCCCAATCTGATAAGCAAAAATTCTCAATATATCTTAATTTGTATTTAGAAATAACTTTAAAAATTTAAAATAAAAAAAAACTAGTAAGATTAAATCTATTTTTCATATGTGTTTTGTTCATTTGTATTCTTCTTAGTCAACTGCTCATTCATGCCTTTAATTCATTTTTCTTCTGGGATTTTTTTCTTTTCCTCATTGATTCTTAAGAAAGATTCATATATTAACAAAATTGACCTATGTTCATACATTGCAGATATTTTTCTCATTTCATTTTGTCTTCTAACTTTGTTTATTATGGTGCTGCTTGTGGTAATTGGGGAGTTTATTTTGGTTTTTTTGCTGTTTTGTTATTTGGTTTGGTTTGGTTCTGGCCTTATAGCTGCCTTTTTGTTTCCTTTAAAAAAATTTTTTTTTTTGTATTTGTGTAATGCCTTTTTATGGTTTTGGTTTGGGGGTAATACTCAAGAAGAGCAAAAAAAACCTTCTAATTCAGTTATACATTAAGAGGTAAGGGAAATATAAGCGAGGGAGACTAAGGTTGAGAGGAACATTAATCCTATCACGACACATCAGGGAAGAAAGTAACCAACCAAACCAAAAGGAACTGTATTTGCAAAACAAGTTTTTGAAGTTAGAACCCACTTGGAATGTTTAAGATAAGCCAAAATAGTGCTGGCTTCAGCAGCATATATACTGAAATTGGAATAATACAGAGAAGATTAACATGGCCCCTGTTCAAGGATGACTTGCAAATTCGTGAAGTGTTCCATATCTGGGGGGAAAAAAGGTATTTGGACCACAGTAAGAACTCAATAAATGGCAGCAGTTGTTAAGACAAAAGAAGAAAAGATAGACCAAAATATACCCAGGATGTTGTTTTGATTGTACCTACCCTCTACTCACCTATACAATATGATAGTCTTGTTAGGCACTGAAGTCAGGGTAGGTTCCAACCGTCGTGACTTGAGATCCTGGGTCCTGTGTCATGCAGTGTCAAGAAGCAGAAGTGGCAGCCTCTCGCCACATTGGCTGACTGGCATTGGTGGGAATTTTAGACCACCAGGCTGATATCATCTGCAGTGTGTCACATGGTGAAGAAAGCAATGGTTCTTCTCTGGTCAGCATAACTGCTGAAGAAGTACAGTTACTTCTTTTTCTAGACACTTCAGTTAGAAATTCAAACCATGCCTTATTGAAAGGGGGATTTGAGATTGCCTACATGCAAAAATATAGTGCAAGATTAAAAGAGTAGATGAAGAAATTATGGAAAAGGAAAAATTAGAGTATGACAAATAAGATAAAACCAGGGATAACATTATTACGCAAAATGCATACCTAAAAGTTGAGTACAAGTTGTGAAATAAGGGCAGGAATTTGAGCTGCCTCGCATTAAAAGCAAAAAGAGTGAAGCCTTTTCATGAAAGTTGTTAATGAAAATTACAATCATTCCTGATACTGAGTTCTGAGAGAAATTTCTCCACTGAGTAACCATAAAGAGAATACTGCCCCATGACCTAGTTGATAAAACCCTCAGCAACATATAAGCAGCAACAGTATAAGCCCTCCAATGTAGGCAACTAAGGGGAGTACTTGATATTTTTACATCCAGTGAGTCTCATACAAAAAGGGTTGAAAATGTCTCCCCTTTCTTGATTAGAAGATTCTCTTAGATAAGGAAGAAAGATGTTATGAATGTTCATAACATTCGGTTCAAAATACACGTGGCAAATTTTGTTCCTTTGAATTTCTGTAGTCAAATTTTCAATGTTGCAGGGCAGGCTTGGATAGGAATTTTGTAGCAGAAAAGGACTTTCACATTAAACTGTGTAATTCCTTGCTGGCTTTTTATTCCTACCCAGTGCAAGCTATCCTTTTTATAATTCTGCAGGGTACTTAATAAACAAAATTTTATTGTAATAATGATTTGAACTACACAGTTGATTTGCTACCCACAATGACTACTTTTCTCTTCCTTCTATTAAGAGTGGTTTTGTATATGTTTTCAAATAAGTCGATTGAGCAATAAGAGTGATGAAGAGGGTAACTTAGAGGAAAAGAGTTAACAGGAACTAAAGGGAGGATGCGGCACGCAGTTTTGTGTCATCTTATTTTTGTCCTGGTGCTCTTATAGACAGAAGTGGAGCGAATGCACACTTTATGGAACACAGTCAGCCTGGGCAAAAACTGTCCTGTATTTGGAATGAGTTTTGGAAGCAGAACAGAGGTGTGTTTTTCATTATGCCACATTGGATTTTTGCATTCGAGAGTATAATTACCAAACCCAGCCCTCAAACCACTGCAAAAACATCACATGTTTCTTACACACATTTTTTCCCTTCAAACTAGCACTCAAGTGCCCACCAAGGGCCCTGCCCACAGTAGGGTTCGTTTAAAATTCTTTTCAAACACAGTTGTAACATGGCCCTCATCCACAAAACAAGTATTATCAGCAGTTAAATCATAGGATTATTCTTACATTACAGATAACTAGGTACATTCAATGTATAATAGTTGTTATATTAAGACCTTGGGCCAGGCTCTCCCTGTGTATAAAATTGCCATGCAGAAGGCAAGCTCTCATCAATGCACCAGTATCTCTTTCAAGCTTATAATGAATCCGTGCTATAAACTTGAAGTTTAGAAGGTCAATTCAGTTTGGAGTTTAACTTATATTTAAAGTTTAGAAGCAGTGCTAAGGAGAAATAAAGACAGAAAGAGGTAGATATTTTATGCTTCTTTTTTTCCCAGAGAGCTCTTTTGGGGTCAGTGAGAAATTCTAGGCATCAAGCTCTCTTACGATCCTCCTTCCTTACTGCATATTGCAAACCCATGATTCTCCCCACTCACCCCTGCAGGCTGGGGGACAGCAGTTACTGAGGCTTCCTGGGCAGGAGGAGTTTCTAACTAAATTGTGTTCTAGCAGCTTAAAGATTTAATGCAGCTTTTTGAAGAACCTTAGTCAAGAGGAGTAGCATGGGAAAGGGAGTCATTTATCACCTATGAGTTAGTGTGGAATATACACTAATATAATGCAAGAAGCTTACAGGTGGTACATTAACAAACACTTATTTTAATAGTGAAGTGTTTAAAATAATAATTATTATTGCATTTAAATAGTACTTACTATGGGCCAGACATTATGCCTTATCTCTACTAATTCATTTAGTCCTCAGAACTCTAGGAAGAGGGTAGGTAATATTATTGTCCCCTGTTACAGATGAGGAGACCAAAGCACAGAAAGATCAAGTGATTTGTCCCTGGTTGTTTAGGAAGTTACAGGTAAAGCCTGGATCTGAACCTATATAATCTAGCTCCAGTGTCTATGCAGTTAAGCCCTCTCCAGCTCTTCTCAGCCATATCGAGGGCATCCATTGTGTGTAACGAATTGCCTCCTCACCTATGCGTCTAGAATAGTGATAGCTGAGTACCATCCTTGGGTGCATAGTGTCTATCTAATGACTTCAGAAAAAGTCACTTAAATAACTTTCTGCTTAATTCTCTCACATAACCCCAATTGGAAAAGGCCATTCGATTATACAGTATAACACGTATTAGAGAAATACATGACTAGCTGTATTAATTATTGCTATGGACTGAATGGGGCTTCCCCTTCATATGTTGAAGCCTAATCCTTAATTTGATAGTATTTAGAGGTGGGACTATGGAAGGTCATTAGGTTTGGATGAGATCATGGGAGTGGAGCCCCCATGATTGTATTGGTGCTCTCGTAACGAAGAGCCCAGCGCTCTCTCTCTCTCTCTCTCTCTCTCTCTCTCTGTTTCTCTCTATCTCTATCTCTGCCATGTGAGGACACAGCAAGAAGATGGCCATCTGTGAAGCAGAGAGTAGCCCTCACCAGATACCAAATCTGCTGGCACCTTGATCTCAGACTTCCCAGCCTCCAGAACTGTAAGAAATAAATTTGTTGCTGAAGCCACCCAGCCTATAGTATTTCTGTTATCGCAGTCCAAACTAACAAAGACGTTTATCCATTATTGTATTAAAGATTACTCCAAAACTTAATGGCCAAAACAGCAAATATTTATTATCTCATAATTTATATGGGTCAGAAATGAAAACTTATGTTTATACAAAAACCCATACACAAATGTTCCAAAAACTGGAAATAACTCAAATATTCTTCAGAAGGTGCATGGTTAAGCAAACTGTGGTAAATCCATACTATTGAGTACTACTGAGCAACAAAAAGGAACAGACTACTGATACATGCAGCAACTTGGGCGGGTATCAAGGGAGTTATGCTAAGTAAAAAAAGCCAATTTCAAATGGTTACATGACTTCATTTACATAACATTTTCAAAATGACAGAATTATAGAGGAATTTGAGAACAGATTGGTGGTTGTCAAGGTCTAGGGAGGGTGAGGAAGAATGGTGGCTGTGTCTGTAAAATGGTAGCACGAGAGATCTGTGTGATGGAACTGTTCTGCTGCTCGATGTGACGGTAGTCACGTGCATCTGCACACGTGATTCCAATTACACAGAATGAAATACACACAAAAGGAGTGCATGCAAATCTGGTGGATGATATCAATGTCAATTTCTTGTTTGGGATATTATTCTATAGTTATGCAAAATATTGTTGTTGGGGGAAACTGGGTGAAGGGTATATAGCATTTCTCTGTATTATTTCTTACAACTGCATGTGTAGCTCATTTAGATTAAAAATACAACAGTCAACTTATTTTTTTAATCAATAAAATGAATAGGATGAGTACATTAGGATGAGAAAACCTACAGAAAGTAGGACAAAAAAAGTAAAGATGCAAAATATAAGAGACAAGAAAAATGATTATAGAATCAATCCAGGTGGGGAATAAGGAATGGCTGTTATTATGTGGTTTCTTTCGGGGATGATGAAAATCTTCTAAAGTTAGTTTATGGTGGTGGTTGCACAATTCTATGAATATACTAAAAAATGATGAATTATACACTTTAAATGGGTGAATTTTATGGTATGTGATGCTTTTAAAAATAAAGAAAAAAGAATCAATCCAGGAGCGTTAAGACCAGACTAATAGAACTTCCACAAAAAGAGAACATGAAAAATACTAGGGAGGGAATTTTCAAATAAATATTTCAAGAAAATTTCATAGAATTAAAAGATATGCTTTTATAGATTTAAAAGACCTATGTAAAAGACTTAGAACAATGAAAATAATATGCATACCAATGCACAACAATGTGAAATTTTAGAATACTAGGCACAAAGACAAAATTCTAAGTTTCCCAAAAGAAAAAAAGTCACAGACAATGGATAAAGAGTAAGGATGTTAACCAGATTTGTTTAAATTTATTTTTAAAATTTACACACAGTAAAATTTGCTTCTTTTGGAGTGTAGTTCAATGAATATTGACAAATGCAGAGTCATGTAACCACCACCACAAATGAGATACAGTTCTATCACCTCAAAAATTTCCTTGTGCTGCCCCATTGTAGTCAGACCCTCCTTCACCAGTGTTCTCTGACAAGCACTGATCTGTTCTCTAACACTATAGCTCTGCCTTTCCCAGAATGCTATGTAAGTGGAATAGTGCAGTATGTAGTTTTTGAAATTCATCCATGTCATTGCATGCATCAATAGTTGATTCCTTTATGGGGCTGAGTTGTAATCCATCATATAGATGTCCCATAGTTTGCTTATCCATTCACCAGGTGAAGGATATATGGCTCCTTTACAGTTTTGGCTAGTATGAATAAAGTTGCTAAAAACATTCACGTATGGGCTTTTGTGAAAATATAAGTTTTCATTTCTCTTGAGTAAATACCTAGGAGTGGAATTACTGGGTCCTATGATAAGTGATTGCTTATAAGAGACTGATAAACTGTTTTCCAAAGTAGTATATATTTCCACCAATAGCATAAAAGAGTTCTAGTTGTTTCCCATCATCTCTGTCACTTGGTTTTCTCTCTTTGTTCTGTTTTGTTAAATTTAGTCATTCTAAAAGATATGTACTGGTTTCTCAGTGTGGTTTTGATTGGTATTTCCCTAACGACTATTGATGATCAGCATCTACTTTGAGGAAATGTCTCTGCAAATATTGCCCCTTTTTTACCAGGTTGTTTGGTTTTTATAGTAGAGTGTTGAGTTCTTTTTATATTCTGGGCACAAATTTTCTGTCAGATATATGTTTTGCAAATATTTTATTCCAGTCAGGGAGTTGTCTTTTCATTCTCTTGTGTACTGCATGAAGTAAAGATCTAAGTGGTTGTTTGTTTTGCATATGGCTAGTCCATTGTCTCTGCTCAATATATTGAAAAGATTATCCTTTCCCCATTCCATTGTTTTGGCATGTTGTTTGAAAATTGACAAATCATAAGTGTAAGCATTTCTTTCTGGACCTTTTATTCCATTCCACTGGTATATATATATATATATATATATATATATGTATATATATGTATATATATATATATATATATATTTTTTTTTTTTTTAGAAGATGTTGGGGGTAGGAGTTAATTAATTAATTTATTTATTTTTGCTGTGTTGCGTCTTCGTTTCTGTGCGAGGGCTTTCTCTAGTTGTGGCAAGCGGGGGCCACTCTTCATCCTGGTGCGCGGGCCTCTCACTATCGCGGCCTCTCTTGTTGCGGAGCACAGGCTCCAGACGCGCAGGCTCAGTAGCTGTGGCTCACGGGCCTAGTTGCTCCGCGACATGTGGGATCCTCCCAGACCAGGGCTCGAACCCGTGTCCCCTGCATTAACAGGCAGATTCTCAACCACTGCGCCACCAGGGAAGCCCCCACGGGTCTCTGTTTTTATCCTCAGACACTATCTTGAATATATAGCTTTATAGTAAGTTCAGGTAGTGTACCTCTTCCAACTTTATTCTTTTTCAAAATGGCTTTGGTTATTTTAAATTCTTTGCATTTCATGTAAATTATAGGACTAGCTTGCCAATTTCTTTAAAAAACAAAAACAAACAAACCTGCTGGGATTTTTATTGGGATTGTGTTGAATCTATACATCAATTTGGGAAGAATTGACACCTTAACAATATTTCATGAACATGGAACATTTCTCCAGTTATTTAAATCTTCTTTCATTTGTCTTAGCAAAGTTTTGTAGTTTTTAGTATACAGGTCTTGCACTTTGTTGAATTTATTCCAGAGTATTTTATTCTTTTTGATGCTATGGTGAATGAAATTGTTTTCTGATTTTCACTTTCAGATTGTTTGTTGCTAACATAAAACAATTGAATATTTATATTAATCTTGCATGCCATGACCTTGTTAATCTAGTTTATAAGTTCTAATTGTATCATAGATTCCTAGGATTTTCTACCCAAGGGATCATATTGTTTGTGAATGGTTTTATTTCTTTCATTTCATCTGCATGCCTTTACCTTTCTCTTACCTTATTATACTGGCTAGAACCTCTAGTACAATATTGAATTTAAGCAGTGAGAGTGGAAATCCCTGCCTTGTTCTTGATATCAAGGAAAAGCATGTAGTCTTTTACCAGTAAATATAATGCTAAGTGTAGATTTTTCATAGATGCTTTTTATCTGGCTGAGGAAGTTTTCTACTATTCCTTGTTTGCTTGTAATTAAGAGAGGGCATCCTATCTCTATATAGGAGCTCTTTTCTCTCTCTCTCCTGGATTCAGCATAATTTTTCTGCCCGTTGTCATTTGCCCACAGTTATTCATGAGAATTCAACCTGGAGTGCTAAATTCAAAGAAACAGTCAAGACATTTTCAGTCTCTTCACTGTGGCCAACATGGGCTTCTAAAGCAAAGACAGTCTGTTCTTCTACAGCTTATTTTTCTTTAACAAAATCTAGCTTGTATGCAATTAGTAATTAGGATAAGGATATCAATATAATGCAGAAGTTGTGTTCACTTAAATGGGATTTTTCCTAGGTTTTTAACATTTTGTGCCAACAGGTAACAGCAATTGAAACTAAAGCACTTAAAACAGCTGAAGACAGGAAAGCCATGGGGGTACAATCGCCCCACAGTCGTCTCCTTGGCTCAGTCTTACCTGATTGCCTGTTTCTCCCCATCACGGTATATTTTTCATTCTTTGCTGTAGTTCAGCAACCTCAACAATTCCTTTCAGATATGTTTCATTTATCTATTGCTGTATAACACGCCACCCCGAAACTTAGTGGTTTAAAGCAACATAAATGTTTAATTTACCATTGTTCTGGCAATTTTGGTGAGGCTGGGAAGGAACATCTTCTCTTTGTTTCACAGTATCTGGAGCCTCAAGATGACTCCAGTGGATTGGAGGCTGGAAGAGCTGGGAGCTGGCTGGGTTTCTCTATTTCTGTCTCTTTTTCTCTCTCTCTTCCCTTTCCACATGAATAGTTCAGACTTCCTCATAGCACGTTGCCTTCAGGGTGGCTGCACTTCTCACAGAGCAGTTGACTTCTCCCAGCGGCAGCATTCCCAAAGTCCGTGGTGGAAGCTCCAAGTTTTCTTATGACCTAACCTCAGAAGTACTAGAACATGCCTTTTGCTGCGTTCTGTTGGTCAAGGAAGTCATTAGGGCCAGCTCAAATTCCAGGAGAGGGAACTAGACTCTGCTTCTCAATGGGAGGAATAGCAAAAAAACTGTAACCATCTTGCATCTACCTAAAGCCCCTTTCATCAAAACTATTTGACTTTTTTTTAAGCTTAAATTCCATATTTACTGGAATACTTTTATTAGGAATTTATCGTATCTTTTAAAATTTGGCTAGTATATTCATTTTAAATTGTGCTAGTTATTTATTTAGATGGTGCTCTAATTATCAAGTTCCATAGATCTTGGGTGGTTTGTGCCAACTATATTTTGTCCACAAACTTTGTTGTTTTGAGTGCAAGATTTCACAGAACTCAGCATTTTCAGGAATACATATATCATGTATACCCCATTACAGCAGAAACACCTGTAAATGCATGTGCTTACAGTCCTAGGGTCTTCACTGAGTGTTCCAGGCCTCTGCTTAGACCCACAATTTCTTAAGAAGCCCCAATTTCTTATTTTACCCCTTGATCCCAATGCAGAAGGACATTGTTACATCAAACAACACTCATTCTTCAAGCAGAAACTGCCACAAAGAGGCAGTAATAAAACTGATCTTCTGTGCTGAAAATGCTGGTTGACTTCAAGGCAAAACTGGGAAAGTGATTTTTTTTCAGATTATTGTTGTTTCTGTTTTAGTCATTTAGCACATTGTTACGTATGTGGCATGGCAGAGAATCTCATGCAAGATTAGCTGAAGACATGTAAGGCATTCAGTGGGCATAATGCCCAGAGGAATTTGTGTTTGTGTGTGTGTGTGTGTGAGAGAGAGAGAGAGAGAGAGACAGACAGAGACAGACAGAGACACAGAGAGGCACAGAGAGAGGGAGAGAGAGAGAGGCTGGCTGATTTGTCATTCAGAGCTCTGCTGAATTCTTTCCTTGCCTACTTGCATCTTCATCACTTTTTTGTTAAGTACTTTTCAAAACACAGGAACACTGTAAGGAAACCAAATACCATTTACAACTAAAGCTAAGATTGACTTTTCTTCCGGCCACTTTCTCTGTGGAAATAAAACCACACACACGTACGTGCACATGTGCGCTAGCGCGTGCACACACACACACACACACACAGAGCTTAGCGCTCAGAACCTGAGCACCACGGATGAAGGGTAGGTCCTAGCACCAGATTTCTGACATAAAATTCCATATCAAGATAAGAGCGTTCATAAAAATGCCATATGATTGACTAAATTAGTAGCACTATTGAGATGAAAGTCATGACATCTTATAGTCGCAGACCAAATTTCAACAAAAATTTCTTGACAACCTGCTGTATATTAAGCACCATATGAGAAGGATGTATGAAAAGAAACAAGAATTCATTTCCTATTACTCAGTTGCTGAGGCCGAAAACCTAGACTCCCCTTTGACTTCTCTCTTTTCAAAGCTCTCAGTAACTGCTGTAGAATCTACCATTCCGAACATATCTAATCCGGACGCTCCTCACCACCTCCTTGTGCTGCCTTCTTAGTTCAAACCACCACCTTCTCTTCCATGGACTATAGCAGGAGCCTTCTAATTGTTCTTCCTTCTCCCACCCCGCTCGGACCACATACTGTCTACTCTCCACACAGCAGCCAGGATGTCCTTCTTAAAAACAAAATCAGAGGGACTTCCCTGGTGGCACAGTGGATAAGAATCCGCCTGCTGATGCAGGGGACACGGGTTCGAGCCCTGGTCCAGGAAGATCCCACATGCCGCGGAGCACCTAAGCCCGTGCACCACAACTACTGAGCCTGCGCTCTAGAGCCCGTTAGCCACTGACGCCCTCACACCTAGAGCCCGTGCTCCGCAACAAGAGAAGACACTGCAATGAGAGTAGCCCCTGCTCACCACAGCTAGAGAAAGCCCGCACGCAGCAACGAAGACCCAACGCAGCCAAAAATAAATAAAATTAAATCTTAAAAAAACAACAAAATCGGAAAGCTCCAACAACACTCAGAATAAAATCCCAAGTCCTTACCACGTCCTTCAAGGCCTCTGTCTCTCTCCTACCTCATCTTTTGTACTTTGCTCCTTGCTCACTCCAGCACACTGACTTTGAACATACCTAGTTCATGTTCAGTTCAAGCCCTTTGCACTAAGCTATTTCTTCTGCTTGGAGTCCTCTTCCCCTCACCCTACCTCCTGCCCCAAGACATTCACTTGATTTGAGTCTCTACTCAAATGTCACTTCCTCAGAGAGGCCTTCTCTGACCTAAAATACCATAGCTTAAAATAGGAGAGGCTGCCAACTCCTCGCTCTGTCCCCTTACCCTGAATTGTTTTTGTCTTCCTAGCCTTTCATGTTAAATATTTATCTTTGTTGTCGTTTTTCTTCCCCACTAAAATGAAACCCCAAGAGCTTCGTCCGTCTTAACTGCTATCATCCCAATGCCTAGAACAGTGCCTGCCACATAATAAATAATAAATATTTGTTGAATGAATGCATGCATGAGTGAAAACCTGTCCTGGCAGAGCTCTGATCTGTATTGGAAGGCAATCTTGGAGACAGCCATGGGCATACAATTTGATTGTGCTGTGACAGGTGCATGTGCAAGGTGTTTGGGGAGCTCAGAGGACTGAGTCACTGGCTGCTTAGGGAGGGAAGGGCCAGAGTTTTTTCACCTGAATCTTAAGGATTCATAAGGGCTCACCAGATGAAGTCTGCAGAGGACATTTCAAGCAGAAGAAGTAGTGGATGCAAAGGCCTGGATATAAAAACATAACACACAGGGAAGCTCGTCATTTCGTCGTGCCTGGAAAGCAGGATGTGCAAAAGTGCCGCAGAGAGAGATGAGAGACGAAAGTCGCAGAAGTGAGTTGATCAGGTCAGAGCCAGAAATGACTCTGCGAGAAACCTGGAAGGGCCATTGGATTTGAGGAAGATAAAATCATCCTCAGAGTTTCAGAGAGAGTTTACTGGCCTCTATGTGGTGGATAGTGTGAGGCAGAACAGTCATCACAGGGGGAATGGAGACAAGGTGTATTTTGAGAGAGTGTGGAGGGGGCTTGGTGACCTAGTTGTGGGGGACAGTGGAAAGGAAGGAACAGGCCAGCAGAATTTTAAACTTGGGTGACTTGATGACTGTATCCTAGTAAGGAAACCCAGGTCTGGGGAGTAAGGAAGAGAAATAGTTTCCGCCCACATTTGCCCAGTGTTCTTCCTCTCCAAGCCCCTGGATAGCCATCTTCTACTTTCCAGCCGTCCATTAGTGGGGGAGCCCACCTGCCGGGTTCCACAGCAAACTGCACAGGGCTGGGCTCACACCTGCTCATCCCTTCCACCCACTGAGCCTCGGGGATTAGGTCACACATGTGTGCCTGCCTCTCTCTTTCCTTGAGACAATAACCTCTCTCAGGTGGCTCTTTGTCTCGAACATAGATTCCTAGCAATTCTGCTCAGACACAGCAAGTCCCAGCAGGGCCAAGACTTAAGCTCAAGCCTAGATCCACCCAAACTCAAGTCTAATATTACTGAACTTTTGTTATTATTTTATGTAATTTTTAAATTATACAACTAATACATGAATACTTTCCCATTATAAAAAAATACAGACAATACGGAAGTACACAAAGACTTGAGAACTCCTTTCATGGCCACCCCTTGAAAAAGAAAAAAAGTACACTCCCCCTCCTAAGAGTAAGATGTTTCTCTTCTTCAGTCCTTTATTACACGCACACACACACACACATTTATATACACACACGCATACATACATACATACATATATACATATAGAAACAATATATGGTTTTATATGTTATCTTTGGGCTCAGATTATTTTGAAAACTTTTTCACTTAAATATATGTCTTCTAAGATTTTCACAGCAGTAAATGTAAATCTACTTCTTTCTTTGCAAACTACTGAATAGCATTCCATGGCAGAGATGTATATATTTGTCACTGAATCATTCCCCTTCTCATGGATACTTGGGTTGCTTCCAAGTTTGCAAGATTTTAAACAGTGGTACAGTGAGTATCTTTATACACTCTGTTTTGTACACGTTTGCAAATGTTTCTCTAATGTGGATCCCTGGAAGCAGAACTGGTGGGCCATCCTAAAGGTGTTCCATTTTAATTTTGCTAGAGGCTGGCAGTTTTCCTATTCTATCTTATTAAGTGCTTCCAGATGTACTAAAACAAGAAAATTTCCTGAAATTTTCAGTTATATCTTGACAGGATCCTTAACTGAGGCTAACATCAATCCAGGGACAAGCCCAACGCTCATGCTGATAGATGTGCAGTATCCCAGAAGGCTAGGAATGATGGGCTACAGGCATAGTTCTTAGGGCGTTATAGCTTTTCAGGGGCCTGCCAAAAGGTTTGGAATCTGAAAAAACTGTTTGCTTCAGTAGATGAAAAGAAAAAGAGAACATTGAGGTTAATACAGATTTATTAACTAATTATAAAATGTAGCATGTGTCAACTTCATGGCTATTAGATTTAGTATTTACAAACGTTTCCTTATTGAACAACCTGGTATTCTCCTGAATTCTTTCCCTGACCTTCTCTACTCCCTAGTTTGAGGGACCAGCCCAGCCCTCTTGCCTTGTCCTTCTCATGTTCAGGGAAGATATTCACCCAGAAAATATTATCAGGGCTTCCTTTTTTCCCTTCCCTGCTTTGGGGGTCTTTCCAAGGGGATTCCTTTGTGATCCTCTTCAGGAAGGAGGCAAGTTTAACTTGGACAGCAGATTGAGGAAGGGAGCTCCTTCTCCAGGAGGGGGCAGTATTAGGGAAGGAACTGCATTTGTCAGGTGTCAAACACGGTGGGGGGCGGGGGGCGGCGGGAATTCTTCTCTCATCTGCGGGAGAAGACGAAAGGCAGTGAGGGCCTGGAGGGACCAGTCCCAAGCACTCAATGGGTGGGTGGGGCAGGGCCTCTGGGTCACAGACTCTCTGCTATAGGGATGAAGAGGCAGGTAATAGTCGGGATCTCTCTCTGACCTCAGCTTTTATTCTGAATATCAACCTCTTTTTCAGTGACTTTATTTTCCGCTAGTGCTTAATTCCTGGTGTGGCAGTGACATTGCACCTTACTATCTTTCATCACTAAAGTATCATATTTCAGCAGCACTGTGGGCTAAACAGTCCTTGCAGGACATGATGGGGACCTGATCCATTATAATGTTTCTGTGGGAAAATGCTTTGGGGTTTCCAACAGTGGACTTAACAGAGGAACCTCCGGAGTACATCCATTCCTGACTGAGCGCTGTTCACGTGGCCCACATATGAGATGATCAGACGTTTCTGTTTTCCAAGGAAGTTCCAGTTTGTGATTCCCTGGGAAATGTCCCAGGTCAGGGAGTTTTTTATTCAAGTTTCTCTGTACTAAACTACATAGTACTGTGGATGTGAGATGCCTTATGGATTGACCTGGCTAAATTATGTTGTTTTTTTAAGCTGGTGACTTTGTAGTTTACAAAATGACCCATGGAGTTTGGCAGTATGCAAGCCTTGAAAGCTCAAGATGCATTTCTAAGAGTATAAACATTCCCTTTGGCCACTTGGACTATAAAACCCAACAGGTTCCCCTGCTGGGGATTGTTGGTGGGCTTCCTTTCCTCCTTTTCTATTACTCCTTTTTTTTTTTTTTTTTTTTGCGGTACACGGGCCTCTCACTGTTGTGGCCTCTCCCGTTGCGGAGCGCAGGCTCCGGACGTGCAGGCTCAGCGGCCATGGCTCACGGGCCCAGCCGCTCCGCGGCATGTGGGATCTTCCCGGACCGGGGCACGAACCCGTGTCCCCTGCATCGGCAGGCAGACTCTCAACCACTGTGCCACCAGGGAAGCCCTCTATTACTCCTTTGTTCCTGCAGCCCAGCCTGGAGCTCTGGGGTCTTTAAAGATGTAGTGAACTAAGATCTGTTGAAATTCTAGCAATTGCCCAACTACTCGTCCCGATACCCTCCCCGCCCTTCTCCCCAGGAAAATGACCTGATTATAAAACTCTCTTTAAAGATACATTCAAGATGTAGTGACCTCAGTTCCCTCCTTTGTTAGACAATGGAGGTTGAGTCTAGGTCTTCACCCTGGAATTCTCTCCCACACACACTCAGGAGAGCTCCACGTGGGCACGAAGGGTCCACTAACGAATTTCATGTTTGAGAAAACCTCCCAAATGTTTAGTTATCTGAAATAAAGCCGCACAGGAAAATGAAAACATCAAATGTCTTTTGCTTTTGGCTGAAATTGCATAAACTCACCAGTTGAGACATTGACCATACGGAGATGTGGAAGAGATGGACCTATTTTCAGAGTTTTCACTGTCTAGCAGGATACTTGGTAAGTACTAAACACATGCTTGTTGAATTAAACTGAGAGCCAAGAAACACTGGAGGTGATTACATTCACCAGCTCTGCCACCCTGAAATTTCCAGAACCCTCAGTTATTCTTTGTCTTGGCCACTGCACTCAAAAGAAGGTGGGTAGCTGCCCATACCTTTTGCTCTGAGGAGCCCTCCAAGGGCTTCCCATACTCCCAGCACATCGGTCACTGTCTCCGCACAACTTGACCTGAAATTCTCACCTTAATACCACTTTGGGGGGTTAAGCCACTGTTCCCATTTAAATACCTACATTACCAGGAGGAGAGGGAGGAACCTGCGTGGTTCAAGTATGTGTAGAGATGCGTGTGTGTGGTGTGTAGTGGTTATTAAGGGAAAAGGAAGAGTAGAGCGGCTGGATGCCTGTAGTTCCCTCTTTTTACCATTGAGCCAAAGACCGTTTCTGTCAGGTTATCTCATTAGACCTTTGGAAGCCCTAGAAACTTGGCTTTGAGGATATAGAAAACGAAATGGCCCTGGGTGATGCACTTTAGTGCTACACTCTCCAGTCCAGTAGCCACCAGCCACATGTGGCTCTTGAGCTCTTGGAATTCTGTTCCAAATTGAGATGTGCTGTACATATAAAATACACCAGTTTTCTAAGACGTAGCGTGGGAAAAAACCCATAAAATATCTCATTAGTAATTTTTTTATATTCATTACATGGTGAAATGAAAATATTTTGGATATATTGGCTAAATAAAATCTATTATTAAAATTGGTGCTAATTTGTTTCTTTTTATTTTTTTAATGATGGCTACTAGAAAATTTTAAGTTATGTACCTAGCATTGTATCACTACTGAACAACACCGCCCTAGTGGTAGGAGGAAATATCCCACCCGAGAGGGCACTGAAGTCCAGTGCACCGGCAGAGGTGCCAGAGGGATGAGACTGCAAAGGCAGAAATGTCACTAGGGGGAAAGGGTGGCCTCAAGGCAGGGGGAGTAACAAAGACTCCCTTGTGTGTCTTGTTGGCATCCTGGCTAAGCACACAGGGACGCCCACCGTCCCCTTGCATCCCAAGGTCTTAAATCGGTTGGCTGATCTCCCTCGTGTTGACTCCTATGGCAGGGGAATGGGGCAGGGAAGAGAAGATCCCTATGGCTCTAAGATTTGGCTCGGGGTTAGCTTCTGGGGTGATCTCTGTACCTTCTGATTCCCGGTTCTATATGTAGAACTTACACTGTAGGTGACTGACATGTTAGCTGTGAGCTCGATATCCCAGTCAGGCTTGGCAAGACTAATAATTCTATGGATTTGACTGATTTAAAAATTTCAGATAATACATTTTAATTGTAAGACCTTGTTTTACTGTTTTCCTAAACTGACTTTGCAGATTAGTGCATAGACTTTGGTATCAAGGCAGGAATAACTGGATTTTTCATAGTGGTTTACAGTTTTCAATGTCCTTTTCAGCAAATTATCACTTTTTATTGTCACAACATCTTGCAAGGCAGGCGAGGCATGTATAGATTTTTATCCATATGTTATAGCTAAGAAACCAAAAAACAGGTTGCCTTGACCAGCAGTTGAAAGCTGTTAAGTGACAGAATTAGGAATGGATCATGGATGATCTCATTGGAAACCTTGGCTCTGGTCTTTGGTGGTTTCTTCTGGTGTACAGAGGATCACTGAGTTGGGCCAGGGCATGAGTAGTTAACAGCTTCCTGAATTCAAGCAATTCTGCCCCCTTAAAGATCAGGAAAGTAATTTACAGGGCCTGCACATGCAGATTTGGAAAGATGCCATTTGGGGATCCAGAGAAGGAGCCTAATTGGAGTACCACCTTCCACTCAGCAGGAATGCCTTTGAAGTCGGTGCCTCTGTTTAATTCCCTCAGGTGGCCTCCCTGGTAGCACTGGGAAAGGCCCAGCCAGTTCCTCTGCAGAGGAAGGCTCTGAGCTGCAGGCAGAGCCCAGCAGAGGGTGCTGAGAGCCTACTATTTCAGGGTGAGATTGGTTTGGTGGGGGGGGGGGCGGGGGTGGAGAACCGTGTGCCTTGCAGGGATGGACGCTGGAAGAGGAGGAAACTTAAGGAAACGATGGTTATAAGAGATTTCCTATCCGGTAGAGCGATGAAGACGATGATGGTGAGATGTGATGATGATGATGATGGTGATGGTGGTGGTGGTGATGATGACAATGATGATATAAGTGGTGGCCAGGACTCACCTGGTGGATGTGGTGTGATTTGGAAATGTTAGAGGATCTGGAACAAGTACTAAGTTTCCACCATATGTTTGAGTTAAGGCACCTAGTTCTGAGTTGGCAGCCAACAACAAGCAGGAAATGTGAGGCAGAGAAATTATAGAATCAGAGGGCTGGGGGGAATAGTATACATGATCTCTGGGTCAATGCCACAGAGTATTTCATTGGTCTTGACTGTACCTTTGTGATATTTTTAGAGATCACCATGATCACTGACATACTCCATGCTGGGAAAATAGTTTCAGTTATTTGTCTAGATACTCACAAATCATTGCACAACCAAAATTAGAACCACAGTTATTCAACAGGATGATGGAATCAAAGGAGACCCAAGTGACGTCCAATGCCTTCATTTTATAATTAAGAAAATGAGATCCAGACATGGGAAATAACTTGCCAAAAGTCACATAGCTAGTAGTGACCTTGGATAAGAACTAGAGACAGTAAAGTATCAATATCACAATCAGGAATACAGGCTATGGAATGAGATCTGGCTTCAAATCTGGGCTCTGACAATTATTTGTTCTGTAATTCGGGCAAGTTATGTAACTTTTCTGATCTTAGTTTCCTCATCTGTACAATAAGGATTTTAAAAAAGTATCTAGGGTTTCCCTGGTGGTGCAGTGGTTGAGGGTCCGCCTGCCAATGCAGGGGACACGGGTTCGTGCCCCGGTCCGGGAAGATCCCACGTGCCGCGGAGCGGCTGGACCCGTGAGCCATGGCCGCTCAGCCTGTGCGTCCGGAGCCTGTGCTCCGCAGCGGGAGAGGCCACAGCAGTGAGAGGCCTGCGTACCACAAAAAAACAACAAAAACCAAAAAGTATCTACCTCAAAAGTATTAAGTGGGATAATAGATGTGAAGTATTTACATATTATATGTTAATTGCAAACATTCAATAAATAGTAACTGATATTATTATTAGAATTCAATTTTTCTGACTTCCAGGTCAGAATTCATTCTTTATTAGGCAGCCTTCCCCAGTCCTCCTCAAGTCTTTGGCATGCTTATACAGTTCCCTATTTATAAGTTCTGCTGTGATATCTCCATGGAGGATTGTTTGAACGATATTAAGGAAGTTATTTGACTTCACAGTTTCCTTACATACAAAATGGGAGAAAACTATCTGGGCTCAGGCCAGCTGATATAACAAAAAGACTCCTAAATAGAGTGGCTTAAGCAGAATGGGAGCTTGTTTCTCTTTCGTGTAACAGTTCAGAGGTGGCAATACAGCGTTGGTATCTGTCACGGAATCCCAAGGGCCACCCCTAGAGCAGTGGCAGTGGGAATGGGGAGGAAAGGCTGAATTTGAGAGACCTTCCAGAGGAGGTCACCAGCAGGCGTTCTTCTGATAACTGAAATGGCACAGCAAGTCCCCTGAGCCTACTGGAGTCCATCTTTAGCTTCAAAGTGACTTCTCCAGTTCTTGTATTTTCTCAGGCAAATGGGACCAGAGGGCACATGCCTGACACTTTCACCATCATTTCTCTCATTTATTTTTTTTATTGAAGTATAGTTGATTTACAATATTACATTAGTTTCAGGTGCACAGCATAGTGATTCAGTAATTTTAGTTTGTACTCCATTAAAAATTATTACAAGATAATGGCTATAATTCCCTGCACTTGTACAATATATCCTTGTTGCTTATCTATTTTATACATAGTAGTTTGTATATGCTAATCCCCTACCTCTATCTTGCTTCTTCCCCCTTCCCTCTCCCCACTGGTAACCACTAGTTCTCTATATCTGTGGGTCTATTTCTATTTTGCTATATACATTCATTTGTATTGTTTGTATTATTTTTTAGATTCCACATATAAGTGATGTCATATAGTATTTTTCTTTCTCTGTCTGACTTATTTCACTAAGCATAATATTCTCCAACTTCATCCATGTTGCTGCAAAGGGCAGAATTTCATTCTTTTTTATGGCTGAGTAATATTCCGTTGTATACATATACCACATCTTCTTTATCCATTCATCTGTTGATAGACGCTTGGGTTGCTTCCATATCTTGACTACTATAAATGGTGCTGATATGAACAATGGGGTGCATGTGTATTTTTGAATTAGTGGTTTGTTTGTTTGTTTGTTTCAGATATATGCCCAGGAGTGGAATTGCTGGGTCATATGGTAGTTCGATTTTTAGTTTTTTAAGGAACCTCCCTACTGTTTTCCATAGTGGCTGCAGCAATTTACATTCCTACCAACAGTGCACAGGGGTTCCCTTTTCTCCACATCCTCACCAACATTTCACTTCTCTCATTTAAATGTCCAAAACTTAGTCACATGGTCACACCTAGCAGCAAAGGGAGCTGGGAAATATAGGCTTCAGCTGGGCAGCCGTGTGACAGAAAAAAGAAGAATATTACACAAAAACCTGAAATTTGTCACAAGGTCCTTACTGTTATAGACTTGGGAGTTGCTGCTAATATAAGTGCCGATATTTCTAAAGATCTATTCACCCCACTTTTCACAGAAGAACCTAGAAAATTCTCTTCTCTCAAAATCTTCTGATTTTTGGCTTGTGATTCAAAAGTAATTTACAAGCAAGGTGGTTGCTGGTGGTTATAGAAAGAGTGATCAGGGATTACTAATGTAAAACTGAGCTGGAAAAGGAGTGGGAAAGTCATGAAGCAATTGAGAGAGGTGATGTTTTGATGGAGAGGCAGAGAACAAACAAGGAGGTGCTGTGCTGTGTTATGAAATACAGATGCTGCTTTGACCGTTTGGGGGATACATTCCCTTCCAGGAAGGAGATGCCCATCCAGACATGGCTGACCCAGAGACCCTCTACATCTGCTCAGTCTGGAGAAGGCTTCTGGAGGCCACTCCAAGAGTCTGGGTCCATAAAAATTTTTCTGAAATGCTGGAAAATATTTTCCAGTATCTCTCTCAAGCAGATAATAATTTCTAGAACTTTAGCACCCTTTTGACCTACTTTGGGGCCACCTAACCAGGATCAGACCAGTTTGTGAGATGCTGGGTGATCCAGGCTCTGGAAGAAAATGATTGGGATGGGAAAATCCAGGTAAGGATTCCGGAGGGTATGCCCTGGGGCTGGACTCCAGTAGGCTCAGGGGACTTGCTGTGCCATTTCAGTTATCAGAAGAATGCCTTCTGGTGACCTCCTCTGGAAGGTCTCTCAAATTCAGCCTTTCCTCCCCATTCCCACTGCCACTGCTCTAGGGGTGGCCCTCGGGATTCTGTGACAGGCTTGTTATCCTGTTTAACTTGTCTCCTTGCTACTTGCCGTTTGTTCCTCAAAGCCATCCTGCACATTCTTGCCATGATAATTCTCCAAAATCCTTTTCATGATGAGCCTTCTTTACCTTAGAATTTACCAAGCAGAATTATTAGGGTTCTTTTATATTTCTCTCTCTCTCTCTCTCTCTCTCTCTGTCTCTCTCTCCGGAGCTGGACTTTTTCTTATACGTACTTTTAAAAGCCTCTACAATAAACATGTATGATTTCTGTAACAATGAGAAGACAAAGTCAGTTTTAAATGCCTTAAAAATTGGGAAGGAGAAGTTGGGAGCCACTGTGACTCTCATTGCTTCTTCATCAAGTCTGTATCCTTTGGGGCACTATTTGAGGCCTCCATAGATAGTCCTACCCTAGCTACCAAACACACTCTCTCTCAGTTCTTCAAATCTAGGCTGTTATACTTTCTACATGGCACACAGCTTCTGCTCCTGTCAAAACCTGTCTTCTCAGCCCACTTAAGTTTTAGCCATCTTTCCAGAGCCAGTTAAAATTTCACCTTCCTGGGCTATTTTAATTCTAAAACTTATGTATCACTTCTTTGACATTTTATTTATGTCTGTACCTCACCCCTAGAAAACTGATGATACCGTTTTCGTTGTTGCCAACTATTTTACGTGCATGAATCTTGTCCCCTAAGTGAATTCCAAGTTCTCTTTGAGGACAAGGGTGAGCTCTTATAAATTCCTTGCTTTCCTCTCACCATCTGGAATAATTCTAAATACATAATAAGTAATCCATTTATAATTACATTATTATATTTTGAGAACTTTATTCACATCTTAGCTAAATGATTTAACATGTGTCAGACCACTTCCTACAAAATATTTGAAGGAGGATTTCATAGGGGTGGTAATCAAGAATACAAAGGAGTAAAAAGCTAATGGGGGAGTTTGGGGTATCAGTAACAACCTGACGGTGTGGCCTTGGGAGACATCACCTTTGCCCTGACTTGCCAGCCAGTCGCTCTCTACGTAACTTGTTTGTTCTTCTGACCACTGCCCCGATGAGTTCCTTAGCAGATTGGGAACTCACTGTGTACACCAAGTTCCTGCCTCTGCCATTGTGGACAGCTCTGTCTGTTCATTTGTCTCAGTTCCATCAGCATCTGAGGTACCCCTTTCTCCAAGAGGCAGGCTTTAAATGCCCTCAGTGATCACACGTCCGCTAAGCCTGAATTTCCAAAGAGGCTACTCTTCTGCAATTGTCACTCAAAAACAGGAGTTTTTGTGTCAGTGTACATTTGGATATAAAATCTGTTTGCTTACCCATATATTTTGTCCATGATCTGCATGGTCAAGCAGGATATGGTTCTATTAACAGTTAGTCTTAGATTATCAGTTCTTAGAGGATATTCACGTTGTATTTTTTTAAATGCCTGCCTATTTCCTGACCTGAAAACACCCTTCCAAAAGATTGGTAAATGGTGCCTTTAAAAAAGGTCACCTGCATAAAAACTCATCTCTGACTCTTCACTGTTAGGCTGATGATGGAACCAGATAGAAAGTCTAAGTAGCTCAGATCTACTCATTAAAACCACTCCTAATTAGCAGTGTGACCTTGTGACAGTTATGTAACTTCTCTGAACTCACTTTTGAAAGTGAAATGTGGATGATAATAGTACCTATCTAACAGTATTGTTTTAAGGATTAAATGAGATAATACATGTAAAGCATCTAGTAACATTCATAGCTCTTATTTTTGAAGTTGTTTCAATTATTCCTTGAGATAGAAGATAGCTGAACAATGGAATGTACGAACCAGTAGCTTCTCAGTATATTTGTTGAACTGATGTGGCTCTGAGTCCTGGGTTTTGAAGTCCCCAGTGTCAGCAGAGACCTGAGCCTTTCGGTCAATCCAGTTTGGTGGCCATGATTCCAGATCCATTCCCTTTTGCTTCTCCTTCTCCCTTCCCCAGGACTGAAAATATAAACAATACAGGCACAATAAAAACAAATGGCTGTTAAGCAGAAGGGGAGGCAAAGGGTGAGAGTTGCTACCTCAGGCTCCATAGCTGGGCTTTAGTTTATAATAACCCAACCCACCCCAAAGAGCCTGAGGGGTTTCATCCAGGGACAAGGGTTCCCCGTGTGTTAGTGGTATCTGCCCTTAAGCTGCTGTAGAGAATTGATTGGTAAAAAGCAATCAATTTGTGTTTGGTTTGTGGGAGTGAACACACCGTCTGGAAGGTCATTGAAATTTTATTTTATGAATGTTTCAAACTGATGTAAATATCTAGGCAGAGCTCACAAAGGACAAAACATTGAATCAAAGAGAGAACCATACAGAACAGCGTCTTGGGTGTTTCCCCTCCGAAAGCCTCTTCCTGGGCCTCACGACTCTGCATTTGAACACTTACATCTGAAGTCAAAGGCAATGGTAGGCCAGGTGTCTAACCAACCTGCCGCAGGCTGATTTGGCCTAGTGTGTAAACTTTGAGAAATCCTCAGGAAAAGAGACACAAAGCCACAGGACAGAAGAAGTGGGTCTTTGGTGGTAGCCCGTACAGTCTGCTCTGCTTTTGCGAAAGGCTGGAGAGGCCGCTTCAAGCATGGCCCCCACGGGTTTGTGCTTGGTCTTCCAGGTAAGTGAAGAGAATTCTGATTTGGTTTTGCTGCCCCTGAAGTCTCTACTTTGTCATTGTGCCCTTCTGGGGCTGCTGGTGGCCTCAGTGTAGCTAAAAGAACACAACCCAGAGAAAAATCTGACCACAGTGAGAACAGCAGAGGAATTTATAAACCGGATGGAGAATACCGCCTAACCCAACAAGGTATAACCATTTTGTTCCCTAAAATCAGATGACTGTAATAGGGAAATGGCAATATTTTATTTCTTTGTCAACAGCAAACAAACAACACCGGTGCCTGGGCAAATTTAATGCAGAGAGATGTTTCTCATAGTAAGCCTAGGTCTTCTCACCATTTGATAAGACACCCTGTGTCCCTGTAGCAAGAATCAAAGAATCTTGCATTTCTTTTTCTTTACCCTGAACCAATATAATATCACAACTCTGAGGCCATATGATAAGTTCTACCTGCCTGAGCACAGTCCTCTGAAATGACCTCTTGGTAGAAAGTCCTGCTAACCTCTGCCCGTCTTGCCCAGCGGAGGAGCCTCCAGTGTAGGGGAAGAAAGAGTACAAAACAGCTGAGGAAAAGGCTCTAGACAGATGCTTAATACAATTCAGAAAAATCTCACTGGTGATGAAGTGCTATAAGGTCCTTTGCATTATTTTGTCTTAAAAAAAACTGGATCTAAGAGAACAATGTGATCTAACCTTCAACTCCTTGCTCACTCAATAATTTTTCAGTATGAATTAAGAGAGAAAGAGAGAAGGCCAATTGGATTAGGAATTCCCACATCATAATAATAGAGTAAACATTCTCAAGGTTTTTACTATGTTCTAAAAGCTGTTTTAAGCAACTTACATAGAGTATTTCATTTAATCCTCTCAGCTTTATGAGATAGCTATTAGTATCATGCCCATTGGACAGATATGAAAAATGAGGATCCGAGAGGTAAGTTAACCTCCCCAGGTTTACACTGCTAGTTAAGTGGCAATGACAGAATTGATGTACACTATAGGTTTAAAATTCCGAAGCATAATGCTTCATTGCCCCCAATATTTACATTATTTTTAAGAATTTTTCATAGTCATTAAAGTTACCATTACAGGAAGATGGATACTATTGTTTAAATACGTTTAATCTTTTTAAAAAGAGACTTCTTTCCTGCACCAGCTCCCAGCACACACTGGCATAACCTCCTTAAGGGTGGTCAGAGTTCTCCTTTCCTTTCCATCATACTCCCTACCCAACATCTTATTCACCACCAGTCTTCTGGGTGAGGAAAGAGGTGCAGGCAGTATTCCAGATTCTTCTTCACAGGCCTCTCCATCCACTGTCTCTTTGAGAAGAGAATGCCTGGAGTCTAGCCTCCAGGAAGGGTGAGGGGGCACGACCAGGGTAAAGTGAATTACCTGTTCTGGAAGCTCACCCCTCTGCTGGGGGAATGAGAGAGAGAAACTCTTCACCGTAGACTTCCACCCACTCCCACAGACACAGGTGGAGAAACGTGGACTCACCTTAGTGGGAAGGGATTTCCTAGATCATGGTGCTAAACCCAGAGGATTGAGCTAAATGAATAGAAAGCGGTGGAAGGCAAAGAGGTTCAATTCTTCTTGGAGTAGGGGAGGGAACAGGAAAAACAAAGTAGGTAATATGCAGTTGTGTTTAGAATGCATTCGAGTAAATCTTCCCTGTTATTCAACGCAGCTCACCCACACGGAGTGCCAAGGGAGAGGAAGTCTGAGGTTTGTTTTTATTCGTATAGTTTCAGCTTTGCTGTAGATACTGTTGTGTGTGATAATTCCTAGGCAGAGGTTACAATGTAGAGTTTCTCCAGGCGGTTTAGTTGGTATTTTTAAGAGGACTCGGATTAAAGTCTTTCTCCTCAAAAACCGGTTCAGTGATTGAGGCTGAAAGGAGCCAGGCTTTGAAATCCTCTCCTACAGAACCAACGATAATCAGAGCAGCCTTATATTCTTTTGCCATGAGTCTGCTGTGAACCATCACAGGTTTAGGCCACAGGAATCTCTCAGACCCCCCAGGTGGGAAGTCACTCCAGCCGACGGACCATGGAGACCCCTTGTGAGATCCACAGCAAGTGTCAGTCTTCAGGGATACAACAGAGCTTACAGGGCCCTAGAGCAGGGCTAACGGGATTGTGTGTTTGAAAGCAAACGTGTCTATTCTGTTCCCTTCCCAGAGAACCTCCTCTTTTTCTCTTGTTGCCATTGTTGTGTGTAGGCTAACTGAAAACTTGGTGCTTTTTAACTTCTAAAAGACTGAAATGGGAAGGGCAAATGACTGGGTTGGGGGGTAAGCAGGTTGATGAGCTGAGTTGCCTTAGTGTCATTCCATTATGAATTTCTATAAGCAGTGCTTCTGAATTGTTAATTTTATCAGCCAAATATAATTTTTGTATGTGTATGATAGAATAAGTATCGCACATCTCAGCCAACCTATGCTTTTCCTTCTTCTCCCCAATTCCCAAAGGACTTTGAAGAAGGGAAATCAATAAATCAATTGGTACCTTGTCCAATACCCATTTCAGTGACATAACAATGCCATTTGCTAAAGATCAGATGTTAGTTATGGAAAGAGACTGAGACATTTCCATTTGATAATGTATCTCTTTGCCTTTGTGAATCAGATACAAAATAGGAATAGTGGAGTGTCCTTGTAAATAATTATTTTTGTGCTGACCTTATCAAAAATTAATCAGAGGGTAATTATGGAGAGAATGATAAAATATCATTTATATCTCAGGGTTTATTACAAAAATAGTTGGGAATGTTTTCTAGGCTTATCTGATAATATTTCATTCAAGAAATGTCCCTACTGTGGCTAAATCAACTTTTTAGTAATTAGATTTTTATTTTTTTTCAAATCTGATTTTAGAAATGTATGTATTCTTTCCTCTTGGTCCTTAAAAATGACACCAGAATTTAACATTTACAAATCTATAAACAAACACTTAAATGCACTAAATTAGCTCTGATTTTTGGAGAAAAACTATACAACTTGAAAGAATGCGTTTATAATACCAGGAATCCCACATTTTTTGTTCTGTTTTGTTCATTCAGACACATATTTGCACATATCCAATGTTCTTAAATTGGGATAAAACAATACTATTTTTGTTTAGTCTTTCCCCCAAATGCTTCAATGCTATATGTAACTTCATTTCTAAAATTTCCTCCCTTTGAGCCAATACTCTTTTCACACAGACCTTGAAGATTTTATTATCAATATATTATTAAAGGAGTATGCCTTACTAAGAACCCTAAAATATGTGGGAACATAATAATTACAAGGATAATAACCACCGTAAAGTGCATATCTAAAGCCCCATAGTCAAACTGTACTGGACTGAGGGTCAGAAGAGGCGACTTTGGGGCATTTGGGCTTTCCCACCTGGCGTGTGATTCTTTGCCTGTATTCAGCTCAAGTTCCTCACCAGCAAACTACAACTGTAAGAATAGATGGTCTTTAAGTTTGCTTCCAAGTGTGAAATTCTTTGTGTTTGTGGTTCCCCGAAGAGACTTTGATGACTTAGCATTAGGAGAGCTCTTAGAAGGTAGTTGTGAGTTCCTGGGGGAAGGCTGGATTTTGTATTGGAGAGCTTGCAGGCTTTTATCTGTGGGAGTATTGACCAGGAAGTCTTTGGTCCCTCAGCACTCCTGTGCGGCCACACTGGGCACAGTGTGGTGGTCTGTGGGCTAACAGTCCAGCTAACTGCTTTCCTCTTGACCCTGGAATAGGGTTGTTCTCTAAACATTGGTCATATCTTAAAATGAAAGCTTCCAAACCCTTGCTTAAGCATATGGAGTCAGAAAGAAAGAGAGTCTGTTGTGAGACTACTACAGCAAAGCCAGCAGGTCTCCTCTGAGCTACTAGTTTGTGCTGGGACCATCTAAAGCTCCCGGAAATAAAGGACTTGGAAACACAGTGAGAAGGGATTAGATCACCTCAAAATTTGTGGAACTAAGGACAGTCCTTAACCACTGGGGGCGGGGGGGGGGGGTGTGGGAGATGGGGGTGAAATCTATATAACGAATATATGTCCCATTGGATATGGGCAAAGGTGGTAATCTCGTCACCTACAAAGTTATTTAACTACATCTGGATCTAAAGAATATACTTCGGTCTCGCCTATGTTCTTCGCTATGCAGCAACCGGGAATTAGTGGGCTTGGCCCTGTGATCCCTTCTCTACTGGCAGCTCGCACCTGGAGAGCAGGTGAGGCGGCCACACGCGCTCCGCGTTCCGTTTGCCGCCGGCGGCAGGGCCAGCTTGAGGCCTGGACCCGAGCTGGCCTAGCGCCTGAGGCGGCTCCCCCTACCGGGAATCCGGAGCAGCGCCGGTGGCTGAGCGCAGGGTGGCAAAGCCGCCTCCCCGAAGCCCGTTCCTTCGTGGCTTCGCGGGTGGGATCCATGAGCTGCCGCCGGCGAGGTCCGCCAGCGCAGGGCGGAAGCGTTCGGTCCGGGTGACGAGCATTTTCCTGCATAAGCACTTAGCTATGAATAAACATCTGAAACGACGGCTCCTTAAACCGAGTGGCTGCCGCGCGCCTCTAAGTGGTGTGGCCGCGGTTGGGCGGGGGTGAGGGTAGGGGTAAGACAGGAGAGTGGAGGGAAAGATGCGAGGCAAAGGAAGGAGGTGCATGCGTGCGTGTGTGTGTGTGTGTGTGCGTGTGAGTGTGTGTGTGCGTGTGCAGGGAGCTGTCCCAACACGCGGTCCCCGAGTTCAGAGGCGCTTAAGTTACTAACAAGTCAGGGCCGATCCCTGGAGAGGTAGCCGACCATCCCCGTTACACGGCGCCCTTTTCTCCGGCCTGCGATCCGTGCGCGCTGCAGGTAGTCAGGACATCCCACCTCGGCTCCGGATGCCCTCGGAGACCCGGCCTCCAGGATCGAGGGCCTCGGCCGGGGCGCAGCTACCTTGCACTCCTAGGCTCTGATACAACCGATAGTTCACTGGGGCCTTCGAATGTCTCAAGTTCAGGTGAGCAGAGGAGTTCCCAAGCTCCAGGCCTCGGCTTCTCCTTCGGGACTTCTCTCCCGGGTCTTGGGTCCTAGCAGTGCCCCGAAGGCAAAGCCGTCTGGAGTGAAAGACAAGAGGGCGAATTGATTTCAAAGTGGGAGAATGCTTGCACGTGCTCGGGGGCCCCCAGCTCGTTTAGGAGCGCGCGGTGCTGGAGCTCAGACTAGGGTGCATTTTGGGCGCGCAGATTTGAGCGATGCACACTCTGCTGGGCCAGAACAGCCATCAGTTCTGTCTGAGAGCTGCCGTGGGAATCCACGTGCGAGGTGGGTGGGTCGAGAACCGAATCTTGAAGATTGGTCACCAGGGAAGCCGAATTTGCAAAGCCTAGCCCAATCCTTGAGGCATTTTATGTAGGCTAAGACGACCTACCACGGGGCATCTTGCCCTTGCCTCCTTCTCCTCAGGCCGAGGGCAGCCCTGGAGGTAGCGCGAGGCGCAGTGGATGTCACCAGACCGCGCCCGGGGTTCCTGAGGTCGCACCCCCCTCCCCCCCACCCCAGGCAAGAACCCGGCAGTCTCGGAGCAGCCAGAGGCCTCCTAGGCATCCTCGGCCGAGGCGGGGCCTAATCTAAGAGCCCGGGTGGGTGTCTGCAGCCGGACTCATACCGCAGACCAAGCTCCAGGGAGTCTAGGGAAAGGAAGCCCGAGCTCCGGGCACTGCGGGCTGCTTCCCGGGAAGTCTCAGGCAGGGGCTTCGACCTGTGAGTGGAGAAGTCGCCTCAACGGCTTTAGCTGCAGGGAGGTTTCGTGGGTCAAGGGTGCCGCAGGAGACTGTGACGACCTTCTCCAGCCGCCCGCGCTTTCTTGCCCACCTGGGGCTGAGCCGGAGCGGGGAGAGCTGATGCTCTCCAGCACACGCCCGGTTCTCTGCCCGGGCGCCTAGGCTGAGGGCGCTGGGAGGGAGCTGGCGGGGAGGAGGAAAGGATTCGTTTCCCGCCTGCTTCCTCTTCCTTTTCAGAATAAGCCAGCGATATGGTGGTTGTGCTGTTACAGAGACTGACTTTCTAAACTCCCCTCCCTTCCCAGTTTTTCTTGAAGGTCTTGCAATATCCACCCCCCCCCCAAAACACGCGCGCGCGCACGCACACACCTTTCTCCAACCTGCTCCTGCCCCCACTTTCGCCGAAAATGTAGTATATGTGAAAGGCAGCTCAGTCCAGTGTCTACAGCAGAGCCGAAAACTAAGTGCTTGGGGAGGGGGCTTCCCTGAAGGGTTTAGTGTTTCTGAAGTTGCTGATATACCCCCTTGCAAAGGAGCTTGGCTAGTTGGCGAGTAAAACTCGAGCCCCGGGGTGGGTGGGGAGGGGAGGCTGTGTGCGCCTCTCCAGAGCACTGTCTGACCTCCCAGTCTCTGGGCTGGAGGCCCCTAGGCTCAGCCAGGGGCCAGGATCAGGTTCCTAAGGTAGCAGATGAATCAGACAAGTAATCTCGCTCCTTTATCCTCCCCCGCCTCCCACCCACCCCACCACTTCTCCCTTTTTTCTTTTCGTAGACGGGCTGTGCAGTAGGCAGGTAGCCAGAAGCTGCGATGTAGGAGTGGTGAGCGATCCCGGGGCTGGCACTGCCCTCTTGGATTTAGGAACCGTCTAGGGATGGAGGAGGGTCAGAGGAACATCCGTTTCTTTTGAACGAGGACGCCGTTTACTTCCCCTAGACTGCTCGCGCGGGGAAGAGCTCGGAGCGGAGGGCTCTCTGGGATGGCTCTCTGAGCAGGTAAATCTGCGGCGGGGTCGAGAGCAGGTGACTGACATTTTCGGTGACGGCAACCAGGCCGGGCAGCGCCCTTTCCGGTTATCAAGAGGATTAACCTCGGGGCCTTGCCTCTGGTGGGATCTCTGCTCCCCCTCGCAGGGATTAGGGGGCGCTCCTTTCAGAGGAGGACCCAAGGGTCGCGGCCTGGGCCCTTCCTTACCTCCGAGCGACCTCTCCTCTGAGCAGGGCGGAGAGAGGAGGGGGCGGCACGCAGCCCGGTCCCTTCTTGTCGCCCACCTCGCCGAGTAGGGTTCACCGGGCCGGTCCCCCGCGTTCCCCCGGGTCACCTTCCCCGCCCCCCACCCCGCAAACACTTGTCTGAAACTTACCAGATTCCAACCTTTAGGCAGGAAAAAAAGTGTTTCATATACAAACCGATCAGGGTATTTGCAGATAATTGCGAATGTCAAATACTCGGGCGTGATGACAAAGTGCAGAGATTGCCAGGGCCCGAGCTCCGCCTGATGGGCGGGGGCTGCTGGCGGGACTCCCGGGCCACCACACGCCTGCTCAGAGGAGGGGAGGGGGCAGTCGGCCGCAGCTGCCCGCAGCCCATTTAACCGGGGCGGCTATTCCTTAGACCTCTCCGCCGTGGAGCTGCTTCATGAATTCATTCACTGCGTCCTTACTCGAGCCCCGCGCGGAAGGGCAGTGCGAGGCTGGGGACCGCACCAGCCCAGCAGCCCTCACAGCCCCAAGAATGCACAAACACCCCAGGCAAGAGGCGCACACGAGCGGGGCTACTGGGCCTCAGTTGGACGCCGAGGCCCAACGCCCTGCCAGGCTGCGTTCCCAGAGCTACTGCCAAACTGCCACCCTCTGCTGCGTGACGCACGGGAGAGGGGCGAATCGCAGGTTACTTTGGGGCCAACTGCTGCCCAATTTTAGCGCCAGCATCAGCCCTCTACAGAAGTAAAGACAAACTAAACTAAACTCAAATAAAAGACCCCACCCCACACACACACACACGCACTCAATTCTCCAACCCAGTCCTCCTATCCTGGTTGCAGGAGGCCGTGGTGTCGGAGGGGGGGTGTCCCTGGAGCCACAGCGCACAGCCTGCCAGAGCTGAGCCTGTCGAGAAGGTGGCTGCTCTCAGCAGCTTTCGGGACAGTTCCTCTGAGACCTCCTGCGGGCATGCTCAGAATGTTTCAAGCGCCCCAAAGCCTAACATAATAAAGTTACCCTTGTTAAATTCCAGATCTACTGCAAACCGAGAGGAGCCATTATAGATGGGATGATACAGTTAGTGGCAGATCTGCAGCTTCCCGGCGGTCAGAACAGCAGGGGTGGTGGGGTGATGGGGATTTGGGCGCTGGCCCCGGGGGCTGGAGAGGAGAGGAGAGGAGCAGTAGAAGTACGCACAGTGCGTAAGGCATCGTAAGGAGCACCTCAGGCAACCCGGAGCTGGCTCTTGTGTTCTGGGAGGAGACTGAGAGACCTTGGCGCGATCGGTCCCTTTCCTTTCCGAGGGCCGAAGAAGTGGCGGGGATGCTTCCGAAGGCCGGGCAGAGGGGAGGGAAGGGTGGAGGAGTGCGTGGGCGTGTGCAGCTGGGCTACAGATGGCGGCAAGTCCAAGAGAGCGCGTTGGGACGTCTGTCCTGGGCGTCCCTGTCCCCGACCCTCACCCCGCCCCCGCCCCTTCCATTGAATGCCTGAAGTCAGCATATCCCTGGAAGCCCTTGAAGTTTTACACTACAGTTGTCTGAGGTTTCCAACGACGACAAATTAGAAAAACGCTTCGGCTGCAACCCAGTACCTCAGTCTGAGAGTTGGGGGGCGGGGACGTTACTAGATGCAGAACTGGGGAAAAGGAGAGACTGGCCTCCCCAGCTTTCTCTGCCTCTAAAACTGCAGGGTTGGGGTGAGGGAGGGCAGGGGACTAAGGCCTGGGGCCGGAGAAGCTCTTCCGCAGTTGGGAAGCCAGATCTGCAGAAGCTTGGCGCTTGGCTACTTAGCCAAGGGCCACCAGGAGTGCTCCGGGAGCTCGGCTTTCCATATCCTTACCAGGAAGGCCTCGATCTTGCCGGAAAAGCCGACTGGAGGTCACCAGGGACAAACAGGGTGGCAAGCTCTGCAGGGGACTCATCCAAGTCCAGTGAGGCTGGTGTAGACAGACAACACTGTCTGTCCCCAGCCTGGGTGGCAAGCTGGGGCCCCACGAGTGCAAGATGTGATTCTATTTGACTTTCCAAATCAAAATGCATTGACTGGGGCCCAAAGAGTTCATGGCACATAACTATCTTAATTAAACCTGTTATAAACAGACAAATCACTTCTCCTCTTGCACATAGAGCTCTGGGAGGTCGCATGGGGTCTGGCAGAAGCCTGGCTTGGGGGGATGCTCTTTTTTTAAAAGGAGCGTGAATGAGTCAAAGAGAAAAAGAGTAAGAGTGGAGTTTCCACAGCTTCAGAAAACAGGTTAACTGCAACCAAAACATAGGATGGCAGGGAGGTAATGGCGGGGGTAAGGGGGTACTTAAAATCCTAGGGACCACTTGAGTTCACAGAGCAGCTCTGACAGGAACCCGCAGCCCAAGGTGGACCTGAGTGGAAGGGCAGGGAGGGAAGGGGAGGCCCCGGGCTTTTGGGGCAGGCTGAGGTGCCCATTGCTGAGGTTCTAAATTACCCTACCCAGCCCTGCTCTTTCCTTGCTAATCCTTCCATCTTTCTCTGCCACTGTTTTCAACTTCCTGTCACTCGGAGGACTGCACCAAGAGGACACGTTCTTCTTTAATATGGTCAGCTTGGGGGACAAGGGAGCACCCCTGTGAGTGCCCTGAGCACTTAGAGACTGGAGTTGGCAACACTGGGGAGGATGGGCGGGAACTGGAGGCTGGCCCACAGCAGATGGTAAGGAAAGTTGTCTGTAACCTTCTGGGAAAGCAGGGGATGGCGTGTATACACCCACAGCTCAAGGTTCGCTCCCTCTGCAGCAAGCACCAACACTGGGGCATTATCTGGAGAAGGGAGAAGCGGGTCGGGTGCTCTGATGCCCTCAGCCTGCGGGTGCGGAGGAGAGGTTGGGGAAGTGGTGGCTCAGAGAAGAGTCGGTAAGACGCCCCTCTCCGCTGGGAATGCTCAAAGGGCTGAGTCTATCGCCAGGTAACTCTGGTCCTCCGGAAGTTACAAGGCAGAAGGCTACCTTCCGCTGACTTTGGGTCTCACAGACTAAAACAAGCCGAGCTAAGGAAAAGCTCATCAAGTTTTAAACTAAAAGTGGAAAGCAAAAGTTCTCCACAGTATGTAAACACTGAAGGTGTGAGCGAACAGGTTGGGGTGTGTTCCTTGGAACTTCAGAAGCCGGTTTTCCCCTCCCCCCAACCTGGTTTGCAAACATGAATTCTCTTTGCTTTTCATTGAATAGCTTCTGACCTCAACAATAATCTGGTTCAGCAGTACTCTTCATTTCGTTTAGGCTGACGTTGGTGGGCACTAGCTATGTTGTATCTAGTGGGGAATTTAAGTTCAGGTAAATTTTAGCATAACACTTTTCTTTAAAGTATTTTAAAATACTTTTTTACTTCCATACAACAGTGATGAAATATATATATTGCTGTGATTGTAGAGAAACATGCTTAGATTGCCTTTAGATTTCCGAGATTTTGTGTAGGCGCCAACACCTCTGTGGACACTAACGAATGGGCTATTTGCAGTTATTCATGAAAGGTCTTTTATATTTTTAAATTGAGACTTGTTCCCAGGTGGAAAAATTCCTTATGACTAAGAATATGCTTTCAAAAAGATTAGAAAATCAAAACAAAAAATTAGATGGCATTATAGTATAGAAGTCTTTACTGAAAACAACAGATATCATTACAATCTAGGAGTTGAAGTTAAAATGTAGAGAGACTTAATTAAAATGCAAACTATTACGGAAGCACTGCAAAAGTCTTTGTCACATTCAAAGGGAAAAATCTTAAGGACCCCTGCCCTTCTTATATTATACGTGTATTGTGAGACTTGAATTGTTGTTAACATTTTCCTCCTCTGAAATAACAACAGTTCACCTTTCAAAACTCTTCACCATAGAACGACAATGATGATTGTTCTCCAGGAAAAGGACTTTTGAAACAACTTCTTTCACACACTCGCACACCCGACACAAACGCACCCACAGTTGCCGGTTTTTTAAAACGTTGCTTCTGAATAAGAGAGAGAGAGAGAAAGAGAGAGAGAGAGGGAAAGAGAGAGTAAGAAGGAGAGAGAGAGAGAGAGAGAGACTGGGCAACTCGAGCTTAGGTAACCAACAAACCCAATTACTAGGCTTTATTGATACTAAAAGGAAAAGTTCCCCTTGTAAAATGTCTCTGAGCTTATTAGTTATTTAAATCAGCCCCAGGGCCGGACGAGCGACGCCGCAGGCTCCCGCTGTCTACTCCTGGAGGAGAGCAGACGGCGTTTGCGCCCTGACCTGCCGCCACTCGCTCGGTCCTTGGCACCGGGGGTAAAGGCAGGCGCCGTAAGCAGAGGTGAGCCACTTGGCAGGGGTGCCGGGCCGGGCCCGCTTGGAGACAGCTCCGCGTGGCCTACGGGGATTAGATTTCAGAAATTAGAATTCAGAGACAGGTGATGAGGCGTGGATGAGCAGGCCAGGCGGACGCCCAGCCCCGGAACTCAGCAGGCCGGCGCAGCTTCCCTAGGGCGCCGCTGGGCACCGGCCGGGGCTGGAGCGCGCGAACTGGCGCGGCTGGCCGGGCGCCCCGCGAGAGTGCAGCTTCTGGACGCCTCCCGAGCGGCCGCTTGGGCGTCCAGGGCTCGCTCCTCTTTTGTGTGGGGCTGGGAGCTTTGTAACAGGGTGGGGACCAGGTGAATTTCCACCTTTGCGTCGTTGTCCCTTTCCATAACTGACAGTCTCAAAACGTCTGTGCGTGTGTGTGCGCACTAGCGCGCGCACGGGGAACAATTGAATTTAAGATAAGCCCCAGCCTACCCACTAAAGTCCTCTAAGCCCGACGTGGTGGCTCTGGAGTCCTGACGTAGCGTCCGGGCAGAGCCAGGTGATGCCCGGTTCGGCGGGGCTTAGCCTCTGGGCTCGGAGGCAAGGCATCGCGGGGTGGGGAAGAACCGAGCCCCAGGGCACTGTGAACAGAGCCCCAGGACACTAACGCTGCCTGGGCCTTAGCCCGAGGGTCAAGCCTTGCCGGACTGAGAGAGTGGGCTTTGGGGTTCGTGAGACCGAGAGAACTGGCGAGTTGCCAGCCCAGAAAGCCCTCCAGGTTCCACGCCACTCCGGACGGCTTTGGGCCGCCGGATAGACCGACACCCGCTTGGTCCTCGGTCCCAGTAAGTGCCTGGGACCTTGGGTCTCGCAGCAAGCGCTCTCGCTCTCTCTGGCGCGGTTCGAGACCGGCGTGGGCCCAGAGCCGCGAAACGCTCCTGGAGCCGCTTGGCCTTGGGCTGCCTCGGATTCGGCTTCCTGGGCTCGCTCGCCCCAGCTAGGGGTGGGCGCGGATTTCACGACGCGGGCCGGCCTGCCTGGAGTTTGGGGTTCGGGTGGGGCGCCACGGCCTGGGCTTTCCAGGTGTACTTTTCATTAAAAGGAGTTGGGGCAAACTGAGGGCGCCGGTGTTCTGTCTGCCGGCCGCGTTTTTGTGTTGGGTGGTCCGGTTGTGCCCGGGGCCGGGGACCTGCCCCTGCCCCGCCGCGTTCTGAACCCGAGGACTTGGGGCGACGTGTAAGGCCGGCTCCGGGACGCAGCGGACTGAACCGGCGCCGCAGGTTCGGGCCGCAGCCCACGCGGTGGCGCTGTCGGGAGAGGACGCCTCAGCTCAGGTCTGGGACACGGGCCTTGACCCGGGCTTGGGGGTGACGGGGCCGCGATGACGAGTCGAGGCCGTGGGTTTCTTCGCCACCACCTTGGGCCCGGGATTTGGAGATGGGACCGACCATCTTCTTCCTGGCTCAGTGTTTCCCGACAGAAAAAGCAGCGGGTCCGGAACGCGACTCTGGGCTCCCATCCCGGCCGCCCCGGGGTGGGGGCGGGGAGATAGCGGCGGCTTCTTTGGCGTTTCGTTTTCTTTCCCTCTTTGCCTTGTTACCCCGTGGTTGAAAGTCGATTTCTACTTAAAAAAAAAAAAAAGAACAACAACAGCAACAACAACAACAAAACCCCCAAATAGATTAGCAGGGCCGTCGTTCTCTCGCTGCGCGGCTGCAGCAGGAGATCCAGCTCTTAAGCTCTTGGGTCTGAAAAAGAATGAAGGGACCCGGGAGCCCTGGGGGCGTTGTCCTGTGTCGCTGGAGTAGTGCTCGGTGCCCGCAGGCCCTCCGCCCTCCCGGGCCTCCCGGCCCGCCGCCACGGCGAAAGCACACCCAGCGACTTCCCTTGGCTTCGAAACCTGTCCGCTGACTTTCCTTGCTCCGGGCAGTCAGTGCCCACCCCCGACGCCCTCTCCCATCCCCTACATGTGGGACCCTGGTGCCGAAAGCTCTCCGTCTTCGCCCGAGGCAGCTCCGGGGGCCGACCTTCGCGCGTTCCCTCCCGAGCTCTGGGCCTCTGCACTGTCTGTTCCCCTGACCCCCGACCCTCTGGTATCTTGGGTGTTCCGCTCACCGTCTAACGCGGACTAGTCGCCCACCACCTTTCCCCAATCAGCCGTCTCCCTGGGACGCATCTCGCTGTCCGGGCTGCAGGGGCTCGTTCATTTGAGGATGGGAGCACGACCTCCACTGCCCCTGCCTTAGGCGGCCCGACGGTCTCCTCACCGCTCCGCCCCCGCCCAGGCCCCTGGAGCCGCTGGGGGAGCCAGGAGGAATTTATCTTTGACTGGCGCGGGCTGGGATTTGTCCGGCTCTGATGCCAACGAGGAAGACGTGCGGATAACGAAGTAAGTGTCCCCCGCCCCTGCGCTCCGGCCAGTCCCCAGACGCCCCGGGGCAGCCTGGGAAAGGGCAGGAGCCCACCCTGGTCGATCGGTCCTTCTAGGCGCGTTCCCCACGGGGCATTCTGGCGCCGGGCCCTTGTCCCCTCGGCGCATCCAATTTCCAATCCAAGCCCCGCGCAGTTATGCGGCCTGCGAAAATGTTGGTCACCCAGCTCTCCTCGGACAGTCAGTGGCGGAAATTGGCTTCAGAGCTGGTGTGGGCTTCAAGTGAAAGGAACGATTCCCTCCCGCCTCCTCTCGCCCCCAGCAGAGCAAGCCCCGGGCGAGGGGTGGGGTGGGGTGGGGGAGAGGCAGGCCCGCGTGGGTTCCTAGGAGCCGTCAAAGGTTTTTTGACGCTGGCCATTCCCATAGAATTTTCTCCTGTGCTTGCGGCAGTGGAGGGGAAAGGCGGCACAACTTTCCCGTGTTCTCTAAGATGCAGCGCACGGCTGGGAGGGCCTCTTGGGTGACCGGACCTGAAATCCTGGGAGCCTGGTGATAGATGCTGGGCACAGGCCACGGCGGCCCAGCAGAGAGCCAGGATCCCACGCCCAGCACCCGGCACCCTGCGCCGGGGCAGTCGGGCCTAGGCCGTCCCGCGCGGGCATCAGGGAAGGAAGGTTGGCCAGAGTTGACAGCTAGCACGGCACAAACCTCGGTGTCGAGAGACAGAAATCAAGAAATGTCATTAAAAGTGCAGGCCATAAAATAAGGGAGAAGAAAGGCCCGACGAGAGATAGAGAGAAAAAGGGAGAACATGGAAATAAGAAAAAGCATATATACTTAAGCCCAGCGTATAAAGACCCGTTGATTTTTAAAATAACAAATCTCGGTGTGATTATGAAAGACAGACGACCTTTGACTAAATAACATATGAAAAAAATTGGGAGTGGGGGAGGATGGGGGGAAAAGTCTGAGTAGATTCCCGACAAAAACGTCAGTGAGAAGCAATCTGAGGTATAAAAATGTCCCCCAAAGTGAACTTTATGCTTTGAGCACTGGAGCAAACTATCATGTAATGCGTAAAAATGCGTTCGGGATCAAATTATTTTTTTAAAAAGTAATTAAAACCAATTCTTTTCTTGAGTGTGATTTTGTTTTAAAACTGTTTGGAAATAAGCCACTTGAGGAATATAAAACAAAACCAAACAAAACTTTTGAATCATCATAATTTATTTACTGTTTTAAAAAGTAGAATATCCTAGCAAAGGGTAAAAATATTATTTAAAATTTCTTATTGTCGAAATCAAACATGCTGGAAATAATCACTTACTTCAGTTGAAATAAGGTCAATACAAAAATTGTGTAGTAAAAAGCTTATGTAATTTGAAACAGAAAAGGCCTTCATTAGAGACAAAACTCAAGAGGAGAAAGAAAAAAAAAAACCATACCGGGCATATATCACAAAAATCCCTAAAATTCTTCCTTTTTAAATCGAAAGAAATTTGTAAAATTTCTGAACACAAATCTCCAAACATTCAAAATACATTTTTGGTAATAATTCATAGTATTTGACATTTTCTTCTACGTTAAATGCAATTTAAAATTTTTGAGTTCTTTTGCCCCAAATGATAGATTTGTTCATTACCAAAAATGATCAAGAGTAAACTCCAATTAAAAGAAAAATCAATGAATTAAAAAGAGTGCAGAATCTGAAAACAAACTAGCCACAATGTACATTTAATTGTACTTAACTGTAAACTTTATTTAAATCGCCCGTCTCAGGAGTTTAATAATTTAGAATCAATAGTTCCTTTCAAAACATAATAAAATATTTACACTTTATAAAATATTAACCGATTAACAATACGGCTGTGTTGTTTATAAGAGTGTAACTGAAGTCCCCATAATCATGCTGTTGACATAAGCCTGTGAGGTTAGCGAAGTGATCCTTCGCAAAATGTAAATGAAGATCTTCAGACAGTGGTGTTTATAAAATAGCTCATTAATGACTTAAGATTGAATCGCTCCAACCATTCGCATCATCAGATATAATAATAGTGACGAATCAGACAGGAAAGATCCTGGCTAAACCATTTGCATTTTTTTCCAGAAGTACTGAAGTCCTAATATCACCAATTCTTCTAAGTTCCTGGACATTGATCCGGAGGATTCTGCAGTTCAACACCAAGGTAAGGAAAGAAACAGCATTATTATCGTTGTTAAGGTATTAATAAGAAATGCGTCTTTTCCCCATTTTGAAAACGGGCTTAAACTTTTGACAGTGGTAGTAGTTGGCTTTTGCAACACCCTCTTCCCATTCCGACTTGATATTACAGATTTTTAAAAAAAGTTTGTCAATCGAACTTACAGTTTGTTTCTTTGCAGCCCCAAACCTTTTAGCTAGCACCACGAAGTTGGTTTGCTAGAGCCACTTTGTTCTCACAGACTCCGAATTGTGCGTTTTCTCTAACTCGTTCTTTTGGGGAGGTGGGAGGGGGATGAGGTTGTGGAGGGCACAGGGAAAAGCAAACGCAGCCTAAAACCCCCAGGCTGGCTCCCCGAAGCTTTGCTATCCATCTCGCTTCCTTTCTCCGCTTGTCTCCCACCGCCTCTCGGGTCGCCTAGCGCTCCTTTGGAACTTGGTGGGCGGCGACTGGGTGCGGGGTCCTTCGGATTCTGGGCTCTGAGACTTAGGCCGGGGGCAGGTTTCACTTCTGGGACCCTTTCTCTTCCAGAGTCTCCCCCGCCTCCTCCCCTGCTTTTGAGGGGAGGCCAGGTGCACGCCGCGCGCCGGTTCGTGCGGCGAGTGGACGGCGGCCTGGCCCTGGGTACACTGGGCTGACGCGGCTTCCCGCGGCGGGTGCACCCGACCGAGATTTCCATAATTGCCCCCCGAGCGCGTTTCCCGAGATCGAATTTAGTTTGGCCCTCTGGCGCCGCCGTAGAGTCAGCGCTTCTTAAGGGAGACCGGCGGCTCAGGCGACGAGATGGTTGGGAGTCCTCGGGGTCCCAGGGGTTAGGAGGGAGAACCAAGGTGTGCGGGAGCGACTAGAGATACCGCCAGCTCAGGAGGCTTCATTGGCCTCAAGACGGGCGGGGACGCATCCACATTTTCCCGCTTCAGGTCGGGACCGGGAGTGTCAGCAGGCGCCCCCGGGGTCTCGCGGGGGCCGCGGCTCCTTCCCACGTGCTTTCTTTAAGGAGGTTCCGCGTCCAAGAGGGATCTTAGGGACAAAAGCGCGGCCAGAGCCCGGTCTGCTCGGCTAGCGCCCGGGCCACCTTAAATGAGCACCGCGGCCGGAGCCGGGCTACGGGCGACCGCGGCCGCGGGAGTCGGCAAAAGTTTGTGGCTCAGTTACGCCTTCGCGGGACCTGCTGGGGACGCCCCCGCACGGCCTCCCCCGGGATGGGGAGGCCGGGTCCCCACCGCACAGCTCTGACCGCGCTCTCAGCCTAGGGCCCGAGCGGCTTGGGATCCCAGGAGTCCCAGCCCAGCAGCCAGCGGACAGGGAGCCCCGCCGCCCTCGCTGCCACCGCGTCACGGCCTGCAGGCTGCCCGGGCTGCGCCGCTCGAGATGTCGCCGGCGCTGCCAGCGCTCCAGGGACGTCATCCAGGGATGCTCCCCGCCCTGCGACCCTCCTGCAGCCCCCTTCCCTGTGCCACCCGCCGCCCGGCGGGCAGTGCTGGTGCTCCTGCCATTCGGGACACCCGGGCTATTGTTCTGGACCCACGGCAGCGCCAACTGTGAGGGAGAAGCGGCCTTCCTAGCGCGTGCGGCGGCGCGGCGGGCCCGGACGGCTGGCTCCGCACGGAGGGGGAGCTCGAAGGCACCGGGAAAAGTTGTTCGGAGGGGCGGAGGCGGTGCGTGGTGGGCGGAGGCGGTGGGTGGGGGAGGTGATAGCCCTCCTATCTCCAAAGTCGAAAGTACTCCGCGTAGTTAGCAGAACCCGGAGCCGAGGCAGCCGTGGTTGCCTCCTGCGCGTGGGTCTGTGCCTCCGCCGGGAGACGAGGCAACCACCGCCTACCTTGCCGCCGCCTCCGAGCCGGGACTAGTGCGCCTCAAGGCTGGGCGAGGCGGCCGCGCCCTGGACCCGCCGCGAGGAGGAGGAGGAGGACGAGACCCCGGGCCCCAGCTCCCGCCTGTACCCGGGCGCACCCACCCACCAGCCGCGGCCACCGCCTCGCGAGGCCCTCGGTTCCCTGCCATAGGTCCCCCGCCGCGCCGCGCGCGCGCGGTCCTCGCCACACCGCTCTCCCACCGCCGACTCTCTCCTTCCTTCTTCTCCCTCCTCCCTGCTTCCCACCCGCCCCTCTCCAGTCCCTCTGCCTCCTCTGCAGCTCCGCCGCTGTTCGGTCGCCGGCCTCACAGCGATTGATTGATTGATGTTTAATTTCCTGCCAGGCGGGGCCCCCTCCCCCCGCAACCTCCCCGGCCCTCCTCCCCGCCCCCCCACTCTCCTCCTTCAATGCGGTGGACCAGTCTGGCTCGGGTTTAGATCTTTTCCCCCCAACCCCCATCCCGAAATAACCCAGAGACTTCCCCTACCCCCACCCCAAATTATTATTTTGAAGGCGCTAGATCTGGGGACGGACAGGGGGAGGGGGAGAAATCGGAAACCGAGGACAACCCAAAAGGACTCACTTTGCCTGATGACTCAACGCAACTAATAATCATCTCCCTCTCACTGTGTCTCTCTCTGCGGCTTGTCAGTGAGTCCGGCTTCGGCTGCTGGCGGCGGCGGCCGAAAGGGGAGAGGCTGGAGGTGACAGCTTGGGCGGCCGCCGCTTTTCCTCCCGCGTGCGGTCCCAGGTCCCTGCGCCTTCTCGCTTCTCGGTGGCACCGGCCCTACGGCTCCGGCCGCGCCTCCTCGCGAGCTAGCCGCCCTGCGAAGCGGCAGCCCCGGCCCGCCTCCGCCGCCTCCCAGTTTTCAGCCCTTTCTCGCCAGAACGGGTCTCCTTCCCGAAGGTGTGAAAAGGCTTTTTCAGCCTCCTTCTCTCTTCTCCCCTCCTCTGTCGCCTCCTCCCGCGCTCGCTCGGGTGTTCCTTTGGAGGAGCCCTCCTTTCCCTCTTCTCCTCCTCCCTCTACTCCCCCCACCCCCCATCATCATCATCATAACAACCATCGCCGCACTAAGAAGACACCCTGACCCAGGACCCTAAACGTTTGGACCTGGGAAAGAGGAAAGGGAAAGGAGGAAAGAGAAAGGAAGACTAGGAGAACACTGCAAGGCAAATCACCAGAAACTTTCCACCCTGGATTCTCTACTTTTGCTCCATGGACAGAGCCCCAGCCAGCCAAGTTACAGACAGACTGTGAGCAGTAAGTACTCAGCGCGAAGGCGCCCGCGCCAGGCTCCGGAGTTCGGGGAAGCCCCGGGGTCCTGCTGAGTTCCCTCCCCGCAGCTCTCGCGCTGTTCGTTAGACAGCGCAGCCGAGGGAATCCGGGCGGAACCTTCGCCCTCAGCCCTGGCGCTCTGTCTCTACATCACTCGCATCTCTTCTCACCTCTCCTCTGCCACCCCCACCTTGTCTCCTTGAGCCGTGGCCACGCGGCTTCTCCCACGGCCAGAGCGCCCGCGAGGATTCCCAGCGCACTTTGTTGTGCCGGGTTCCTCCTGCTTCTTGGGGATGTCAGTGACAATGTGAGTGCCGTTTCATCAGGTGTTTCCTCCTCCGCCGCCGCCCCCAAAAAATCCGGGGGTGCCGAGATCTGCGGGTTCCGTGAGGAGCGCGCTGCCAGCCAGGCGACCCAGGAGAAAACTTTTTGGAGAGATTTTAAAATTGGGGTTGATGAAGGCTGCTCCCGCACCTAATAATTTAAATTCTTTTGCTTTTGTAATTTATGCGGAAGAGCTTTTTAAAAAAATCACTCAGGATCGGATGAAGATTAGAACTTTCCAAAATAATAACGATTGTAGACCCCGCTTGAGGTTATTTTGATGAATACCGCCAAGTGTTTGGGGATGCTTATTGATGTGGAATCAGGGTTGATTTTGTGCAGTGTGTGTGTGTGTCCCAGGACGTGCTCGGTAAAGGTAAAAAGCGGGGATTCAAGGGTCTTTTGGGCAGGCCTTTGCCTACTGCCCCGCGATTCAGAACGCATTCTTCTTGTGGTTAATTTGTTTTCATATGGACTTACGTACACCCGCACCCACTCCTTGAGTGAGTGAGATGTCTTCTTAGGAAGTTCACTCCTTCCGCAGCCCTGACCCCCCGACAGCAAGGTCGGCGCACTGGAGAACGGGTTATGTCAACCCTGTCCCAATGAATGGATTACTTCTGGGCGCCCTGGGCGGACTTCGTGACCCAGAGCTAACTTCTGGGAGCAGCGACTGGGCAGAATCGCGGCACCCCAAGTTCTGGGTTTCCTTTGGGCCGCCCAGTGTAAGGTTGGGACCGGCTTCCCTGTTCGGGCCCCTCGGGCAGCGTGGGAGGAAGTTTGTGTGGCTTTGGTGCAGCGCTCTGCCACTGGCCTAAACGTCTATCACGTGTGTGAGCGGTTTTCCCTCTTTTTTTTCCCTCCCCCTTCCCCCCCCCCGCCCCCTCCCTAGGTCCCTGTGCATTTTATTGCGACCTGCCGGTGGGAACTTTGTCTCCGAGTCGGAGCAGCATGGAGCGGCGGAGCGAGAGCCCGTGTCTGCGGGACAGCCCCGACCGGCGGAGCGGCAGCCCCGACGTCAAGGGTCCTCCCCCGGTGAAGGTGGCCCGGCTGGAGCAGAACGGCAGCCCCATGGGAGCCCGCGGGAGGCCCAACGGCGCCGTGGCCAAGGCCGTGGGAGGTAACAGCCCGGAGCAGGGAGGCGCGCGCAGCCCGCGGCCGGCCGGGTGATAAAGGCCCGGGTGTCAGGGTTCAGGTTGATTAGGCGATGTCGCGGTGTAGGATTACAGGAAGTGAATTCCAGGTTGCCAAATAATGCCCCCGTCGCCTCTCCTCTGCAACTGGTAGCTTCATCTCGAGTTAAAACAAGAAAGTGGTTTACCCGGAGGGTGGCATTTTTTGGGCACTTTGCCACTGTGTGCTGAGGTGTTGGCAGGTTTATGTCACAGCCAGCTAACTGTTTCTAGATTTTCCTAGAGAGCTTTTTAGTGATTTAACTCTTTTGCCTTGCCTCAGAGTATCTGTTGTAGGGATGAAGTTTAGGTGCGTTCGCTTTTATGGACTAATGTTTAATGTTCAGGTTAGTACAGGAGCAAGTGTTGGTGTTACTTTGTAGTTAGGACAGTGCTTCGAGACAAATGATTAACAACTGGGAATATTTCCAGCCACATTTCAAGTGGGAAATAAGGAATCACTATGAATCTGTCAGGCCCTTAGAGACTTTAATGCTACCGTTTTTTTAAAAATAAAGTTTAAAGTCATGCATTTGTAACTTTGTTATGAATTATAGCACAACAGGTAAAAATAGCATAGTAGTCTTATTGACTGCCTGCTGTTTTTCTTTCCAAGAATTTAACATTACTTAAAATCTTTCGTAGTTTTTGCTATTTAAACAACCACTTTCTTTTAAAGTGGTTAGGGAAAGTAATTTTATAAACTAAAGATATGCAAGAAATTTAAACATTATTGAACTATTTTGAGGTTTATATGACATTTCCTTAGTTGTTTTTAAATGTAAGTGCACGGTTCTGCATGGCAGGCAGCTTTTTTGTGTTTGGCGTCAATTACTAGTTTAATCTTTTTTTTATTTTGCTTCTAAAGGTTTTTTCCCCCCTAATATTTTCAGTAGTAGTCTGTTTAATATAATTCTTATATTAGCCAGCCTGAAATGAAACAAAACCCTGGCAAAAGTTAGTGATAAATTCCCATGTTCTAAAGAGCCATAGTTGGTATTTCCAAGTAAAGCCTTAATTCAAAATATCCACTCCCTTTTAAAGACATTTTATAAACAGACAACAATTTATAAAAGAACATGTTTTTATTTTTACTTATTTTGCTATTACTATTTCTTCATGGTAGACATTCAAGAAGGTTTGCCTTAGTTCCTTACATTAAGGAACTAATGTAAGGAGAAGCACTCATTCTCTCAGTTTTAGAAGCTTTAACTAAATTATTTGACCACAGATTGTGACTTATGTATCTTTCATTTTAGGGACTTGAAGATATACTTTAATGAAGCAAAAGAAAACTTGATAGTTTTGTGACTCACTTTTTAGAAATAGTGTTTATTAATGTGTTGTCTTGAGATTGAAGCAATAACTTCGGACTTTTCGGATCATTTTTTAGTATATGCATATAAGAAAGAAAAATATATGGTGAATGTGGTGGGACCCAATGTGAGATGGTTATGATAAGTGCTGGTAATGTTGGATTGAAAAACTTTTGGAAATCCTTGGAGAGGATGTGTTCTCAAAGTGGCCTTATGCATTAAAGAAAAAAACCTGGACTGAAATTTTGGTTTCTTTCTAAGCTCACTAAGTTGAAAGAAGTCTCTAAACATTTTAGAATGTAATGGTTACCAATCGTGCTTCCCTACAAAAAGTTTTTTTCCCCCCTATATCTTACTGAAGGAAACTGCCTGATTTTGTTGACCTAGGGATACCCTCAGTGTAAAATAGTGGTTACTTTTCATATTTTCTGAGACTATAATTCACATTTGGCCACTTACCATAAATTTGATATAGACAAATATTATTAAGTCTTGGTGAGGAATAATAAATTTGTTTCGACAAGCTCGTATAGTCACTTTTTTCTGAGCTTTAACTTAATTTAGTAATATCAAAGGTCTTAGCTGCTTCCCAAACTGAAAATAAAGATGACATTATTTTGTCTCAGTAAGTACCATTTATGATACCTAACAGTAAAGCGGTTACAATAGTTTACCTATGGTGGATTTTTTAAGATTTTTTTATAAGAAAGATTTTACTCGATAGAACTTAATAGATTGTTTGGAAAGATTTTAATTTAGAAAGCTTTCAAATATAACAACTTAGAACGTAAAATTTCAATAGTACAAAGTTTTCTTATGAATGTTAATGATTATTTTGTGGGTTTAAGTTTATATAGTTTCCAAATGTACATTGAGATGTTAATAATTTTATTTCATTATGACTTTTAATCATGTATATAGACTGGAGAAAAGCAAAGCCTTTTTAAAAATGCACATTCTAAATTTTAAAAATGTTTAAAATATATTTCTATTTAGCGGTTCTTTTATAATTGAAATAAGTTTTTTTTTAGAACATAGAGTAAATATAAAATAGATTATATTTCTATCACCCTACCTCCTTTTGTTTAAATTTTCTTTATGAAGCAATATAATAAGTATAGAAAACTACAAAAATATTTGTAGCTCTGCATCATTTATTACCATTTTCAGATATATTGCGGTCTTGTCAATGTTGTAAAGATGGCTATAATCATATATATTTTAAAAATAGAGCTCAGAATTTGGGAGGATGTATTTGTCAATCTTCAGTGATTCTCTTTTTAAATGCTTTCCCCCTAAAAATAGGGGAAATCATTAAGTTAATTGGTTGCTCAATAAAATGTCAGTTTATCTTACTGCTTCTGATAAATAGGTGAATAAATGCTTCTGAATGCATTGGTTGCCCTAATAAATTCTGTTGCTGTTATTCTACCTTTTTTAGGGAGAGCGAGAGTTTGCTATGTTTCTGATGAGAACTAAAAAAAAAAAGAGAGAGACATAATTTTAGTGTCTGGATTTGACTAGATGAGGTGGTAGAAACACTGTCACAGTCTTCAGGGTTCTGTTTTAATAGGGGACTTAAGAGTGTGTTGTTTACAATGTGGTTAGCTTTAGAAGACTATTAGAAAGTAGATCAATTTTGTTTTGTATTTCTAACACTTTGTAGGCTATATTTGCTCTTATCTAAGCAGTGCGTTTTAAAGCATGTATGTAATAAAATATAAGTGCTCATATGTGTATGACAGTCAGCTTTTATAGAAGGTCCTGGAAAAAAAAAAAGGCTAATATCTCTTTAAAAAACATATGAAGGCTGGGAGAGAGTTTAGAGCAAGCAAGAGCACCATGGTGTTGACAGCTTTATATCCCTGCTGGGTAACATTCACTTACTAGAATTGGCGTCCTCTCTCAGCTAGTAATTCACTCCATAAGGATTTTGAAAAAGGATGATTAATGGTGGGGAAATTTATATTTGTGAAATTGTTGATTAAAACTTACAGATCTATTTGAAGATTTAGAAAAAGAAAAGATTATTAAGGATGATGAATATAAGAATCAGATGATCCTTTTACCACCATTAGCATAAGTACCTAAAATGTTCTGCTGTATGTAATGCTTCAGCCACACAACCTACAGCATAAAATGAAAGTGATGCCAATCAAGTTTCCAGAGGAAGCAAGGCATTCTGCTTTCCTCCTGGACTGCTGAAAGGCGCTGGCCAGTTGTGCTTTAATAGCAATAAATTACTGTGCTTCATTCATTGTTAACACAAGCATTTTCATTTTTTAATGTTTGGCTTAAAGAAGAACTTTTCAGACAGCTTTATTTAAACTGAATGAACAGCGCTTGAGTATACCAGATGGTGTATTTGCTGATAGGAGGCATTAAACATCAGAAATCTTTTTGATATTTTTCATTTTCTTATGAATTTTGATGACTTTTTTTTGTGTTAAATCTTCTAGAGTTCAAGGAAAGATGTTTAAACACTGAGAATATCTTGATTTTTTTGAAAAAAAATAGCTTTTTGGGGAAAAATTAGTTTTTAAAATAACTTTAATTTTGTTGAAGAATTGTCTGTTGAAGTTATCTTGTAACTCTTTGACCCGAAGTAAACCTATTCTTCTTGCTACCAGGCAGCCCTTTCAAGAACATAACTGTCTTGTTGCAAGGGGAAAAAAAATCATTATGCAATACACACTGATGTACTCAAATAGGGAAGCAAATGTGATCATGATTGTTGCGCAGGGCCTCATTTAGAGCTGAACACTGTCTACAACAACAGTTAGTAATTGTCTGCATGTGGAACATTTCCTTTTAGATAAGAGTAAAAGAAATGCAGTTCAGGTCAGGTGTAGTCACCATATGAGCAGTTGTAGAGAGATATTTTACTTTTTGAAAGGAGGGCAGATATGAAAGAGTATAGATATTGACCTATTGAAATGTATAAAATATTTAAAAACTTGAAACGTATTGTCAACATAGGCAAAATGGAGAAAACTCATTAAATTCATTTTAACCTAGGATGTTATACCATTATGCTTGTAGGGAAGACTCGTTATTACTTTAAAAGTGAAAAGGTTGTATTTCGGTCTTGTACTCCACTTTTTTTTTTTTTTTTTTAAGGGTTTAAGATCTTTTAAATAGAATGAACTTAGGCTTTGGGGTCATCCAACAATCTAGCATGTCCTCTGTAGTTTTGCTGAGGTAGAAAAATAGCCCTCTCTAAAGTGTTTTCAGTCCTTGGCCTGTTATTAAAATAAAGATATACTTGGTTAAAAAAATATATGCAATGGAACATACACATTAAACAGAACATAGGGTATCCGCCCCTCAAAGTCTTGAGCATAATTTGATGTTTTGAGTAATTTTGGAAGCCTTATATTCCATCAGTAGAAACCCCACTGACCATTATATATTCAAGATCATCTGCAGTGAAATGTGTGTGTGTGTGTGTGAGTGTGTGTGTGTGTTAGAACTACATAGATGTCCCTTAAGGCGTCTGTTTTCTAACCACTGCAGACGATAAGCAGTATCCTCTTTTTTCAGGGGGTTGTGACTAAGAGTATCAGTCTGTACATATTAGATATCCTGTGTTAATTCTTTTCTCCTTGTGTGAATGTGTGTATATATTTTGCCTATCTATCTCTGTAGGGAGGGAAACAGACTAATCATAATTTATTAGATATCTAAGAATGTTAATTTTGAGTTATTTTAAGAATATGGAAATCAGTTTTATTCCAGGCAAGACATGGTAATTATTTGGTGTATCTGACAAGGCGTATCTGGTAAGCAGTCAAATTTGGTGGTGCTACTTTGATAATTTAAAACTCTTTTTTAAGATTCAACGTGGAGACAGTTTATATGATATATAAAAAAGACAAATTGACAGAGTTAGATGAATTTCAAATTGCATTATTTTCTTTTGTCTTTTTAGAGTTTTTAGGTTTCTTTTTTTTTTTGACTGAAAATAAGGTAGAAAACTTTATGTTTCCAGTATAGAGCAAAATGACAATTTCTCATCATTAAAAAAGTTTTTTATAACTAGTAATCTCACATTAGGTGCCAAAAACATGTACATAGTTTATTTCATTTCAAGAAGCCAAACTTTATCTTACATAGCATGTAAGTAAAGTTATTTATACTCTTTTACCTAATAAGTAGGCTTTTTTTTTTTAACCTATGTAACTAATGTGTGGTAACATAGTTTTACTATCTCCCTTACATGAATGCTGAGATACAATGGCATTTTGGAACATATTTAAGGATGGAGCATTTGACAAAAGTTGTATGTGTAACAGTTTGTCAGTGGAAAGTGACAAGTGGGAAATGACAAATGAAATGTTGGCATCATCACTCTTTATTTTGATAAAAATGTCTCAATTTGCAGTGATATAATACTGTTTCATTTTATTTCATGAGTTGTGTGAGATGCATAAGGGGAATTTAGATTTTGTGAACGGAAAATTAGCAGCCTAAACTCTCTTTTCTGAAGCTTTGGCAGCAAGTTCCCCCTCCCCCCCAACTCCCCAAGAATAAGAACAGCAGTGAAATGTTGGATCTAACTCACACATTTTAACTCATTACTTTTTGGAAAAAAAGAAAGAAAGGAAGGAAGGAAGGAAGGAAGCAGGGAAGGAAGGAAGGAAGGGACAGGGAGAGGGAGAGAGAGAAAAGAAAGAAAGAAAAGAACTGAAAATGGTTTCAAGTAGGAGACATTTATGCTTAGCTCAAAAAATGAAGAAGAGAGTTTGCCTTTTGTTTTCTTTATAGGGATTTAAAAATGAGTGATTTCCTTCTGCTGACTTTGTATTGGGCCTTTCTCACTTCCAATTACCACTGCTCTCCATCCTTAATTTAGGGTGTCAATGTGGAGAGCCGTGAATTCCTTTTATTTTAAGGTGCAACAGAGGTTTGGAAATGTCTATGCGTTAAAAATTGATTTTTATATACAAAGCATTCATCATCCTACTACTTACGGATAATGTGATAGATATTTCAAAGTCAAAGTAGACTGCCCTGCGTGGAATTGGGGTATGAGTTAAAACAAAAGCCAGTTGAGAACTTACAGATTTCCAAAAAAGTACAGATGTGGCCTCTATAGGGTGCGATTTTCTTTATTTTCTGAAGTCAGTGAGCAACCAAACATTTATTTTCTTCTTTTACATGAAACAAGCCCCACAAGGACTTCATGCTATACAGTGTTTATGTAAAAATGCTCCATGGTGGAGTTTTCAAAATCATGGCACTCCATCTATACATATAATTTTTTTTGCTTTCAATTAACAGAATTGTTTTGCTGTTTAATAGCAAGTGATTTAAAAATTGTGGTAAAATCAGTATAATTACGAGGCAGTGAAAGGGTGCATCAAAAATTGTCTTATACAACTTGTCTTTGGCTTCTCATTTGCAAAGTTTTACTTATTCCAGATTTTTTATTAACCAGGTAAAAATGACCTAAAATGGAGTAAATGTGCCATAGATATACAGTTATGGCAGTTGGGCTTATCGTGTGTATTTTTTCCATTTTTAATTGATGTGTATACCTTTAAAAATTTTTTAAATAAACTAGTGAATATTATAGTTATTAGTTTGACAAATGCTTAAAATGAAGAAAAATCCTTAATAGAAATTTCAAGAATTTGAACCTTGCAAGAAAGTTATGAGCAAATTATGGCAGTCTTATATTGTACTAAGAATATTATTTGTGCTTATGACACATTAGGGTAGTAAAACTCTCTGGGGGATGTATATTTCAATTTTAATTGCTCCCAGTATTATTACTGTTGGTTAGTGGGTGAGGCGGATTAGGTTCTGCCCTTAACTAGTTGCCTTATCATTGGAATGGAGTTCTACCTTAGCACAGTGGGCTGTTAAACTATAGCATAACGTAACAAAAAAGATTAAAAAGTTAAGGGGAAACCCTTCAAGCTACCGTATATGAAAAGGGGTGCATTTCACACCAGAGTAAATGTTTGGTGTCTACTGATGGTTGCACAGTTATTGAAATGTGCACAGCAGCTCAGTGACTTTCTTTGTTTTGTTGAAGACTTGCACAGATATGAACAAATTAATAGAGACTCTAGTTAGAGAAAATGTTTTCCAAAGCACTAAGATCTGACAGAGGTGATTTTCACTTTTCGTAGAAACAATTTTAATTTCATAATGTTAAGGAAAGATGTCTTTTATTTCTTTTAAAAATATTTTTTACTTTAAAAAAAAATTTGGCTAGAAAGCAAGTGTATCCATTCTTTTATAACTGACTAAGATTGATTTTCAAATTTCCTGATTATTCCCCACATTAAAATTGCATGTTTTTCTTGCGTTGGTTCCAATTATTTATATATACATATAAGAAAAGCAAAAATTGATCGCTTGTAAGGAAAACGCATTCATATCAAAACTCTTCAAATAGCAATGTTTTCAAAACATTATTATTATTTCTTTTTGGTTAACAGAACAAGAGCTTTCTTTAGTCATAACCCGAAGATGCTAACAGAGCGGCATGATAAATGTCTCTTTAAGTGTCGTAGTAAAAGAAAATGACATGCCTTCTGAGGCAGTGGAGAGTTTATGTTGTTTCGGACCCATTTCCCAAGCAGTGATCGAAGACAGATTACAATAACAATTATACAGTCAGAAGATGCAATATCCATTTCTGCTTTAATTGAGTGAAAGAATAATAAAAACATCATTAAGAAAAATGAGGGGGACCTGTCACACAACGTACAAATTTTTAGTCTTGAAGAAGATGCAGAATAACTCAAGTACTTTTCACTTACTTTGCTGTATTTATTAGCTAAAATCTGTTTTGGGGAGAGACCATTTGGTTCTTGCTCCTCCCTGGGAAGTTCAGAGAGGAGCCCCCGGGAGGTAGTTGCTCAGGAGACATGAGAAGTGCTCACTGATTTGTCTTCATACACAGTTTACGATGGGAAATCAGTTTCTTATATCCCACCTGAGGTGTAACTACCTTCTCTCTCTCTCTCTCTCCCTCCCTCCCTCCCTCCCTCCGTCTCTCTCTCTCTCTCTCTCTCTCTCTCTCTCTCTCTCTCTCTTTCTTTCTCTTTTTCATCTATGTAAATGGAAGTAAAAAGTAATGAATGTTCCTCTTGTTACAAAGTCCTGCAAAGTAAGGGTTAGGTGTGGTCCCTGGATCTGCTGTTCTTCCTCCCCTGGCTGAAGGGGAGGGAGAAAGTTGAAGGTGAATAATGAGCACCCTTATTTTTTCTCGGTTCATGTGGGGTGTTGGGGACCCCGAGTTTCTACATGGACACATCACCTGACATTCATGTAGGTGACATAGACTGTCACCTGAGATGCACAGGATCTGGCCTCTATCTGCAATCATTGGAGCCATTGAATCGATTATCCTTCACAATGCTGAAGCCTCCAGCCCTCATTACCCAGAGTAGAGCTTTCAGCAACTTGGAGCGAGCTGGCTGGCAGCCGCTGAAATCAGTGGCTAGCGTTCTTTCACCCTAGGCTGTATTTCTTACTCTATTCATAGAATTGCGTGTGCCTGGAAACTTGGGTGATGACAGTGGAGTTAGCCCAGACAGTGGAGTTAACCCCTGCTCGTTGTGGGGATACTGAAACCGCAAATGGTGTTGGCCATCAAAGCAGCTGGAGCCCGAGGTTGGACTTAGCGGACAGAGATAGAGGAGACTGTGTCTTTGGTCTGTAGCTAAGAGTTTTCTTGGGTTCAATATTTAAAAACCTTCCTGAAAGCAAAATGAAAGGAATAAGGTAGGCAGTAAACCCTTCCTGGTGGAGTTCTCATGATCCCGGAATTGTCCCAAGCATAATCCCTTTCAGACTGGAATTTATGTCATACAGCTCAAAAGGCTTTTTTTTTTTTTTTTTTAAATTCAGTTTAGAGAGTCTAGTTAATAGTGCCTTCATTAAAATACTGTTGTCAGCAAAAGGTTTTTCAGTTTTAACATTTACATAACCTAACATCATCGACTAATGCCACGAGCTTTAAGGGTCTATTAGTGGTTCCGTTTTTTTTCTGGGCTTTATAATTTAAACCTAAACATTAATTCTGGGAGGAACTTGGCATAATGTCTTTTTGCCTTGGAGAGAATTTTTGTTGTACAATCAAAAAAAAAAACCTATATATTTTTTTTCATACAGTCACCTTCTCCATGTCTCCCCTCCCCTAAGTAAATAGCAGTTAAATAGTCAAGGTTTTAAAAGGGCTTATTTAAATCAAAAAAAGAAGTGATTAATTTAGGTGAATTTAACAATTTTCCATTAGTTCATATTGCAAACTAGTGCTTTTGATATTAACAAAAAAGATCTGTGAGGCTGCTAATGCAATGAAAGTATTTTTCCTCTCTCTCATACTAAAGTCACGTGGCAAATTTTTTTTTAATAAAATTATATTTGAGAACCCTTGAAACTTACAAATCAGTTACCTGTCTTATTTATTAGAAGCTGAGAGACGTAAAAAATTCTTTATGTCACCTGAAATTATAGCATTGACTAGGAGGAAAGAAGTTGGGATCTCAGTATTAAGTAATAAAGGGACTAAATTCCCCAGTATTAGTTATTTTGGAAAACATACTTAAACTAGGATTCTTAAAATGATCTTTTAAATATATGATATTAATACTATGTTAAAGTTGAGTTATTATAGGAATCTGGTTACAAGGTAATTGTGAAATTAAGAAACAATTGAGGAAACCCTGTGATGATCAGTTGCCATGATCTGCAAACCAGAAAGTGTTCAGAACCCTAGGAAGAATGCATGCCTGGAAATCGCTCATGGAGGAGAGTGAGGCTAAGTCAGGGTTCTCCTGAAGCTTTGCCGGCTTTCAGCTTACCAGGCTCCATTTAGACAAGATTTTGTCCTGTATGTAGGTTTGGCAGATGTGGTATTAGATGACCAAATACCCTTCATTATTGAGGAGCGGTATTATAAGAGGAGCAAATTGTTCACTGAAAGGGAAGTTATTACACATTTAAGACCCAAGGAAAGACATTTTACAAGGGTAAACCAGGTGATTCTGATTTTTTTTTTCCTTCTCAAATGGATCTCCAGGTAATATGCAGCACGACTCACTCTGTTTACAGGTCCATTCATATAGTAAGCTCGAGCCTTCAGCACGTTTTTACAGGTAGCTTATAACCAAACCCCACCGCCCCCCAAACTAGAGCTTACTATTGAAAGCCTGCCAGTGCCGTCACAAACGGTCATTAGTTCCCAAGAGACTTGGAGGAAAAAAGAACTGGAGGAGAATGCCATGACTTCAGTAAGAACCATTTTGCTGCATGTGTATATTTTTGCTGCCATGGCAAAACTGTCTGGGGGCTGACCTTCATATTCAGAACTGATACCACACACTCTCCCATGGAAATGTATAGAATTCCAATTAGCACAGGGTCAGAGTATAAATGTACCTCTTTTCACACTGTTCCAAGTGGTTAGTGGAAGACAAGCTGCAAAGTAATTCCCTTAGTCCCCCAATAAAAAGATTTATAGCAAGATAATTCTCGGCCCCATAATGGGAGTGTTGTAGGTTTGCGTTTGATATTTATAAGACTGAAATACAGTCCATGTGCCCAAACTAAGCATTTATTGTAAACAAGTTAACTGCCGAGAGGTTATATTCTGTCCAACATAATTATATTGAAGATTGATGTATAGCTTGAAAGCAGGTTTGAGGGAGACAGTTCTTTTTAACCAAGGAAGGCTTCTGAGACGCAGCTCTTTTCTTCCTTTGATGTGAGTCAGTGAAGTCGTCTTTCTCACAGCCAGCCTCTCATGTATATAATAAACACAGGCTTGCTCTCTGAAAACATATCTGTTTGTCATCCTACTTCTATTAACAAAATAAAGAAATGAACCTATATTCACTGAAGCTGTTAGGTATAGTTTCTTTTGTCATCTTTACCTGGACCTGGGCAGTGATGGTGCTAAGATAACATAGTTGCTGTCAGTATGGCAGGCAGGTGAGTTCACACACAAGCCTAAACCTACATCTCCGAGTTAACCTCCAAAAGAACCCCTTTCTCCTTTCATGCAAATTTTGAAAAAGAGCCTTTGCCTTGTCTTTCTGTTATCTTGTGTTGAGCTTGTGAGATGAGAACTATTTTTGAAATTGTGGCCTCCCGGGATGGGGAGAAACTATACTAATACGCTTCATTTTATGGCTCAGAAATTATTCTAGAGTTAAAGAACTTGTGAATCCAGGGAATCTAGGGAGAATGAAATCTTTCTGAGGTTGAGGTACTCCATATCCGGGATTACCCCCAATTTAAAATAGTACAGTGCTCTTCCAGGGTTTCTGTGCTTTAAGGAAGGTAGAAACTTACATTTTCTTTAGGATAAAGATTTATGACTTTTTTTTCCAGGAGAAAGAAAAAGGGTTTTTGTGACACTTTTCAAAGATAGTTAAAAATGGAATAACATTCCTCCTTTGGTTGGGTGGTATCCTTTAGATAACATTAAGAATGAGAATAAGAGTTTCAGTGGATTTACATGCAGTGGCTGAAATGGTCTCTTTGGTTTTTTAATATCAAACTTAATAGTGTCTTTTGGAAATGATATAAATTATAAAGGGGATGTCAGAAACATAACGTGAAAAAAAGCAGTGTAATAGTTTTCTCTGTTCTGTTTTTCTTATTTAAGTAATTGCTATAAATTGTACAGGTACATATAAGCTTAAAATATCTTGTGTGGGAAGTATTCCATCAGTGGGGACCTGAGTTTCCCCAGTCTGTATGCTGGGTTTTATTAACTTCATCTCAGTCACAATAATAATATCCTATGTATTGCCATCCAGAGAGCCCAGTGTACCCTTAGGGAACTGCAGAATACACAGCATGATTTTGACTTTCTTGCTTTCTCCTCCTGTTCCTTTCTTTTTCTTCTCGCAGTGTTAGCCATTTCAAGGACCTGGTTGCTGTTACATCTCAGTGGAGGCATTTGTTGGGTATAAGAATGAGAGTGGCTTTTAGTGGTTGGGAAAGGATGGTAATGGCTGCCTGTCTGTTTAAGCTCGGCCTTGTGAAATCTGCATTCATTTCACAGTGACGATCTTTATACATCTATTAAACATCCATATATGTTTTGCTGTTTGAACCCTAAACATAGACAGTAGGATTTCCTCCTGTAAGGGAGAAAGTCTTTATTTTTCACTATACAAACTTTACCTTTTCAGATTTTTATTTGCTAAAAATCTCTCCACTCTAGTATGATTTCCTTTGGGGCTTTGCACCAGTGTTTGATCTCAACTTTTAATAATTTTGGTGAGTTAAACTCCCCAAAGAAAACATGCTTGTGCTCTGAAATATTCCCACTAGAAATCTGGGTAGTCTTGTCTTATTGAGAGCCGAGTGCTTGATTCCTTTATTAATTCCTTGCTAGAGAACCTCAGTACAGTTAAGCTTTCCTTACCACTACACTGGAGAAATCAATCAAGGGTTTTTATTTTAATTATTAAATTAGATAAAATAACATTTAAGGCAGAGCTCAAAACCTGAGATGACGAAGCAAATGTTAGTATAAAGATAATTTTTATTAACCCCTTTTTTGACTCCTGGGGCTCTGAGTTGCAAATAGCTTTTCCAGAGAGGATAATAAGAATGAAGGGAGTGGCAAGTACATCTCTAGTTCAATACTATTTAAAAAATTATCCTCCCAGAAACCTCCAGAATAAAATTTTACTTAACGGAGGAAGGAAATCCTAATGTTGATGAATTATGGTACGGTCATTTCAGCATGCCATTGAGTCTCAAGGCTTACTAATACATGCATTTCTAACCCAGTGAGAAAAGAACCTCAAGAATTTAGTTGGGGATACTTACACAGTATGCCATATGTTTGAACTCTTCTGTGATACACAGACTTGCATATTCTACTTTTTTTCCTTTTCTTAATTTTTTTTTTTGATTCTGGGATCAGTAAACATTTTGTCTCTCTGTAGTTACTACATTTAGAAGAGATGCCGCAGTCCTTCAGTGCAGGACATGGGTAGGACTGCAGATAAGATGCCCAGGGCTCCAGGATGTGCACAGTCACAGAGCACAGTGCTGCTACCCAACAGAGTCCTACGCCAGTTGACTGTGATGCCTTCGTGGTGATAAACCAACAATTTCTGTGGACAGTGGTCATGCAGGGCCCTGTGGTCTGGTGCGCTTCCCCCAGAGAACATGGAGTGAGCTCCTGAATCCACTTGTGCGGATCCTTTCCTAGAAAGCTTTCCTTGTCTACCAATGCTGAATGCTGTGTAGTAGGGCCAAAGTGATGTGGACAAGTTAGGTAGCCAGGGAGTCATGAGACTTTAGAACCGACACTGCCTATTAATGGTGGTTACTAATGTCTAGGTGGAATTAGCATTTTGTTAAAATAAACAAACATTTCTTTTGGGCCTGCTGCAGGTCAGCCTGGGAGTGGAAGGGAGAGTGGGAGGGTGAAGACTTAATCTAAGTCCAGTTCATGTTGGAGAAGGAAAAGACCGGCCTCTCCTTCACTCTAACTGGACATTCCTGACAGCTGGGAATTTAGTTCCTTGGGTCAGGCTTGCTGTGGCTGTGTTCCCAGGTGTAGCTCAGGCATTTTTGTTTAGATAAGTAGCCACACTGTGCCTCCTGTGTGCCTGTGAAATCCCATTTTGCAGATTGCCAGGCCAACTTGATCCTGCCACTGCGTTTCTATAACTGAAGAGTACTGAGAGACCTGGAGTTTATCCTTCAGCCTTCAGATCTGACTTCAGGTTGAATTGTGGCCTCTCAGTTTGGGGACAGGCCTGGAATCAGAGGTCTGGAAGACCAGAACCCATCTCCCTTCCCTACCACTTTAAACCCAATTTGAGCCTTTGAGGTGGTAAGTGAGAGGACCAGAGTTTACGAGGCCATCCCTACCCCTGGCCTATTTTTCGTTCTTATCTTCCAAAGTTAAGACCTGCCCCAAGGGCTGCACAGTAGTGTCTGGTTTTACTAGAGAGATTTCTGAAAATAAAATATTTCTTGGTAGTCTTACCTCTCCCCACCTCCCCACAGAGTAAGTGGCGTCAAGGAGCTATATTGTTAAAGCTTTACTTGGAGGCCTAATTCTCAGGTCTAAGCAACTGGGTCATGGATGAACAGGAGATCGAATTTCTGCATATGTGGCTTCGTTTGCACTTAGAGTAATTATTAAGTGCATTTTGCCTTCCCCATAATTGTAGGATTGATTGGTCCTCCACCTGTGAACGACCCAGGACTTTCAGCTGTCCCACCTCTGTCTCTGCTCCTGCTTCCTCTTCGGGAAGAGTTAAAAACAAAACCAACAACAAAAACGAATGAATCCTTCTGAGAATCTGTAGTTCAGAAGCAAAAGACAGAAAGGAACTTTGGAAAGTGGAGCAGTTTAGGGGAGCTTGGAGGTCCTCTGGGCCACCTGTGGGTGGCTCTTTTGCCCCCAGATGTTTTTGCTCTTCCCCCCCAAGACTGGTGAAAGCATGTTTTTCTTTATGACAGTACCTCAAATTCTTTCCATTAGAAGTTAATGTGGGATACAATGTACTTCTTTTACAATGAAAATATATCTGAGGAAATTAAGGGACTACCAAGCCATTGAAACAGTGAAGTGTAGCATCTTTTTATCTATTAATCTCTTTGGAATTTCAGCCCCTGGGGGAATGGGAGGCTGGAGTGGAATGTGGAGCCTCGGGCCACCAGAGCGCAGGAGGTTAGGCCCTGGGAGTGAAGAGCAGGGGCAGAAAAGAAGAGAGTAGGGAAGACACACTTGATCCATTTTGAGATTTTGCCTGGGACCCCAAGAAGGAGGTGAGGAACACCCTATCCTTTCTTTCTATTTCTGGTAGCAGTTCTTGGTGCTCAAACTTGCCTTTATTGTTTTAGGGTGGGAGGAAGCATCTACAGGTTACTATTGGCGAGTTCTTTCTGTTCTTGTCTGTGACGCAGGGTGTGTGTGAACGTGAGTGTGTGCTTGTGCGTGTGTGAGAGAAACAGAGACAGAGAGGGAGAGGATAGGAGGTTAAAGAGCAAGGAAGTGGGTGTTTTGTTTTTCTAGTAAATTTGCAATAAGAAAAGATAGCTGCCACCCCTCACTCCCTTCTCTGCCAGTCCTTTGGAAAACCCTGTATTATTCACTTGGTCTCCAGGGTAGAATTTGTTTCATTGTTTCTGGGGTTCTATGATTTATCGATTGTGGTGGTTGCTGAGCGTGATGTTTTACCCCAGGTTCAGTTTTATACAAAGAACAGATATATATGAGAGACTCTGCCCTAAAGCCTTTGTAATCTTCATTTAGCCCAGGGACCTTCTCAGGTAATAGAACCATATCTACTGCCAGCCGGAGGGAAGGGAGTGGGCCCTGTGGCCGCCTTTCTTTTGGAAACAGATGGTTTTAGGAGCCCTTTGAAAGAGGGGAGGAGAAAGGCTGGCTTCCTGTCATCTCAGACTGATTCCTGTCATTCAGGGGGCAGGTCCAGGAATGAAGGTGGACCCAGGAGGCAAAGGGGCTGGGGAGGAGACCAGAGACCGTGGGCACCACACAAGAGAAGGACCCAATATTTGAGCCTTTCTTTGTCTGTGAGTGACTGAAGGGCAGGATCTGTGTTTGGTTCCTCCTCTGCGCCCAGCACAGTGCCTGACAGGTGATAGGCCATTGAAAGGTAAATTCACTTACAAGCGACGCAGGTCACCCACTGGACACAGCAAGTGTGGTGAAGGGCCCTTTACTAAAAGCCCACACCTTTAGATTTCTGTGGACATGGGCTTTGGAGTGTTGTTTTCGACCCCCAAGAAAGCTGTGTGCTTGGGATTTAAAGTTGGTTAATCGGAGCTGCTCTACTCTTTCCTCTCTTGGTTTCTTTGGACATCTTACTTATTTTCCTAGAGTTTCAGCTTCCTTATTTATCAGATGAGGGTAATAATAACCCTCCCACAGGGTAAACGTGGGGAGGAAACAAAGGTAAGTATGTATGTCAGAGTACACGATGACTTAGGAGGCGCTGTGCAAATGAGCGTGTTGTTTTGTGTCCAGCTTTCGCCGAAGGCGGTAGAACCCTGTCATCTAGACCCCCTGCCTCTGGACCTTCTTTCATCTTTCTCTGTTAGGTTAGATCTAGCCCATTAAAGAGTACTTGTTCCTCGGGTCACATTCATGCCAGTGTCTTGTCATTTCCTGAACACTGTAACTGTTCTCTAAAATGAAGGGAAGGGGAAAAAAAGCCTTTCTTTAATAAAGAAGTTGGATTAATATAATTAGGAATAAAACAATAGCCTACAATTTGCTCAGTGATGCGGAGAAGATATCACGTTAGATATTGGAGTTTAACCAAGAATCCATCTGTACTCAAGTCTCCTAAGATCTGGAGAACAGAGGAAAGATAAGTGAGGGGCATCAAGACAATCGCACAATTGTCCTGCTTATCAGTTTGTGGTGTATTTATCCTGGGTCAGAAAAACCACTGTATATGTTGGTATTTGGCAGATTGCTTAGAGCAGCTTTGTCTGATCGAAATGTAATAAGAGCCACGTGTATAATTTTAAATTTTCTTGTAGCTTCTTTTAAAGAAATGGTAATGAAACAGGTGAAATTAATTTTAATAATACATTTTGTTTAACTCAATGTATCTAAAATATTATCTCTACATGCAGTTCATAAAATTTTTTGTGTTAAATATAATTATTTTTTGGTATTAAATTGTTGAAATTGAGTGTGTATGTCACACGCCACATCTCAACGCAGGACTAGTCAACATTCAAGTGCTCCGTCACCACTTGTGGCTCCTGTATTGGATAGGCAATTTTAGAATATATTTTAGAATATAAAGTATGGTGCTTTTAACACTTTCACCCTTTTGCTCTGGGGCCTGTTGAACATTTTTGGCCTTAATTATTTGCATCTTCAGTAATTAGGCCATTCAGTGATTATTAGTATAATTTTTATTCTGAAGAAATGCTTTTTAGGAAGTATCATGAGCATTGATTATGGACCCTGAAGAAAATGATTGGTCTCTTTTTTTCCTCTGTGAAGTGGTATTAATACTGTTTTTGTAGAAAGAAAACCAAATAGGGACTTCCCTGGTGGCGCAGTGGTTAAGAATCCGCCTGCCAATGCAGGGGACACGGGTTCGAGCCCTGGTCCGGGAAGATCCCACATGGCGCGGAGCAACTAAGCCCGTGCGCCACAACTACTGAGCCTGCGCTTTAGAGCCCGCGAGCCACAACTACTGAGCCCGCGTGCCACAACTACTGAAGCCTGCGTTACTAGAGCCCGTGCTCCGCAACAAGAGAAGCCATCGCAATGAGAAGCCTGTGCACTGCAACCAAGAGTAGCCCCCGCTTGTTGCAACTAGAGAAAGCCCGCGCGCAGCAACGAAGACCCACAACGGCCAAAAATAAATAAATAAATTTATAAAAAAGAAAACCAGATAGGTTTCATTATTTGAGGGCTACCTGTCAGACAGTTTAACTACCTTCCACTGTTTAATTGTCACAACCAGTCTAGGATGTAGATGCTATTGTTCCGCATTTCAGCTGGGAGGAGTTTGAGCCTCAGAGAGGTCAGGTAAATTTCCCAGGATCACAGGAACAAAATGCTATTGTTCCGCATTTCAGCTGGGAGGAGTTTGAGCCTCAGAGAGGTCAGGTAAATTTCCCAGGATCACTCCCACAGGTTAGTATGGTAGTGCCAGGACTCCACCTAAGAGTGCCTGCCCCCGGGTGCAGAGCCGTCCTCTCCCCTCACGCCTCTGTTCCCTCTGTTCCCAGGGCTGTGCTGGTGAAGACCAGGTTAACGCTTCATCATTATGCGCGCTTCTTCAGAGGTCATGTCATAATGAAAGTGACAATTGAGCATCATAACTAATGACAGTTGGGAAAATGCATTTTTCCAGTAGAGAAAGTCCCGTTGCTTATTTTTCCTCTGTGATAACAGAATTAACCGTTTATCCCAATTGTCAGGACAGCTCTTAATTTTTAGCAAATGGCTAGGGCTGTGTGCCTGTCCTCTAGATTAAACCATTTGCTTACCTCCTGCAATTGTAAAAGGCTTAGCGAGGCTTATAATCAAAAGGTTCAAAGTTCTCTACTTGATCATCTGAAGATGGGTCTGTGCTACAATAAAAGAAAAATAATGCCATAAGCTGTAGGTATAGGGCTAGAACAAGAGTGTCTTTCTTTTTCTTCTTGATCATTTCTGAATTTTTATAGATGCAGTTTAATTTTATTGCTGTTATTCTTTTGTTGGAACTTATCTATTAATTCTTCCCATTCTTCAGTTTTTGAAGTGCTTTCCACATACTCTCCCTATCCTTTCCTCTATTGTCACTTTTTTCTTTTTCTTCCTTTTTTTCCCCTCTTTTTTCCTGGAGCGAATGGGGGGACAAAATGGATAAATATATTTTTTTGATATATATTTCTACTCATCCTCTTATAGTTTTCTTTCCTAGGGATTTGCTGTTTTTAAAGGCATTTAAAACCTATGCCTTAATTTTCTTCTTCCTTACATTTGACTTCAATTGTACTGTTTTACCCGTTTTCATTTCTCTTGTCATTGTCACTAGTAACTGCATCTATTGTTCCTGCCTTCTTCTTCTTTTGTAAAAATTGCGTTTCATTGTAAAGATTTCATTGTTTAGGTTGCTCCAATTCTACTAAAAAGGTACATTTTTTAGTCATTAAATATAACCTGTTTATGATCGTTTTTGGTATCACATGTATATGTGCTTTCCGAACAGATTCTGTTATCATACACTTCTGATTAATACTGTTTTGTTTTATAAATGACTTCAAAGTCCTTTTTTTTCCTTCTTTTTTTGAAAGTAGGCGATTGCCTGTGAGGGACTGGCGCTTGCGTTTTGGCTGTGAGGAGTTACTGCTGTCACGTACTAACAATTGCTTCCTTTACTCACTGAACTAAAATATTTAGGAAATATTTTGGTCATTGCCATTTTCAAAACATAAATCTCTACATGGTATAGATCCTTGTGCTTTAGTATTGTATTTCATCTCTAACTCATGAACTGTTAATATTACTAAAAAAAATTAATGGGGTCTTAAATTTTTTCACTTGACCATAGACTTGAGGAAGATTTATGGTTCCTAAGTAATGGATACATGATAGCTTGTGGAGCAACTGGATTCATTTAAAGGTCTTATCTGTGATTCCCAGATGAGTGATGCTTAGATGTTGACATTAGGAACTGCACGTGGATTTTCGGCATTGAAACTTATGTACACACAGGTATTAGTGGTGAAGTAGCTTATGGCACCACTGACTGCACGGCCTTATGTGTGCTTACGTTTAAATCATTAAAAAGAGAAATCAACCTACTTCCTTGGACAAAGATCATATACCAGTATGTAAGAGTTAAAAGGTCTAAATGGGGGCTATTCCCTGCTGGTAAGGACTCTCACGAATGGGTCCTATAAAATGCCATTATGCTTGCTTAGGAAGATTTTACAACACTTTTCAACTGCATTGAGGGCAGGAGCAAGGCAAGGCTTGTTTTCATTTTTATCACTGGAGCCACAAGGGATACCTGGCACACAGTAGGTGTTCAGGGAGTAAGAGTTGGATAAATGAATGACCACAGAGACAATTTGGAGGAAATCTATTTTATATTATTCACTACATGTCTTACATGCAATGGAGAATAAAGCAGACATATAAGTAAATAAGCATTTGCTATGCCAGTGCTGGTCCCAATTAAAAAAAATATTTTGTAAGGCACCACGTGGCTAGGCTCAATTCTCCTCTTTATGTAAAACAATCAGTCTGCTCCATCCTTATTTCCTATGTCCGTGAGTCTATACCATAGATAGTATATGAGCAATGGACGATAATGCTGCTTTGTTGTTCCTTGGCGTGAACACTAAGTTAGTAGTTGTCCCAGGTCTGGTATTGTGTGGCTTGCTAGTCTGTCGTTCAGGCTTAGTAATAATTACCGTGATCTTTAATGATAACAATTCTTAATGAGTATTATTAATAATGATTATATTTAATAATTACATCCAACACTTACTATCTTTAATAATAATAATTAGCACATGGGAACCAGTTGCACCACTGTATTATCTTTAGCAGAAAAATCTAAATCTGTGACCTGGTAGTTTGCAGAGTATCTGTTCCCACCCTCTGCTTTCCAGATCAGAGTGAGTCAGGAGGCTTCTAGGGTCTGGACAACAGGGAGGGGCTTCTAGAGAAACTCCTCTGCGTTCTGTGTGTGAGAGGCCATACTTGCACGTGTCATTTTACACAGAGGTCTTATTTTTATTGTGAAGTGACATCATCATGAACAGCCCGTCTTCCGCCTCCCCCATCTCTCTGCCTGCCCGCTCATCCTTCATAACCTTTGATTTTTCTTGCACGAAGAGAAGACCTGGAGCAGATCCTTACTCCGTAACATACTAATTTGTGTGAATTATGTAGGGCAGAGTCCATGTTTATTACTCGTATGTTGGTAAAACTTTGATCTTCTTTTGCCATGGCTACGTTTAGATTTAAATATCTGTATGACTTTTTAAAAAAAATAAAAAACATTTTATAAAACACCTTTGGCGAATTAAACATTTTTTAGCTTTTCACATATTGATACAAAGGAGAGAAATATTTCAGTGACAACAGATTTCAACAGATTTTCAACTACACTAATTTGCTTTATTCTTTAGGGTAGTTTACTTCTTTTCTTTGAAAACCAAGCAGAGGTATTCCTTTCCAGTGATAACTGGTGTTATTATATAAAATAATAATTTTTTAAAAAGACAAAGTTTCATATTTGTATGTATATTTTGACATAAATGTCAGTTAAGACTTACATGAGCAGGGTATTTTCAGGTTAGTTGATGGCCTGTTTACCAGGATTTAGAAAAATAAAAGATACAAGAGGGGCTTCTTTTAAATTCCTATTGATTTTCTTGTACATATTCACATAATAGCTTAGGACCATTACTAGGTATCTTACAACATTTCTAGACAAAAGCAGATCTTATCTGAAAATACTAGTCCTGATTAATAGTTAATGATAAGACCATAGATACGAGGATGCTAGGATCTGGAAGGTCACTTTTATCTCACCTATGCTCCGGCTTGTGAACTTGAGGTCTCTCAGTCAGGACACCTCTGATTGGTGTGGTCCACTTTTTAATGACTAGAATCTGAGGGATTCTGCCACTGTTCGGGGCAATTCTGCTGCAGTCTGATAGTAATAATGGACGGGAGAAAACCCCCACAGTTTTCCCATTAGGCGCATCTGACTAAGAGGCTTGTTTAATCCAAACCACTGTCCACAGATGATAACTGTCTCTTCCCTTCTCATGATGACTGGGGTGTGCTTTGTAATGTTTGTGTTTTGTTCTTGGGTTTTGTCCCTGCAGGTTTGATGATTCCGGTCTTTTGTGTGGTAGAGCAGTTGGACGGCTCTCTTGAATATGACAACAGGGAAGAACACGCAGAGTTTGTCCTGGTTCGCAAGGACGTGCTTTTCAGCCAGCTGGTGGAGACCGCGCTCCTGGCCCTGGGCTACTCCCACAGCTCCGCGGCGCAGGCACAAGGTATTCTCGCGTCTCCCCTCTCCTCCCCGTGCCTCGGGTGTGTCATGATTTGAGGAAGAGTGTGTTCCCCGAAATAATTCTCCAAACAGGGATCGGAGGAGAGTGGTTACATCTAACATCTTTCCCAAACAGTAAACAGCAGGATGTTTCATGGAGAGTCTGGTTTTCTGGTTGCATTGGGAAGCATTTGACAGTACCTCTAGAGCTCCCAAAATCCCATTTCAAGCCATCACTTGCATTTCAGAGTGATCATCATGGGTTTTTTTGCATTAATAACTCTCTTATTTTCTCTAAGTCCCCAAATCGGTATTCTCAGAGTGCTGAGACATTTGACTCCTAACTTATCCAAACTTTAATATGTGAATTATAAGCTTTCAGTTTTCTAAATTTATTTATTGCTTTGGGCCTGCCGCTTTTACACATTATGATCAGCTTTTAGTTAAATAGAAAAAAATGTATGCCTCTTATATACTGTACTTTTGTATCTTTGAAAACCTCTCTGTAGTTCTGATGTGGTCCATTCATTAAAAAAAAAAAATGCTCAGTGTCTTTGTGATCAATTCATTTTACCTATTTAATTAAATATAATTAAATATTAAAATTGCATCATTATTTCAGTGTGAATTGTATAGCACTGGGGAATCCATTGTGAGCTTGTGTTGCCCATTGTTCTTTTATGCCAGATAATTGACAAAACAAATAGCAAAAAATCCCCAAACCTTGGAGAATGGGAAAATAAATTTTTGACCCAATGGAATGATGATCTTTGTTTTTTAGCTGAAATTATTGAACTGTATGGATTATGATAATGGTTAGAACTAAAGGATAGAAACAAGTGACTTCCAGATCTTGTTCCATATATTAATTTCCTTTATTACTGTCCTTACTTAACATTTGTGTATGTGCCATGGATTTTTGCTACTTTTTCAAATGAATTCCTCTTCATATACTTACTAAGAACTATTAGTCCAAGCCTCTATTTATTGAGAGAAGGAAGCTATGAGAGATTAAACAGTTTATAAAAAGTTACAAAATATGGTGACCAAGGACATGGAATTTAAATTCCCCAGCTCTTGACTCTGATTTTGTAATCAGATTATTACTGTTTAAAAAAAGTTTTAATTAAATATTCAAATTATATCTTAGTTCTACCAAGAAAGCAACTCATCTGAAACCAGGAGGTCAAGAATGTTTTTCCAGGGCCATGGATTGTTGTGAGTTGAAGTGCAGTCTGAATCCCAGCACTTGGCCTGTCTGGGTGCAGTAGTACATACAGCTGAATCGTAGAGTCCACTGCTTTCAAAGCAGTGTGATAAAGGATGATTCATTTCCTTTCCCTGACAACTTTCCTTCTTGGGTGAGGGATTCAAGATTTGATCCCGAGCAAATTGCATAGTGGGCACCATTGCTTTTATTTCATGCTATGTACCTAAATGAAATAAAAGAATCCCCCCTCTTTCCCCCACCGTAAACTTTTCATGCCATTTTAGGGATATTTTTCTCTGAATGTAAAGGTCATTGTATCCCACTGCTTGCATCCTGGTGTGCCAGCTTCCTGTTTGACAGGGCTATCCATCTCAGTTAGCATGGCTGCTCAACACGCCGTGAGCTCACATGTGGAGCACAGAGCACTAAGTGGCCAAGATTTGATTCTTGGCACATGCTCAGGGAAGGGGCTCTCAGGAAATTTGCACGAGGGAGCCACACTGTTCCATTCAGTAGTGTGGACTGAGGGTTCTGCTCACCAAGGTGAGATCCACTAGCAAGAAATATGGTCTGCAGTGGAGGACTAAAGAAGAAAAAAGTCAAAAGTGAATATTTGCTTCCCCAAAGTTTTTGAAAACCACGGTTAAAAATGACTAAATATTACACTTTTTAAGAGTTGAATCAACATCCTGAAGGTGCTCTAGATCATGATATAGTTTATTTTGTAGGTAAACAAGGGTTTTATCGCTAGGTCCTGTACTATAATTTTACAGATGGGGAAGAAAATCACAGTTTGTTTATTTTGTTTTAAATTAGATTGCTGATCTCTGTTTTGGGTAAATGGAAAAACTTGGAATTGTTTATTTGGAAATGAATGTATTAGGTCTCTGTTGTCATTCAGATCATCACACTTGTGCATTTTGCTGCATATTTATTACAGACGAAACAGAGTGCATGATAAGACAGGTCGTTCATGTGCTGGAGAAACAGCAGAGTGGGAGGAATCTAGAAAAGGAGGCAGAACAAAATGTGACTGCATATCTGAGGCCTGAGGTTTTATGTGTCTAGTTTTTTGTTTTGTTTTGGTTTTATTTGTTTGTTAGTTTAGGTAATTCCCCCAAGATGGGAAAGTCATTGGGTGACCTGCTAGCAAATGCATTTGTGGCAGAGAAACTGAGTGTTTCCGAACCTCTTCTTCCTGTGTTGGAAAAGTTGGGCCAAAGTAAACTTCAGGGAGAGCTGGTTTCGTGAGCCTATTTTACAAATTGAGACTCTTGAAATGTGATTTTTCATTTTGACATGACCAGAAAAGGGCTTCAATAATTGAATTGGAATAGTATTCAGATTAGCAATGTCATTATTTTGGAGTGATACTCACGTTCCAATGAGAGACAGCATACCCATGTTCTCGTGAGCATAGGATAGTCAGTTTCTTTTTCTGAGATGGCATTTCCTCCAGGTGAACTGAAGAGATTTTATTAAGAAAGAATATTTGCTTATAAAGAATGATAGAAATTCCACTAAAATGGAATTTAGGGGTTGCCAATCCTGCCCCCCCCACCCATTTTACTGTACCTTCTTTATTTGAAGGCAGATATTTGGACCCAAGAGAGGATAAGGGCACAAGATAATGTCATAAATCATGGGCATTATGTTTTTAACTGACCTAAACCCTCCCTATCCCAGAACACATACCATTTACTCTCTGTGATTCTCAAGGATATGAGATGCAGGATTCATCTGACCTGCTGTTTTGCATATGCAAAAAGCCTAAAGATGGCAAGCTCTTGGCTTTTTCCGGAATAGGTAGCCTAAAGTCTAATGAACAACAAGCACGTTTTATGTTATATGTTGAACTATGAGTCAATATATGTGGATCAAAAGTAGTCTTCCAGTCTTTTGGAAGAGGAGTATTAACCTAGGGAACTGCTCTGCAGTAACCCTCCCCCACTAAACTCTTCATTCCCTTTATTCGTCTTTCTTGTTTCCTTTTCATCCTTTCACTTTTGCTCCATAATGCTTTTGGTAATAGTCATGGGCCTCTCTGCATTGTCCAGAGAGTTCTTTATCTCACTGATTAAGTAGCTATTTGTACTTACCAAGGTGGTTGGTGGACTCTGGGAGGTGGCAGTGATGGCAACGTGATTCCTCACTGTGTACATTTGACTTAATTTGTAAATGGATATCTTTTTCCTGCTTCCTATTTAAAATTTATTTTAAAATTTATATTAAAATTTATTTTTGACAAGAAAATTTTATTTAAGAACAAACATGCTGAACAATAAATAAGCAAAAATCCTTTCTGGCTGGTTATTTTTGGGGTCATGAGTATGTAAAAATTATGAGTTCAAGAGGAAGTGTTATTAGTCACTAGTTTTTCTTGTGTTAGAATAATTAAGTGTATATAGTCATTTAAAGTGATGTTTTTAACAAGTGACACAAAAAAGCATTTAATACAATGTTATGTGAATCAAGCAGAGTGCCAAATACAGTCTCAGTTATATAAAATTTCACTTATATGCATGGGAAAAAACAAAGGAGATATATTAAAATATCAACTGGGTGGGTAGTGGGATTATGTGGGATTTTCTTCTTTTTCTAATCAGAAAAAAAAAAGTACGAAATTCCACTTCCTCTATGAATTCCTCTCTGAATAAGTGGGAAGTTGTTATTTCCACCATATTATCCAATTTTGATGAACAGTTCACTTTGTCCCTAATTTATCCATAAGTGTGAAAACTTGTACATGATACAGATGCATTTCTGTTGTTTTTTCAGTTTAATATTAAAAAAAGAATCAGGAAGTCATTAATGAGCCCCTGTGATGTATAAAACAAGGGATTTCTTAGTTTTTTTAAAAAATTTATTTATTGAAGTATAGTTGATGTACAAGGATTTCTTAGAGTTTTAATAGTGCTAGGTAACATAAATTGAGCAATTGCTATTTGTCAGACACTCATCTAAGAGATTTACATGTACTGACTCATTTAATTCTCATAACAGCTCTTTGAAGTAAGTTATATGTTTCCCATTTCATAGATGAGGAAACTGAGGCAAATAGAGAGAAGTTAACTTTCCCTGGTGCACAGGGCTAGTAGATGGAGGAGTTGAGATCTGAAGGCTAGTTAACCACCTCCTGAGTCAGAGTCCTTAACCACAGGACTGTCCAGTGACAGACCTGATCACGGGGAATGTAGACTTGGGGTAGGAGTCCATTCTTTTTTTTTTTTTCATTCTTATTTAATGCTTGTTCTTTTGATCTTTGACATAAGGCCTAAAAGGAAGGACTTTTTGGATTGGGTGCTTACTAAATATATAGTAATTATATTTATTTGATAATGATTACATATATTCAATAATGATAAATTATACATATTTCATTTCCATGATGAAATATATAGAGATATTTCTTCAAGGTAACTGAGATAGATTTCGTTAAAAACAAAAACCTCACAGAATTGTTTTTTTTTTTTTTTTTTTTTTGCGGTACGCAGGCCTCTCACTGTTGTGGCCTCTCCCGTTGCGGAGCACAGGCTCCGGACGTGCAGGCTCAACGGCCATGGCTCACGGGCCCAGCTGCTCCGCGGCATGTGGGATCCTCCCGCACCGGGGCACGAACCCGTGTCCCCTGCATCGGCAGGCGGACTCTCAACCACTGCGCCACCAGGGAAGCCCCAGAATTGTTTATTGAAGCCAACTCCTAAAACTAAAAAGTGGGCCTACAGTAGGTTGAGGAATTCAAATATGCATTTTTTGCTTATGAAGCCAAAATGATTCCTGATATGCAAATAAAGCATATTCCTTAGCAATTCTCATCTTCAAATTAATTAATTCAGTAGTATGAAATGCCTGCTGTGTGTCAGTCATTGTTCTTGGTTCTGGGGATAAAGAACTGAAAAAAAAAGTCTTGTTTTCATGGAGCTTACAGAGAAAAGTTTAGTATGTGGATGACTAGTTGATTTTCACCCTCTGAGCTCAGAAATATTGAATATTGAGGCTCAGAGAATAGAAATGCATATAAAATTTGTTTACAGGTCTGGTGCTAATTTTTAACTAAATGTTCATTTTACTCCTGAAAAAACGCTCAAGAATTTCTCTTCCTCTTGTTAGCTTTTGGAAATAGATGATGAGATGGGAAATAATGGGTTAAAACTTCTAGGAAATCGTACTTTGCATTATTAAAGGAAAGCTGTTTATTTGCCTCTTCTGTCCATTGTTGTCTTCATTTTAAAGATAGGCCTAATGTTGGCTTTGATTTTTATTGGTGAAACTCTTCCGCTCTCACAGGCCCATTTCTTCAGAACACAAGGGTGGTACTTGTGCTAGGCATTTAGTCGATGTTAGAAGAATGAACAAATAAGCTTGAAGATATTTATTACCCTGGAGAAATATGGATTCCTAAAAAGTGCCAGTTTACTGTCTTTAATTATTAGATTTGGACTCGTGAGCTGGAAACTATTTTGTTCCCTTATAACAGTGACGCAGAGCGCAATGTGCAGTCTGTAGGAATGCAGGCATTGTTTTCTGACTGAATGAAAACAGTTCTTAAGGTTCATTTTTGCTAAATTTTATCCACGAAGAATTTTTGTGTGTGTGTGTCACTGTGCAGTTGGCTCCCATTCATTAGCTATTTTTATCAGAACTGAAATATAATTTAACTCCTTATTGATCAGCTATCACCATTTCCAGGTTATTCTATGTCATCATTCCACAGTCAGTGATGTTTTGGCTATGCTTGGAGTGGCAAAACACTCCAGTAATAACTGTTAGACTCAAAGAAGTAGTTATTCAAAGGGTACTTAGGGGATTGCTGAGATCCAGATTCTTCTGATCAAAAGTTAGAGATGTTTTGTCAGTATTTATCTGGACCTCATCTGTTTGAAGGCATTGTATGTAGGGTGAATAATTTCAGTCTGTGAACTAGTAACTATGATAAGAATAAATAGAATAAGAGTTAAAGCCAAAGCAGTGAGAATATTTATATAAAAAGGAATGGAAGTAGAGTTCCCTGTGCTATACAGCAGGTTCTTATTAGTTATCTATTTTATACATATTAGAGTATATATGTCAATCCCAATCTCCCAATTCATCCCCCCCACCCCCGCTTTACCCCCTTGATGTCGGTATGTTTGTTTTCTACATGTGTCTCTATTTCTGCCTTGCAAACCAGTTCATCTGTACCATTTTTCTAGATTCCACATATACGCGTTAATATATGATATTTGTTTTTCTCTTTCTGACTTACTTCACTCTGTATGACAGTGTCTAGGTCCATCCATCTTCTCTATACAGTAGAAACTAACACAACATTGTAAAACAACTATACCCCAATTAAAAAAAAAAAAAGAACTACCATATAACACAGCAATTCCACTCTTGGGTATATATCCTAAAAACACCCCCAAAACAGTAATTCTAAAAGATACATGCACCCAATGTTTATAGTAGCATTATTTACAATTGCCAAGATATGGAAGCAATCTAAGTGTACATCAGCAGTGAATGGATACAGAAGAGGTGGTACATATATACAATGGAATACTACTCCGCCATAAAAAGAGAATGAAATTTTGCCATTTGCAGCAACAGGGATGGACTTGGAGGGCATTATGCTAAGTGAAATAAGTCAGACAGAGAAAGACAAATACTGTATAATATCACTAATATGTGGAATCTAAAAAATAAAACAAACTAGTGAATATAACAAAAAAAAAAGAAGCAGGCTCACAGATATGGAGAACAAACTAGTGGATACCAGTTGGGACGGGGAGGGGCAATACAGGGATGGGAGAGTAGGAGGTACAAACTATTTGGTGTAAGATAGGCTCAAGGATGTATTGTACAACACAAGGAATATGGCCAATATTTTGTACTAACTAAATGTAAAGTAACCTTTAAAAATTGTATAACAAATTAAAAAAACCTTTTTAAATAAAAAATATTTTATATTAAAAAAGGAATGGAATGGCTTAATTTATGTATTATTTATTTATTATTTTATATATTATGCATTTATTAATTATCATATACTTTCCAGTGGACTAGCTCTACAACATACCACATATTGGGAAGAACTTTACATAGAAGCTACTGTTAAGGTAAATTTCATCATTAGAAATGAATACACTTTCATTTTAAGTTATTCAGTGCTTGAAATGCTCTGTTCTTAAATGAATTCTCTAAAATGTTTTATTATGGGAATATATAACATATACAAAGTTGAGAGACCAGTGTATTAAATACTCACGAACTCATCAGCTAGGATCACCAATTAGCAATTTATGGTTGATTTTGTTTCATCTATGCCTTACCTGTTTCGCACCTCTCTCCCACTGGATTATTTAAAATAATCCTAGACCTTGTATTTTGTCCATAAATATTTTATTAAGTGTCTCTTAAAGACTATTTTCAAAACATAACCACAATACCAGCATGAGGCCTAAAAAGAAAGATAATGATTCCTTAATATCATAAAATATCCAGTCAAGCCTCAAATTTTCCTAATTATTTTATATATATGTATATATTTTTAGTGTTTATTCACATCAAGAGCCATACAAATCTATATATTGCACTTGGTTGATGTGTCTCTTAAGTCTTTGAATCTGTGGGTTTCCCATTCTCTTAAATTCTAAAAAACTCTAAAACTTATGTTTGCTGCTTTAATTCAGAATTATTTTTATTTTGCTAAACTTAATGAAAACCCTAATCCTATAAATGCCTGCAAATACTACGATTTCAAATAAAAAATTAATAAGCTTAATCATAACCTTGGAAAGGAATTCAGAAAAATCACTTTTTGTTCTTCTTTTTGAGAGAGGATGGTTAAAAGACATATGTTGTCTAGAGCTGAAAGGTTTTTCATGTTCTAAAAGTTTGACATTCTCCCTACTGAAAATGTTTTAAATGATCTCTTGCCTTGTCTGTCTTAGTTTCTTTCTTTGGTTCTCTCTCTCTTTTTTTCTATGTTTTCTTCTTTAATTAAACTCTTATGTTTGGGAGACTCTCAGAAGTTTTTTCTTCATAAGGGCAATGTTGAAAAAAAGGTACATATTTAGAAGTTTTAGGCCTTGGAGTAACCTTTTAACAAACAAGCTGCTTTTTACAAAATTCTGTGGCTCTCAAAAGACAGCTAAGAAAGTTCCCCCAAATTGCTGTTAACCATGTTTCAACCCTCATTAGAGCTGGATGGGCCAAAATATAAAACACTGGCTGGGCTGACACAAATCTCTAACAAGCCCCCATGCTCTTCCCTCCTCTACTATATAAAATTAAATATTCATGTATGTGTGTGTGCATACATGTTTGTTCACTGGCACATAGCAAAACCTGAAACACTACTTTTTAACTAAATGCCAGGGGAAAAATAATGCTCATCTTACTTCTTTGTCTAATACATACTTAGAAATGAATATCTAATACAAGTGTTTATAGTTCTGTATTCCTTATGTTTGTTTATATTGTCATAAATATGTTATTTAAAATATATAAATATGTAATTATGGCTCGTTTAAAGGTCAGCTGATGGAATTATTGTCTACAGGTAAATCTGTAGAGGGTGAACACCCCATCCAATTTGATTTGTGGAATGCCTAGCTGTTGGGTAGGAAGTACTTGATAAGAAGTGTTAAGGGCAGTGAATTAAAAAACAAATCTTATCTCACTTTACATCTGACCTTGCAATTTCTGCCAGAATGTACAGTTGAAAAAACCATTATCAGTGGAAATAATTCATTTAAAAAAACAGGCTCATTATTTTCTCTATTATGATGGAAGGGTTTAGCAATGTTTACAGTTATCTGTTTTGTTTGGGGCAATTGGCCATGGTGGCCATTAGCTTTGGTGTATTTTTAAAACTGCTTAAAATCCTTCTATTTGGAATTTGGTCATTAATGCCTAAGACGGGGAGGGGACTGATCATTCTTAGTTCTGCGTTTTGACATTCATGTAAAATGATCCAGGTTAAACAGATTGACCCACAGTGATATATAACTTTTATTTAATAATTAAAGTATGTCCCATTAAAAATATACAGCTCTTGAGGAGTTATGAGTAGGAAACCTACAATCTAAAACTGGTGATAACTCTGATACAATTTATATTGTGATTAATTTTTTATTCTATTCCCTTCAAGAGTATAACTGTCTTTTACAAATGTGTGGATTTAAAATGCAGGGTAGAGTCATTTGCTGAAGACCCACTCTTTTTTGTGCTTTAAGAAGATGCAGTAGCGATTCCGTTAAAGGAACTCATGCGGTAAAAAGCACATTCAATAATGATACAATAGACAGTGCTGTTACCTTTTGGGTAGATCCTTTATATTTAAAGCTCTCCATTGGTACAACTCTCAGTCTTGGTGCTATACCAATCGTATTCCAACTCTTAATAAAGTCTGTTTTGACATTCATGATAAACAGTGAAAAATTCTTGGCCATAGAGCATTTTGTAATATTCCAACGCTTTTTAAAAACTCCCTGCTTTCTTTTTTTTTTCTTTTTTTATATGGATAAGAGCTCTGTCTTATAATTTCAGTTAATTCTTTGCGAAATTGTGAAATTTCAGAATTGTAGGTCCTTTTACTTCTTATTTTAGTGTACATTTTACTTTATACTTTGAATGTCCAAATTTTCTCAGATACAATTATAATTGTATTTAAGCATTTTTATGGGATAACGACTCCACAGTAATTCATTCATTGCATAGTGTCAGTTGGTGGGCAGCTTGTTTGTTACTTATGTAGGCACCTTGGCACACGAAGAGGAGCCCTGCAGTGTCAGGGGCCCCTTCTGACTGCAGTGTGACAGAGCTCAGAGGAGGGCTGTGCGGAGGCAAGGGTATAGAGCAAGCGTGCAGCTGGCCGTTGGTCACTCAGAGGCTCCTTGGTTTGGTTTCCGAAGTGCCACGTAGATTTCACATGATTGTGATGAGCATTTAAAATCCAGTGCTTTGAAAAGCAATTTTTTTTTTTTGACAGTAGCTTTGAGAGTTTTAAAGAGTCTTATATCAAGGTTCTACTTGCTCAAAAGCAGTAATTGGCAAAATTATTTGTGTGTCAATGAGGGAAAACACAAAGGTTTTTCCCTGTCGGCCCCTTTTTGGTTTGAAGAAATACCACCCAGGACAGAACGGCGAATCTGCGCTCTTGTTTTACAAGCTGGTTACTCGGGTTGGAAAAGATCGCTGCAGGCTATATGCAAATAGTGCCGAGGTTTCTCTCAGTTTCCAGCTCCAGCTCGGCAGAGAAATGCATCCAACACATTCTTTCTGTCCGTTTTGTAAATCAAAGAATGAGATGCTGGAAGGCTCATAGCACAGTCAAACCTCTGTCCTCAGTGATTTGGCTCTACAAGGCCTAATCATCTCCCAGGTGTGAAAACTGGGCCCACCATCCTGGGAGCCAAGTTAAGAGGGTGGTTTGTTCTTAATCAAAAGCTTTGACCAGTTTTACCAGCTTAAGGTGATACTCCAGAGCCAGAGTAATAAATAAAAATTTAAGTGTCGTGTTTTATTATTATGAATACGATGATTCCTTAAGGGAAGGGGGAGACTTCTTTGAAAGGGCGTCTGCTTTAGATACTCTGCAAGGGAAGAGAGAGATCAGAATTATTTGGGAAGGAAGCAGTTTAAGATCGTTAGTCTTTTAGAGCATCATTGGAAGAAATGTAGCTGAGTTTTACTGTTCCCTTTTCATGGAGAGGAACACAATACAGAAACTTTTAAAGATTATTATACCTTAATTTTCTGGTTCTTTCACACACTATGATATCATTCATTCACTTAACAAATATTTCTTGAGTGCCTATTATGTGTTGGGGACACAGTGAAGAACCAAACATACAGTGCCTCCGCCCTCAAGATACATTCCAGTAGGAAAGATAGAAAATAAACTATAAATATATAATAAAATGTGTGATAGGACCTGGCAATAAGTTATGCTTATGTTGACTCTGTTCTCTCAATCTTGTCTAGAAGGAGGTTTTGGCAAATTTAGGCTTCTGGAAAGTAGCCGTTTAGCCAGAACAAACTTGAAGGTTTTGAATGGGGTTTGAGGATTAAAAATAAAATGATGTAGGTACTGAAAAGGGTAAGCCTCAGTTTTCTGAGAAATTTACCTATTTGGACTATCTCATGTTTGGAATAGGATAAATGTAATATGTCAGAATTAGCTTAGATTAAGCCATAGTTTAATTTTTGCGAGGGAAATGGAAACTTTTACATAACAGACATGCTATGAATATATTTGATAGAGTTAATATTATTAACTAATTAGTAATATTAAGCTCCACTTTATTTACTGCTTCTCATACACCAGGTACTGTTCTAGGTGCTTCACATATATTTGCTCATTCAGTCCTCATAACCCCCGTGAAGTGCATGATATAATTGTCCACATTTTACCAGTGAGGAAATTGACATTCAAAGAGGTAAACAGCTTAGCTGACACTAAAAACCAGCTTCAGAGAATGTGTACTTAACCAATATCCCATTCTGTGGCGTTATATTTGTAGTCTGCCAATTTAGTCTAGAATTCAAACTAATAGTAACTATATTTTACAGGCATTAAACCAAAGATTGACATTTTGGAATTGGTAACTGAACATATATATGTTTAAATTGAGTGGGGAGCTTGTTCTGAGTTTAAATAACAAAATGGAACTTGCTGTCTTGGGATGGCATTTTATGAGAATTTATTTTGTGAGACCCCCATTTTTGTATACCTAAGCTCCTTATAAACTTACAAATTAAAAAACAACGTTTTCTAATAACAAGCTAGTGCTTATTAATTATAGAAAACTAAAAAATACAGAAAAAGGAAAAAGAAGACAAACCCCCCACACCCCCCCATTGGACCTACCACCTAGAAATAAATGTAGGTACCATTTTAGGACACTCCTCTTTAGTTACAGTGCTAGGCATTTTTTTACATAGTTGAGGTCATATATGCAATATTTTCATCTGTGTTTTTCACTGAATATTATAATGTATAATTTGCATATTCTTTGTTATTATTTCTAATATTTTATAATAGCCAAGTTTTTGGGTTTCAAAGCAAATGTGAAAGATTCATTTTCTTTTGATGATCTAGAAGGATTTAGGAGTGGTCAGTAAATTAGGTGTTAAGTACAGTTGCTGTGCCTAGGCCATGCTGGACAATCAGAGTGACCAACTCCACTGTTTATGTGAGAACATAGTTATCCTTTGAAAATAAGTTTCTTGTAAGTTATTTCATTGCAGGGACTTCCCTGGCAGTCCAGTGGTTAAGACTCCAAGCTTCCAATGCAGGGGCCGTGGGTTCGATCCCTGGTTGGGGAACTAAGATCCCACATAATGCGCGGCCAAAAAAAAAAAAAAAAAAAAAAATGGCTAAGTTAGTTCATTGCAGGTGAAAGGCTGATTATTTAAAAAATAATTTTGGCATTGACCTGCTTTCTTCCTTACCTCTGCCTTGTGGTAAAGAGTTAAGTTTTTTAATGTGGGAGAAGAGTTAAAAGACATTGTGTCATTCAGGAAACCTTAGTTAATTGATTGCTTGTTTTGTTTTTATAACAGTCTCGTTCTTACCGCATTTTGGTCATTCTCCTCTTTAAAAAACACATGCACAGCATTGTGTGGGTTAGTTACTGAACGCTTACTAGTTTCACAATGACAGTCCTGTGTTAACGATGTCCCTTGGCCCAGGAATTAATAACTGATGACAGTTTGTCTATTTTTTAGCCTCTGGTTTTTGCTCTGTGCAGTAAGATGGAGATTTTCTGAAAGAGTCATTGGGGAAAACTCTTAGGGAAGGTTTCTCCTTGTGTTTGAATTGACTGAGCACAGCTCACTATGGGAGGTAGGGAATTTGTCAAACAAATCATGAAAACTCCCAGGCTTGCAGGAGCAATGAGCTGTAATCCCTTTTTGGTGGTTTGTTTCTAGAGGACCTCAGATCCTGCTGGGCATGGGAAAGAGATGATCATCTCTCCGTCTCCCTTCTGTATTTTATCGTCCTAAGACTGACCCAACTTCTTTGCATAGTCTTCTCTGTAGCTTAGAAGGTGTGAGATGGTCCTAGTTAGAAGTCAGATGTATTTGGCCACCTACCCTGCACCCTTTCCTAACAGTGTCATTGGTACTATTCCGATCATCTCCCTTTTGTGTGCTTTTCTGGAATCATTCAGCTCACACTGAGGTCTGTCCTCAGAGGTGGGGATCACTCTCTTCCTATGTGATAATGTTGGTGGCTCTTGGATAGAGAGAAGTATTTGACTGCAATAAATATTTAGGTGGGTTTTCATAATGGGCATAGCAAGGATTGGTCAGGATTTATGTAACCCAAATCAGATAATCGATGTTAAAATGTACTCATGTGACCAAAAATATCAATTCATATGAACAAAGAGTTTTAATTATGAAACCAGTGTTTTATCGTGAGATATCTTACATAACACATTAAGTTATAATCTGCTACTATTTTCCTTTTTTCACTTGTAACCCCTAGTGGATATTAAAATGCACCCATTTGCAGTTTAAACAAATGCAATTAAGATCAATAACTGCTTTTCTGTCTTACTTATTAAAGGGAAATTTCCTGTTGTGACCAATAAGATTATGAATTTGTCTGAGTCTCTCAGCAGATACTAATTCAGCCAGGTAAATGAAAAAGAATAGGCCCAACTCTGTTGTAAATCGGGGGGATTAAAACACTTATGGGTGTGGTGTGTTCCCCCAGGAGACTGAGGTGTCATTTCGTACTTGGTAAGGAACCTTGGCTGCATTGTCTTGAAGTTTACAAATTTAACCAATTTATCACCCCAAAGAGGACACACCAGTAGGATATTTTTCTCTTGTCTATCATTGGAATACCTCGGTATTAATCAGTAAGACATAGTTTTGTTATGTTTTCATGTATGTTTAGTCCTTAAAAGAAAAAAAGGAGTGGTGTGCATATTGTTGCTAATTATAGTGCTAGTGAACACAGAGCTTACTGTATGCCAGGCATGTGGCACATTTAATGCTCACAAACCATGTGTGGCATAAGTACGATTATCTACATTTTACAGCTGAGGAAGCTAAGGCACAGAGAGGTTAAGTGAATTACCCCAGGGCGTCCAGCAAGTAAGTGATGGAGCCACGGTTCAGATGTTCAAACCCAGGCATTCTGCTTCTTGAGACAGTGGCTTAGTCACTATCCTCTGCCTTTCTATGGCATCATTAGACATTGTTGTGATAGTGAATATAAATAAAAGCCTCTACAAGGCCTAATATAACTAGACTAACTCATTAAAATGCTACTTACTTTCCCCTCTTTTTCCTTTATTTATTTATCTTTTCTTCTTGTAGTAGATTGGGAGACAAGAACTTCAAAAACATTATGAGTGCATTCTACTTAATCTGAAATACTTTGATGCTTCTGGAAAAGTGAGATGAGTTAATTTCATATATAATTGCATGAGGAATTATAAATTATGTTTTCTAAAATACCTATGACACTAAACCACAAAATGAACAGATAAAACTGATTTGTTCTCTGACAAATCAAGATATATGGCAGTGTTTTCATTGCAAGTGCCGTTCGTGGGGATGGAGCAGCTGAGTGTGCTACAATGTGACACAAACGTTCCCAGGCAGCACTGCTTTCACACGGGCATCCCGAGGTGATTTACAACACGTACTAAAAATTTTTTTAAAACAGTGTCGGGCAAAGCCCAGGTCGAACTTCTAAAGTCATGGAATGCAGATATATTTTTCTAACTGACCTTCGTTAGCATTAACTTACTCTTCAGAAATAAGGTTGTTTTATCCTGTGGAGAGAATGGACTATTTTCAGGGCCCTGGGGGAGTGACATTTAGAAAATTCTGTCTTAAGTGCATTTAATAGTTTCCTGGAAGGTATGTGTTGTTCTTCTGGAGGGTAATTTATTCATAGTAAGACTGAGTAATAATTCCTTTTTCTTCCCACTGGACTAAAAACAGAGTGTGTTGTAGGTCTCTGTGTGGTGAAAGGCTAAAAACTCAAAATTTGGATGTTGTGAGTTCAAGCACTTCTCAAAGGACCTGTGTCCGCAAGCTGCCACAGTCATTTGTTTGCCCTGAATTTTTAAAAGTCTTTGAGATGTGTGGAACCAAAATAGTTCTGTTTGTAGTACTAGGGAATCTGGGAAAATAAGTGCTGTCTTCTGTGTGGGAGACACTGCTATGGGTTGATTGCTGGCAGCACCTAATCACTGCGTTGGTTTTGTTGGGCGGTGATGGATTTTTCACTGAGTCTGCCAAAATCACTCACCTGGTGCCTTTTGTGATCCATGACAGGTGATTTATGGTGGGTGGGTAGGAACAGGAGGGGAGATCAGATCTTTGGGTCAAAGACAAAAACAGAACTCCATAAGGCAGATCTTGGTTTATTTTGTATGAGATTCCAGCCCGATGGATGAATTCAGACATAACAGGAGATGTTATTGTGTGTCACTAATACTTGTATTAGATGCTTTATTTAATGTTTTCTTTTTGGGTACGTTTTTTATTATGTGTAACAAAAAGGTGGTTGAAAATGGTTGTCCAATTTAAATGTGAGAGTTTATTAAACAGACCAAATCAAACAACAGATAGTATTGTACAACACTGTGAGGATGTAGAAGGAAACCAGGCTAAGTTTTGAAAGTAAAAGTCACTGATAACATTGCACAGTTGTACATTAGTTTTAAAAAAAATATTTAACTTCCAACTTAACGAACATAAATGGTTAAAAGCGTATGGATTTCCCAGTTTCTTTTCTTTAAGACATTGTTAGGAATTGCTCATGGTGAACAGTTGATCAAGTGTCTTCTGTCGGACCAGCTGAGAGCTGTCTAATGTGGTGGGACAGGGCCTTGGATCTCCAGTTCTGTGTCTTCTGTGGTGCTGCTCTTGTTGAGGACAGGATAGTATAGTGTGTTGTTAGGTGTTGTGAATTCGGGAGAGTGACTGCTGGGCTTTTTACCTTGCTTTTACCACCGCCCAGCTCTGTCACTCTCTGCCCCTCATCCTCATCTATAAAGTAGGGGTAACAGGGACTTTCCTGGCGATCTAGTGGTTAAGACTCCATGCTTCCACTGCAGGGGGTGCGGATTAGAACCCTGGTCCTGGTCGGGGAAGTAAGATCCCACATGCCCCGTGGCCAAAAAAAAAAAAAAACGGTAGCGCTGCCAATAATCACCTCCTTCCTAGGGTTGTTTGGAAGATTAAATGAAATAATCCAGATAAGGAGCTTTACACAGGGTAAGAGCTGGGTACCTGTTAGTTGCTAGTATAAGTACTATTATTATTATTACTTTACAAAGCAGAAGCTAGACATAATGTGTTAATTTCCTTTGTTTTCTGTGGTCTCCATTCATATAGCCCCTTATTCTGAGATTCTGGATGTGAATTACCAATATTATTTCCATAATCATTTTGATTTTCTTACAGTATAGGAAGAATAGATCTTCTGATATTCATTGTGTTTTGATCAACAAAATCCTATTCCATGGCTCTGCATCAACTTGGAAAAGAATTGATTTCTTTTTTTGTAGACAAAGTATTCTGTACTACATTGACTCCACTTTTTTCAAAGAATTTAATCTTTTTTATATATGCTGATAGAAATTTTATAAAATTTCTCCCCCTAAGTCATCTGGTTGAAATTGTATGTTTTAAAAAATGAAATAGCCTTATTAATAACAAATTTAAAGAGTTTTACATTTCACTAATGGCTTTGTAATAAAATGAGCTAGTTTTTAAGTCAAGTGACAAACACTTTGTGTCTGTTCAATCTTGTCCTTCTATAGCGTTCTAAATATCAAGTTACCTCAGTACAAATGCAGCTTGACTACAGTGAAACCATCTAGTTTAACACAGCTTTTCCACAGTTGGATTGAAAACCAGGCTATTTCCCCTCTCATTCCTCTTCCAAAATAGTTGTTCATATCTTTTCTTCTGATGTGGTTCCACTTGTGGAACTGCCTCAAAGCAAATCTGGGGCTGTGTGGAGCGGAAGGAATGTAAATGTTTTCCCTGGGGACACATTGTCAATAGGTATTTGTGTCCTAGAAAATTTGAATGTCATGTTACCTTTGAATCACGGCTCCTTCTTTTCATTCTCCTTCCTGGAGCATCTCACAGGAGATAGCTTCACTTTGGTACACTTTTACCTGGACGAAATGATCACAGCTTAAAGAGAAAAAGTAAATAGTGATATTTGTGTGACTCAAGAGCCCAGCTAGATAAAGATATTAGGTCACGTTATGCTATATTCAGTTACGTTGCAGCATGATGCAGTTAGCTTGTAAATTAGGGCAGTAAGAAACGAACCGGCAGTGAACTCCAAAGTAGCAGTTTTCATTTATTGTGATTTATTAATTTTTTTCCCCTGATTTCTGTAGTCTTCTTCAATTCTCACTGTTTCTCTCCCTTTTCTTAGTATTTAAAATATTCCTGTCTCAACGTTACTTTTCTGATTACATAAGTCAATATTTCTTTTTATTCCCTTAATATTGTTCTTTCGGGTATGCCAGAGCCAGTGTCAATGTGAATAAAATTCAAAGTTTAAATCAGAAAAAATAAAAAAATTCCTGTCTCCCTTCCCTGCCCTTTTTTGAGCAATATTCTATTATTAAAAAAAAAAAAAAATTAAGCATGCATTTATTACTTGTGGGAAAATACAGCATTTGAAGACCTTTTTCCTGCCAGCTAGTAGATGTGTGGTCCCACTGTGTTTTGGTGTGTGTTTATTTTAATATTAGAATTACCAACTGAAAGCTATTAATACGCTAAGAAAAGTATAATTATGAAGGTAAATCTGTATCAAAAATTGCATGGTGTACCTCAAAGTCAAATATAATTATTAGGGGATAGTCTCCTATTTGATAATTATCCATTCATAGATTTGTACATAAAGTAGTGTTTTAAAAATTGTGTATTTTTAAAATTCATTCAATTTCCCACAAAGTATAATCCACTAGATTTTAAGCAAAATAACCCACTTTGGTATAATAGAACCACACCTATATCGAAATAACTAAAACACACTAAAATAGAAATATAATGTTTCTTCTGCCAAATATTATGATGACTCCTGCCAAGTCCTGGTGCCCACTCCCTTCTGGATCCAGTTGTCCTATTTTTAACTTTCCCGAGTACTCACCCCTGCCGAGGCCTGTGCATATGACAGCTACCTCTTTACCCTGTGGCCATTTGCAGTGGTAGTGGGAGCAGCAGTGATGCTACAAGTCGGCTGACAGGCTTGATGGGGCTGGGAGCAGCCTGCAGAGAAGGACAGCTCACAGGGAGTGGTGCTGGGCCTGGAGGCTGCCCTCAGAGGGCTTGGAGAGTAGGATGGAGTATCACGTCAGGAAGGAGACAGGCTAGACCAGGAGGGGCACAGTGCAGGTGTCACGGGGACTAGCTTCTAATCATAAAGGTTTACATGGCCACCGCAGGCCTGTGGGGGAGGCATTAGAGAGGTGATGGGTCACTGGACACCTAGCAAGCACGATCTCATTTGGGGAGTGAGGGATGAATGTATTTAATGCAATTTCTCATGAATGAAGGAGCCACCTTCCCATCAAATCAAATATCTACAGATTTTAATGCAATTTTGATATTGTTATTATTGTATTGTATGTTATTAATGTTCATTCAGTTATTTTTTAGCCAGCATGCATTTAGTATTAAATGCTTGTTAAAGCAATATCATTTTTAGTTATAGTATCTAATAAGTTAAAACAATACTATATAGCACTGTCAGTGTTACATATGGCTAATGATTAGCAGCTTTTCTCAGAGATTTACAGTAATATTGATGACTTAGTCTCCATTCCAATTAATAGTGTATGTAACAGTTGCTTTGTTTTAGCTTACTTTGAACACTTACTTGGCCATTGGGCAGATGACAAACTTAACTTTTCCGGTGTTTTTTTCTTTTTGGCTGTGTCACATGGCTTGTGAGATCTTACTTCCCTGATCAGGGATTGAACTCAGGCCCCCGGCAGTGAAAGTGCTGAGTCTTAACCACTGGACCACTAGGGAATTCCCAGAGTTAACTATTCTGTTACGGCAGATAACATTTTCTTTAGGGACTTGCAGTCGTGGAGCTAGTACGAGTTATAGTAACCCTGTACTGTGAAGAAGGACAGCATGTTTCTCACTTCAGGTCCTATATTTTAATATGTAAATTTTATGGCTCTCATTCTTATTTGAGTTATTTTGTTTTTTAGATTACTGTATTCAAATTGTACAGGCTCTCATCCTGTAGACTTTTCCTCCTTTTATGATTCCCAACTTTTTGCCGTCTGAGCTGAATGCTTCCTCAGTATTGCTAAGGTGTAGCCTTTACTTAATCAGAACACGCTGTTGCCCTTGGCCAACACGTCCTGCTCTTTACCCCTGTCTAGCTGCCGGTGATCATTTCTGGAAGGACAGGTGTGTGCTGACGGATCCCATTGAGACCCTGCTCCTGCTGGAATCATTCTGTTTCATTTGTGATCCACAGGGAGAGCAGTGACCAGCTAGAGGCTTTTCTTAAGCAGAAGCCACATGGTGCTCCGAATGGAAGGTTTTTGCAGACTGCGGTTTGTTACAGGCAGGAGAGGCTGGCGCAGGAGTCTTGAGTGAGCGCTTTGACACACCGAGTAACAGCCCATTATCACTTGTGCTGGTGTCAAAACAATACCGCAGTTTACTCCTGCTGTCACACATGCTCCCTCGTAAGTCATTAGAGTGTTGGCGTGGACTCTTTCCGGGAGCAGTCAGAGATGCATTAGGAGAGGGGGAAGTGTTTATTAATTCAATTTAAGAAGTGCTATTAATTATCTGCTCTGTGTCAGGCGCTGTGCCGGGGTTGGAGGTGGGGCTTCCATGCCAGAATGACAAGGTCCTGCCTTCAAGGTGCCTCTTGCCTAGGAGAGCACACGAGTGCAGGGGCTGTGGTAAAGAGTAATCTTGGAGGGGGCAAACAAAATTACTTTGAGAGTTCAAAATGGGGAGAAATATTACCAGGTTGGAGGGATCCATTTAGACTGATGAGGGCAGTGATATGTGAGAGGAGTCTTGACAAGACTATAGGATGTTGATGGGCAGAGATGAGGTGAGAGAGGCAGTTGGCAGGGAGTTCTGTTTAGCTGGTAGGCAGGATGTGCTTAGGGGAGATAGCAAGACTCAAGAATCTATCATAAAGAGCTTTGCATGCCAGGTTGAAGAGTTAATGTTGATTTAGTGGTCTCCTGCTTGAGACCTCCGCTGAAAGGTTTTTGAGTCTGGGCAATGATATGTTAGGAATATGTCAGTGCATAGTAAGATGTTAGTTTAGGTATTAATCAGTTAAGATTGCAAGTGACTACATGTAGCAGAAACTCTACAAACAGGGGCTTTATTTGTCTTACGTAGTGACCAATCCAGGATAATACAGTATTTCCCAGTACTGCCAGGGACACAGCCTCCAGCTCTCTTCCTGGCTTCTCTTCTTATGTTTGCAAAATGACTGCTGTACCTCTAGACATCCAGTGCAGATTCCAGGCAGGAAGAGGGTGGGGAAAGAAGGACAAAAGGCCAAATACCTCTCCTCTTGAAGCTCTGTCTTTATTATTCTGGAAGGGATTTCATCCCCTAGGACTTTGTCATTTATCTCAGTTTCAGGTCTAGAGAGCCTGGGAAATCAAACTTTTTATTCGACACAGTGCTTCTAAGAAAAAAATTGGGATTCTTTGGGAAGAAAGAAATGGAGAGTGGATATTGGGTAGGTAAGTAGCAGTGTTGGCCGCAGCTTGTTTGTGAATCTGTCGTGGGAAATCAGGGAAGACTGACAGCAGAGGGGCAGAAAGCTAATCATGCCAGCAAGGATTTCTGATTCGATTCAGAGAGAAAAACTTCAGAGTTTGGTTTCAGTTTTAGGTTTGTTTAGTGAAAGACTATGGGACAATGAGTTAGGGAAACGAGGCTTTAAATCTGGCACTATTATTAAAAATGCATGTTTTTGAAGAAGTCACTTCTCTGAACTTCAGTGTTCTTATCTATAAAATTGAGGACTTCAAAACCTGTGAGCCAGAATCTATGATGCTAAGAAATGATTGCATATGTGCTTTTGAATACTATTCTCAGATTAAACACTGAGTAAGTTATAAAAATAAACATACGGATTATGAGAAGATATACATTTTATTTAGAAATGTTTTCTTCTAATTTGAGGAACCAAAGAGCTAGTAAAAGCATTTCATGTATTAATTTTAAATAAATTTTTTAAAACAACATTGTAATATTCCTTGGCACTGGTGTTTTCTGTTATCAACTATACTTGCATTTAGTTACTGTTAAGGGAAGTAGGAGATAACAGATTCACTCCTGAGCCCCTGTTCTAACAGGATTATTTATAATGTGACAATTTATTACACGGTCTTTTCCTGATAAATAGCTCAATTACATTCTCCATGTATTTTACAGTTCCATCTGGGACAGCTCGTACCACGCAAAGCAAACTTGCACAGTTTCTATTTTTCATCTGTGACTTGTTCCCGTTAGGGGAGGTCTCTTTTGATCCATCCCTGATTTCCTCCCAGACCCACCATGACAAGGTACACATGCCTAGCTCAGATGTGTCCACATTGTTTTAAGTAAGGAGGGAGATTCAAAGAAATAGGAAACCTGGCCACTGCCCCTGAGGGACTTATTACTTACTTGGGAAGAGAAGACAAAGACACATAGAATTCAGAACAGTACAAAAGACGAACTAACAACTAACGAAGTGCTGGAGGCTGGAGTAGGCGTTGTCGTCTCTGTGTGTTGGGGGGTGGGTGTGTGTTAGTGGGGCGAGCAGCCATATGAGGGGTCCTTTCCTGGCTCACTCACTTGCTTACTCTCTCACCTTGTTGGGGGGCTTTTCTTCATCATTTGTCCTGAGAGTTCTTGTAGCTTTGATTTCTCCCTTTCTGTCGCCTCTTTCTGTTTGGTCTACAGAAACGCTCCATCAAGACCGCCCCGAACTGAAACAGAGATTCTCGGTATTTATTCCCTGACTCAGGCCACCACCATAGTCTATCTTTTCCTTGTTAAATGTATTCAGAGTTTGCATCACTCCATTCTTCTAATCTAGCTTCCATCCATCTCAAATCACTTTTCACAGTGCTTTTCTAGTCACCAAATTTAGGGGCCCCATGATCCAGCTTGTCTTCTTTTCATCTCCTTCCAATCATGGAACGGCTTGCGTTTTCTGCCCTCATTCAGAGTTGAATTTCTCCTTGTTCCTCAGATGCACCATATTCTTTCATGAATCTTCGTCTTTATGCATTTTCTGAAATGTTTGCGCTCTCTCCAGGTTGCGTGGAACACTTAAGAACCAATTACAATTGTAGTTATCCTAGGAGGCTCATCCACTGTCCATTCACCAAAGAGCATTAATTAGTGCTTTCTTCTCTATGCTCCTAGAGCACTTATCTTTGTAACAGCAGTTAGCACAATAGATTATAGTTTATCTGTTTACCTATCTTTTCTCCCCTGGTCTGTGAGTTATTCTAGTCTAGAGACCATGTACTATCCACACCCACTGCTTGCCATATAGTCCGTACTATTGATACATTATAACCACTCTCATTGCTAAAATACTGGCTTTAGAGTCACACTGCCGGAGTGCATATGTTGACTACCACTTGCTTGCTTTGTGACATTGAAAAAGTGTGCAAACTTCCATGAACCTCGGTTTATCTGTAAAGAAGAATAGTACCTACCCTCATAATGTTGTGAGGATAAGATGACATACAAGTAATGTTCTTAGCATAGTGACTAGCACATGGTAGGTATTCATGTTAATAGAATATTTGTTAAAAAATCTGTTAATAAATAGAACAATACTCATTTGGTGGTAACACTGTCTACGGCCTCTTTCACTTTTTGTTTGAATGTAAATATAAGCAAGGAAAATTAAGGGTGTTGTCGTGCATAAATATGCTTGGTGAGCTTCTGGGTGGCAAACTCTACTCAATAAAGATGAGATCTTTATCATAAGAAGAAAGAAACTACACAAGATCAGTAAATGCCATTTATTAGCAGTTACTATTTGGGCTTCTTTAATTAGAAAAAAGCCGCTAGGCATCTAAGATCACTAATAGAGCTTTAGAAGTAAGAGGCACAAAGGACTTTTATGACTTTTTAGAAAACGTTTTATTTTTGTATTTACAAAGGTGACTGTAAATGTTTTACCAGGCCTTAAGTGTATGTTTTGATCTACCTTTGCACTTATTAACTGCTTATAGTAGGAAAATTCATCATAGGTTTTAACACTTGCTTTTATGATAGCCTTATGATGTCATTCTTGTGTAGTACATTGCATTAAAAAAAAGTGACCACCCTGAGAAGTCAGTTAAAATATTCCATAGTTAAAGTTATAACAACATGCGCTGGGAGGTCAGTTTTTCAGAGTTGTCATCTCCCTTCAAGATTGGAAATTGGTAAAGATGACAATCCCCAGCATTCTTTGTCCAATTCTTTGGGAAGATGATACTGGAAAATACTGAGTTCTGATAAATGAGGCATTAATAGGTCCTATTCTGACTGTCAAGTTATTTGCATTGAGGAATGAGTGGGTGATCTGTAATAGCAGTTTAACTCACATGCCAGTTGAGATGAGAGTATTCTGCCCGAGGAACAGTGGCTCGTTTTACAGTGTGGCCACAAAATTCAGCATGGTTGATCCTAACTGCCTCAAATATCATTAAACTAATCTCAGAGCCTGGGATTAAGTTTGGCTGACCAAGTGTCCTTTTCAGGTCAGAGTTCAAGGAGTCCTGGTAAAAGTTTCAGGGAGCAGGGAAGACAACCTGCTCTTGATATATTTTCAACAAAGATTTTGTTCTATAGAGTTTTAACAATCCCTCAAATACCCTTAACTGCTAAAATAACACAGAGAAAGGCAGTTCATAGTCTCAAAACTAGTCTGTTTACACAGGTTATTAATGACTCTGGCCTATAGAGTGTGTACAAACCAAAAAGAAAAGTCAGTGGGGTGGGGGATGGCATTGATGGAGAGAGAGGGAGCCGTGCTGACGCACTTCCTCTCCGCTTCATTCTTTGCACTCCTGTGATTAAATCCAGACTTAGCAGCGGTATCATTACATTGGGAAGATGAGCTACAGACTCTTTTGAAGTTGAATTTCTTAACATTACCCCCTGCAGTAGAAAGGGCATTTGCACTGTGACCAATCTTTAAAAACAAACCAATGCTAGACAGCATGCATATTTTAAGCAAAGATTCCTCCTTTATAAAAACTTGACATTTGTTGCAGGTGGTGTTATAACACCATGGTATAGAAAAATCTAGTTTTGATTTTTTAAGTAAGGTATTGAAGATATAAAGTAGGCAGAGCTGTAGGGCACAGATTAATTTAGCCATGATAAATGTGTTAATTCACCATCTTGTCCATGGAAAAAGCTATTCCTCAGGGAAATGGTATTAACTATGCAATATCTTATACCTGAATATTGCTCTGTAAAATGTTGGAGATTTACACATGATCTGAATTCAGCTTTCTACCTATTATTTTATTCAGTGCCTTTTGTACATCAATAAATCTACTATAAATTCCCTCCCCCTCCAGTGCAGTGTAGATCACAGCTGAGTAGTGTGTAGGGCTGCCTGTGAAAAGGGAAAAACTGGAATGGACTATTAGGATTGGGGTTGAGCCCTAAAACATAATTAGAGATCATCTCTTCCCACCTCCCACCATATTCCGGAATCTCCTCCAGTTTCTCTGGTGGAGTGTTACTAGCCTGTGCTTCTAGGGATGGGGAACTCACTCCTTTTCGAGGCTATAGATGTCTGTCACGTTGCTCTAGTTTTATCATTTCCTGAGGATTGTAAAAGAAAAAAGGAAATAGTCTTCAGACAGAGTGTACCAATACTGCTTCCTTTGTAGGACAGTTCAGATATTTGGAAAGTAACGATCATGCCCTCTCTAAGACTTCCTTTCTGTAGGCTAAGCAACCACAGATGTCTGCGTGTATATTTGGTCCCTTTTCTATCCTTTCATGCTCTGTATCACCCTTGTCTTTGGTTGCTCTCCAGGTGTCCATGGCCCTTTGAAACTAACTCATCTCATTACCTCACATGTGATCTTGACTTTCTAGAAATGCATTAATTGTTTTTGGCAGATGTTCACAGTAGTGGCTCATGTTGAATAACCTTAATGTAATCAAGATTTTCGCTCTTTTGTTTTTTTCGCAAGAATTTAGGGAAGGTCAAAATTTATATATATATATATATATATATATATATGTGTGTGTGTGTGTGTCATATATATTGTATATATATCAGTATACATGACACTAATATATTAATTCTTGGTAAATTTCATTTTGCCTTATCTATTCAAGTGTTAATGGCCCACTGAGATAATTTTTTAATTAATTAATTTTTTGGCTGCGTTGGGTCTTCATTGCTGTGCGCAGGCCTTCTCTAGTTGTGGCGAGCGGGGGCTACTCTTTGTTGCGGTGCGCAGGCTTCTCATTGTGGTGGCTTCTCTTGTTGTGGAGCACGGGCTCTAGGCACGTGGGTTCAGTAGTTGTGGCTTGCAGGCTCTAGAGCGCAGGCCCAGTAGTTGTGGTGCATAGGCTTAGTTGCTCTGCGGCATGTGGGATCTTCCTGGACAAGTGCTCGAAGGTGTGTCCCCTGCATTGGCAGGTATATTCTTAACCACTGCGGCACCTGGGAAGTCCTGAGATAATTTTTAATCTAAATTATATTATCAACTATATTGGCTTTGTGGACTCTACACATTTTATAAGCATCTTCATCCAGATCATTAGCAAAATGTTGAATGGGCAGGGCCAAACACAGAATGCTGGGTCATAACCCTGAAGACCACCTTGGAGGCTGACTGTTTACTTGGAGACTAGTTATTATTGAGCAAGGCACAAACGACCTAACTGTACTGTCTGTCTGGTCCACTAAGGTATCATGAAAGCTCTTCTCAAATACTTCTGCCATTCTTATACCCCTCGTCAAAGGACATGATTTTAATTTGGCTTTATACTTTCTTTGTGGACTGAACTTTTTTTACTTCTTACATTTTGAACTTGGAGATAACAGTTTGACTTGTTCTAGAATTCATCTGTTTCTTCATGATTTTATGTATGTATGCATTTACTTATTTTTTACTATCGGATATCACATCTACAGATTCCTCCAATACCCTGGGATGTGAGTTTTCTGGGCCAGGAGGCTTACACTCGTTTACAGCGGTCCGATGTTCTTTCATGGCTTTATTTCCTGTATTAGCTTTCAGGGCCTTCTCAAGCCATTGTTCTAGCATTTCTAGTTTGAAGCTTCTTTTGCTTTAGCAGAAGAAAAATGGGGATAGATGGTTAATTGGGTAGTTTTGCCTCCAGTCTTTTCATCTTTTTACATGATATCATCTCCCTTAAGCAGTTGTCCTGTCTTTTCGTAGATCATCATTTGGTCCCTGATTTTACCAAACACCTTTGTGAATGTTAGCAGGTTTCGCTTGTCTCAGGTGTTTTGGGGCTGTGACCTCTTCGTTAAGATTCTTTTAGAGATTCCTGCTTATTTCTCCACTCTACTTTCTACACTTTTTATGTAATTTTCAAGTTTTAAGCTCATAGGAGAACTTCCTAGGCAGCCACACAGAAGGCTTTCTAGTGCAGTGTTCAGATCCTGACCTCATTTCTTACTAGGGGAGCTGACCTTAGGAGAGTACCTGAAATTCTCTACACTTCATCTCTAGAATGGGTTCAGAGCCCACCTTACTTTAGGACAGTTTTAAAGATTAAGTGAGATTATTTTAATGACCAAAGAGTGGCATCATATTCAATGAATGTTATTCTTATTACTATTATTTTTCATGACGATGCTCGTTCATATTCTTTCCCATTTTTGTGACTGTACAGGCATTTTTACAGCCTCACATCTCTTTTAAACCATCTCCCTCAAAACAGCACTATCCACAGAATCACACCCATACTTTCAGCTTTTTGATGTCTGCTTTCCTAAGCCATAGACTACATGCCTCTTTCTAACAATGTCATTGCTTAATTTACTGTAAGTTTCAGGAGAAGCGGGCTTTTGTACCTCTGAGACTCCTATGGCTCCATGTATTTCAAGTTTATTCTTTTGATTTAAGCCCAGCATAGTTTAGCTTCATAAAGGTGTTCCATATGCTTTCCATAGTGAGTACCATGAGCCAGATGACTTCTGGGGGTGGTTTATGGCTCTTAAGATACTAAGCTCTCAGAAGGCTCTGTGGAAACCTCTGCTCTTCAAGGGGATAGACTGTCAGCTGAAAATGTTGGTATTTCCCTGGATTTTCTCACAAAAGACTATACATGGTGAAAACTAAACGTATTATTAGGAAATAGGGCTGGGAATTTAATGGGCTTAGGGGAAAATAAGTAAGAATTGTGGAAACATAATTATGAAAATATAGGGTTTCACCGTGTTTACATTTTAACTTCTTACCTTGTTAGGTGTGTTAATTGTAAAGACTGCCTGCTTTTTATCTGTAGTATGCAGAGAATAAATAATAGTACTTACCGCGGACCATGCAATATTCATATAATTAAGCATTCCTAAATTTTTGGAATTCCTAAGTAAGAATGAATTTGAAAGTGTCTGGCCCTGAGAGCTTTTTTCTTCTTTTTTCCTTTTTAAGAATATATATTTATATATAGAAATAAGCATGTGGAGTTTGATTTCTTTACCATGAATAATTGTACTAAAATATTTCTAGGACATGTTCTAAGTTTGCAGCTCTATGTGCGAAGGTTCAGAGAATACTTTTGAGGAAACTCCTTTCGTTTTCCCTGAAAAAATGATGGTGGTGGAGTACTTAAAAAAAATGTAGCTTCCCTCTCTCACCCATCACTTTCCTGTTCCCTCTGGCCTTCCTATACTTCCCCTGGGGAGATACTCTCTATTCTCGTATCTCCCTGAGAGGCCTGCTTTGCTGTGAGGTACTTCTGTAAGTGCAGATTCTTGGGCTTATCCTGACCTAGTGCATCCAGTCCCGTGGTGGCAGACCCCAGAATCTTCATTTTCGTAAATTCTTTTTTTGGTGGGCGGGTCTCATGTCCCCAGGTTTTGAGAACCACCTCTCCAGTCCAATTGTCGCTGGCTTCAATAATGTCAGATGAAACCAACATTATGCAGTGTTCCTTCCGAAGTGCTTTGTTGTTGAAGAACAGGCTGCTGGTGGGCCAGAACAGATTGTCACCATGTAAATGGGGTGTCAAGGGACATAATTTTATGGGCTCACACCTATCTCTCAGCCAAAGACATTTCAGGTTAGTCGTGTGCCTGCACTGGTAAAGGAATATAGTCTCATTTGAACTGGGACAACCCTAGTTCTGGGTACATTCTGTGGTATTATATTTGCCAACTCATATTCAGCCCATGCATTTATAATTACTCAACTGTTTCCATGCATTGAGTCATTGCAGAAAAGCCGCTTCTTTGTAGAACCTCATTAAGATTTCAGCTGCTAACAGATTTTATTTTACAGTTCCAGCTTTCATGATATTAAGATATGGAGATTTAGGCTTCTGGGAGGGGTTATTTACGAGTTTAAAACTCTTAGCTATGGGAGCATCACAGTTATTTTAAGGGCATACCAAAAAGGGGAAAAAATGGGTAGTCCGGTATTCTAATCAAAGTAATGTAAATACTTTGAAGGCAAAAAGAAAGAATGCCAAATTGCCTTTTAAAAAATTACTTGTTTGGGGGCTTCCCTGGTGGCGCAGTGGTTGAGAGTCCGCCTGCCGATGCAGGGGACACGGGTTCGTGCCCCGGTCCGGGAAGATCCCACATGCTGCAGAGCGTCTAGGCCCGTGAGCCATGGCCGCTGAGCCTGCGCGTCCGGAGCCTGTGCTCCGCAACGGGAGAGGCCACAGCAGTGAGAGGCCCGCGTACCGCAAAAAAAAAAAAATTACTTGTTTGGGATTTGCATGATTTTATTTGAAATGTCTTTTAATTTAACGCAATGTTTTTATAAATGTTATTTAAAATTCTGGGGGCCTAAAAAGACCCACATATCATTAAAGCACTATTCACAGTGTTTGTATTTTCTTAAATGAGTATACTTTCTTTATGCTAAGTATACATGGTAAATGAATAATCTCTGGCTTAACTGGCATAGATTTCTTTTGTGGTTTTACCCAAAATTATACTGAGCCATTTTATACCCTGTATTGCTCTTTACCATGGTATTTTAAAACTTTCTTCTAAATAATGTGCACTATTTTAATTAAGGTAAGTAACCATTAACTGAGAGTTATGGGTTATGTCAATTAGAGCTGCCACTTATATTTTATCTTCTATCTGTTAACATAATAATCATTCTTTAAGCCGCCCACAAAGGGAAGTGAGCTAAGTCAGAGCGAGCAGGTCCATGTCAGGAGTTGGGAGTGCTAGCCTTTGAGAAGTTCTTATCTCCTTCCTTGTCATGGTGTTACCATTGCTTTCACTGAATAGGCATTGGCTGCTTGTCCTGTTTGGTAATCCTCTTTAGTATTTCCAACGGGGAAGTCTTACTCATCCAGCGCTTAGGGGCCCTTCTTTCCCTCACTGGGCATCTGTCCAGGGATCATTTACTTGCTGATTTGTCCCTGGTGTCCTTGCCTTACCTATTGTTTCTCCAGCCAGGTGATAAGAAGCCCCTTGTTGACAGACATTGTTTTCTGACTTCTGTGTCCCCTGTGGTTTGGTGTCCTGCCATCCCAGGAGGCACCGTGTAGATGTTGGCTGCATAGAGGATGAAGACTAGGAGAGGAGTTAATTTCTGCTAACTGACCAGATTCATTTAATTTGTTGGTGTTCCTATGCAGCCACTTTGAGTATCAGGCTTTCTTCCTTAATATCCTTTTAGGCAACATCGGAACTGTTCATGTTTCTATCTAAAGGTTTCTAAATTGGACGATTTCTCATCTGAAAATAGTCTAGAATTTATAAAAGAACAGAGATTTCTGAATGCAGATAGCTTCCTTTCGTGTGTAGGTTGTTTTGCTTAATGATTTGCAAGGAAAGCACAGAATTTTAACAGTAATAAATTCATCCATTGTAGGAAGTTTGAAAAATACAAAACAGTGGGAAAGATAAAGTAAAATTGCCCTTTGATATCACCTGTGGTCCAAGATATTTCTTATCTTAAAAATTTTGCTGATAAAGTTAAAGATTTCTACATCCCTTTTAGTTTCTTTTCCTTTCCCTCCTCATAGGCACAGGACTATATCTGTATATACTTAATATAGCAAACATTTTCCGTGGCATTAATTTTTAATGATTTCCTAATAGTTGATGGTGTGGGTTATACCATAATTTACTTAACCATCCCGTTTGTTTTAGGCATTTAGGTTGTTTAGAGTTTTTCGTTTTTGCAGATAACTCTTTAATAAATATCTTTGTATTTGATGTCCTTCTATGTTTATGACTAATTGGAGTAATGTTCAATACTTTTAAAAATTCTCGACTATATTCCCAGGTGACAAATTCATGATTAATTTTCAGTGATATTTAAGATGTTAAATTGTCAGACTTCAGGCTTTAAATTTAACTTAAAACTTAATGAGTTTCTCGTCATTATAGTTAACCTGGAGTTAGAAAATAAGTAGAATTCGGGCTGGTGAAGGGCTTTATTGTCCTGATTTAAGGGTCAAACTGAAGAATTTATAAAGCATGCCTGCAATTACAAGACAGCTATATCTGAGTATTCTAAGGTATAGCAGTCATTTAAAATGCATGGCATTCATAATATTTAAATGTTTTATTATGAAATACGGCACATTCACACAAGAATATGTCATGTACATGCTTAACACTAAAGAGTAAATAGTAAGACAAGTACCCTTGTATTCACCACTCTGCTTAGGAAATAGAATATTACCAGTACCTATGAAACTTCTTCATGTTCTCAGTATGATTGATGTTTTTTGTCATCTGCGTTTGTTTGTTTTCAATGTCAAGGAGCTCAGTGATACTGGGTAAGAAGTTTTGTAAATGTTTAATCATCTTCAGTTCCACTGCTTCCACCTCATCCAGTTGACCATCCCTTCTCACCTAGCATGTTGCAACAGCCTCCAAACTGGCTTCTCTGCCTTTCACTCCTGAGCCACTTTAGTTCAGGACCTCAACACAACACTCCCTCCACCCCAGCCTGCCAGAGTCATAGCTTAAATACAAAAACTGAATAATGCCATTCATCTGCCCAAAACCCTTCCTGGTTTTCTGTTTGATTTAGACTAAAATTCAAATACTTGGCTGTGACCTGCAAAGCTCTGGCTGTCTTGGCCTCCATCCTTAAGCACTTACTCTCCCCATTTCTGCTCTCAGCCACACGGGCCTTCTTTAAGTAAGCCTAGGCCACATCTTTCCTGCTTCATGACCGTGTATACATTCTTTCGCCCACTTTTGCTCACTACCCTGTTTTCACCACATTTTAGTGAAAACTTTCCTTTTCATTCCTTGAGCCGTTTTCCCTATCTGATTATTCTTTCTCATAGCATCCTATTATTTTGTGCTTAGCACTTGTTGAATTTTTCATTTTGCCTTTGTTTATTGGTTAGACCTAGTAGACTCTTAAGTTTCATGAGTGTAGGCACCATGCCTATCTTGTTCACTACCGTGTACCTCTAATACCTGGGTAAACACTCCAGAAATGTTAAAACAATTGAATGAAAAAATTTAATGCTGAATTTGGAAGAGAATATTAATATTACAAAGCTTTTTATGTTCAAAAATGATATATGTTATTTTGGTCCAACAAAATACAGCTGATTCAGTTCATTGAATTAGGCCTACATCCCTGTACCACCTTTTGCTGCATAAATATATTATTTTTAAGTCTAACCGACCCATTTATTAAATGTGAGCAATTTAGGTTTCAATACTCCATTAGGGATTTATTTTCTCTCAAGTGCTTATCATAAGTATTTAAAATAGAAAGATTTAGGTAACATAATATAGTAGAAAGGATCTTGATATAATGGAAAGAATGTGGGCTTTGGAGTCATAAAAACTTGAGTTTAAATAGTAGTTATGCTGTTTGTTAGCTGTATAATCTTTGGAAACTACGTAACCTTTTTGTCCTCTGGTGTTCTCATCTGCAAAATGTGATGATAACATCTACCTTATCGGTTTGTTGAGAAGATCAAAGGAGGTAATAAATCCTAGCACTGTGCTTCCCACAAAATAGGCACTTAATTCATGATATTATTATTAGAAGCTATGTGCCTATAGCAAGCTGCTTAATCTTTTCCTGCTACTATTTCTTAATCTGTAAAATGGGGATAATTCTTACTTTATGGGAATAATTTGAGGATTAAATGATACAATGTATGAGTGTATTGATGTAGGACATCTAGAGCAATTCTCCCTGACTCATAGTTGACCCTCAATCAACGAATAAGGGTGATTGATAAAAAAGGACTTGAGATCAAGTTACTTAGTGGGAATTTGGAGTCTTTAAATTCCATTGATTCATTCAGTACATATTTATGGGGTGTCTGTTTTATGCCAGGTGCTTGGCTCAGTGCTACAGCTGCAAGGATGGCCAGGATGAAACTCCATGGAGTGGCCTACAGTTTAATGGGGAAAGGGGATTTTACATGAACTGTTTAGTAATTTACCTCATGAATAAATACCAGCATAGTGAGATTATCTTGGGGGGGAATAGGAAAAGGGCTGTTCCATCTGGAGGTAGTGTTGGAGTTGGATTTCAAAGGCTAAGCAGGAGTTCTTCAAAGCGTAAGAGGTGCCATGATATGGGGAAAAAATATCAGCCATGGCATCAGGCACACCTGGCTTCCAGTCTCTGCCACTTAACATCTTTGTGATGTTAGGCAAGTTATTTAGCTTCCTCTAAAATGGAGCCTCTCATATCTATGTCATAGGATTTTTGTGAAAGTTAATACAGTGAGAAAGTGTTCAGCTCATAGTAAGGACTTATATATGTGGGTTCTTTGCAACCACCTGGAATTTTGTCCTCTATCACAGGAAATTACAAAATGACCTCCACTCCCATGGGTCCATAGTTATACTGTCTTGATCTGGTCAAACATGAATTTTTTTCACTTGGTTAAATCTTTTTTAGATCTTTGTTTTTAAAAGTTCAAAGATTGACTATTCACCACTTCAAATTCAATTTGTTAGAACATTTACTTGGCTCTTTAGGAGTTTCACTGTCACTCATGGTCAGAGAAAATACTGTCCTCCTTCCTCTGGGATTCTAAACAAGAAATCAGTCTTTTTTTTTTTTTTTTTTTTTTTTTTGCGGTACGCGGGCCTCTCACTGTTGTGGCCTCTCCCGTTGCAGAGCACAGGCTCTGGACGCGCTGGCTCACGGGCCCAGCCGCTCCGCGGCATGTGGGATCTTCCTGGACCGGGGCACGAACCCACGTCCCCTGCATCGGCAGGCGTACTCTCAACCACTGCACCCCCAGGGAAGCCCAGAAATCAGTCATTTTAAACTCTTTGTCATCCTGCTTACTCTTGATAATGTCAACAACAATGGCAGCTTACATTTGGTTAGCAGTTTAGAATTTACAGAGAACCTGAATTCATATTGCTTCATTGAATGCTCTCAACAACTCTTGAGATGGAGGCCATTATGATCTTGTTTACAGGGGAGGAGATGGAGAGGTACAGAGGGGTAAATGACTTGGTCTTCTGATTCTAATCCAGTACTTCTAACTTGATAGCACACCTGCCTGTCTCTTTTGCCTGTCTTCAGATCCCATCATTCCTTCCAAGGTTGCCAGCATTCATCCTCCTTTTTCTTTTAGACTGCAGCCGTCTTGTTTAGTTCTGTATGGCCCGGGTTATGCAGCAGTCTCCTATGACCTAGATTCTGTAGCTCTAGGAAAGCTTGTACCTGCCTTTTGTTGATTTTGATAGATTGGTATTTCTCCATCATTTCTTGGTGCTCTCCAGTGGCTTCTCACTGCCCCGTGAAGCAACTTCAGGATCCTTTTACATTCCCCCTCAAAACCACCAGTGATTCTTCATTCCTTTTTTAATTAAATTTTTATTTATTTATTTTTGGCTGCTTTGGGTCTTCGTTGCTGTGCATGGGCTTTCTCTAGTTGCAGTGAGCGGGGGCTGCTCTTCGTTGCGGTGTGCAGGCTTCTCTTGTTGCGGAGCACGGGCTCTAGGTGCGCGGGCTTCAGTAGTTGTGGCTCGTGGGCTCTAGAGTGCAGGCTCAGTAGTTGGGGCTCATGGGCTTAGTTGTTATGTGGCATGTGGTATCTTCTTGGACGAAGGCTCAAAGCCGTGTCCCTTGCATTGGCAGGCGGATTCTTAACCACTGTGCCACCAGGGAAGCCCCTGATTCTTCATTTCTTGACCTTAATTCCACCATCTTGTTGAGGTATGGAGTGTACTTAAGATGTGGCTTCTTTGAAGTGGAGCCATTTTTCTTGTAACATCCTTGGGCTCCTCAGCACCCTGCTAAGCACCTTCTACATGTCTTTCTAAACAGCAGAAACCAAATTCTTCCATGATGGCTCTCTCTTGGGACACCCATGTCTATATTAACTCCATTTAAAAAAAATTATTTGATATACTTACCTTTGTGAGTTTATTCTTCTTTTCTAGATCTTGTGTGGCTTACATTACTCATCATTCATTATTGCTGAGTTATTTTTCAGAGTCACCCAGGCTTGAACTGAATGACTTAGATTATAAGTTCTTGGGCTATAACGAGCACTGTCATTTTAAATTATTCTACGAGCAGCAGAAGCCAGTGTTGAGATGATAATGGTGATACTTAATATAATGTTTTTCTCTGTTAGACAGATCATAGGTTTATAAATAATGATTAGTCTTGGAATCTCTGCTAGCTGCAGCTTGTTTCCCACATTCAGGGTATATTTCCATTTAGCACGTCTTTACAAAATATAAAAACACTAAATTCAAATTCAGATTGATTAAAAATTATACTGTAGAGGATGTGAAGATCTATTACAAGATATGACTTTTTTTTTTTTTTTTTAAGCATTTGTGATCCCTGCCCACTCCTTTGCCTAGCACCTTTTATTTTGTTATCTTTGTTTTAGTAAATAGCCATTCAGGAAGATGGTTTTGCACAAAAAGAATGAAAATAAAGGCATGAAAGAAAATGTATGCACTACCATCTCCTTGTCTCTCCCTCTGAGATTTTATGTATGCTCGGCTTCAAAAACCAGTTTAAAAATAAAAAAGATGAGGGCGGTTGCAATCTGCTCCATTTTATGCAGATTAGGTATGGCCCTCCGGCACCTGCCAAATTGCTAATATGGCCTTCCAGTTGGGTCTGATTAGTGTCAACCCAGATCTCCTTTTCCATTGAAATAGAAATACATTTGCTGGGAATAAGTTAACAACAGAGGTGATATTTTCACTAATAACCTGGGTATAACCGTGTTTTACTTGGACAGTTTCTCAGTGTCGATGAAGCAGACTAACCTGGGCATTTATGATTTCCTTCACTCTCATTTGGCTTCTACTCCCTGAGGACTTTGGGGTTTCCAGAGTCCAGTGGGACTGTGACTTCCCTTTGTGCTATGATGACTTTGAAAGGTCATTTTCCTCTGCATTCCAAATGCAAAGTGTTATTGTCGGTTTTTTTTTTTTTTTTTTTTTTTTTTTTTTTTTTGGTAAAACACGTCGGTAGGCTTTACATTTGCAAAAGCAAATACCTTAACTTGGCCAGAATGAATGTTTGTTTAAGGATACCCACTCTGGGCAATTGAATTTTTGGATTATTGCAACAGTTATTTTCAGTGCCTCAGGGTGAAGCATTAATTATCTTCCAAAAAGATAATTGAGACAGCAAATATGGAAATCTCAAGCATCTCTTATGACTCTATTAGAGCAGATTTTAAGAAAATATTTTGATAGCAATGATTGCGTTTTGTAGGAAAAGAAGAATAAAAGGTTTGCATGACCAAGCAGGGGCTGGAAGTTCAGGAAGAAAAAAACTGGGGCCCTATCTCCAGATTTGGGTGCAAAAGAGTTATAGAAAATAGAGTCAACTTTGTCAGTCATCTAAATCAAGCCCATTTTGAAAATTGCTGCATATTTAATGTGAGCAGTATCTCCTATGGAGTCATTTTGTAACTCAAATTATTTTTTTGCCAGTGGAGGAGCAAGCAACATATTAAATAGTTGACTTAGTCTACATCATCATGACTAGACCAGAGAGAGAAGTAACTGTGCCCCAAATACTGTAGTAAGTTCTTTATGTGGATTTGCTTCACATGGAATGGTTAATGGATGAATAAAAAAATTTGGTTTTTAGGGCTCTTATTCTGGTTTATTATAAGCATTATTACATGCACCACCCCACCCCAACATTTTGCATAATTAATTAATTACCATCAGGTAATTCAGTAGCAGGGACAAGAATTACAAAGCTCTTGTTTCTAATTTCTTTATTTTACTTGGTAAAATGCAAATTGAATGCTAAAATTAATAGTCATATAGATGTGATTGGGGAAGAAATTTGCAATCAGTTTTGAACTCATAGTTCTTAGAACATAATCACGTTTCAGTATTACCATGCCAGCGTTTTTTTGAGCCTCTACTAAGTGCCAGTCATCAGGTGAGGGCACTCAGATGAATGAGATAGTCTCTGATTGATTAAAACTAGTTTTGAGATGTTTCCAAGTGTGTAAAAACCACAAATTGATAAATAAATGTCCATGGCCATTTAACTTAAGTACATTTAATGAACTGTGAATGATATGGAAAAGTATTTTATCAGAAGTTAAATTTTAGTAACTTATTCTTTGTTTCTGGTGTGAAATAATTTTACTGTGATATTGGATAACTTGGTTAACTGCTTTCTTCTAGTATAGCAACATAGCAATACCACGATAAGCATAAAATAAACACCCAGTTTATTGCTGGATCATTATAAAGTGAATATAATATACTGTTGAACAGCTAAAGTGAGCATAAAAGGAAAATTTGGGCCCCTGAAGGTACATGCTGCTCATCAGTATATGAAAGAGTAGACGTGAAGAAAATCAGTCTTCTTGTAGTGAATATTTTCTGTACTCCTCCCATATGTTGTAGAATATATATGTTAAAACAACAAAATAAAATAACAACAAATGAAATAAACTGATTTTTTTTTTTTTACATTTGACTTAGTGACCTGACTATGTTTTTAAGATTTGTGATTTTTCCTTCCTGTTAGAGGTGGGAAGGTGATGGTGGCTTGACAGAATCAAAACAAAACACCACTCAAGATGTTTCAAGAATAATTGAATTAAAAGTCCGCTTGATATCACAGCCCCTGTGGGCTTCTTTCCAGCCTTTTTTCTAATGGAACACAACAGAAATTTACAGTATTAGGTCTCATATAATCCCTGTCTTCTCCTTGTCTTCCTTACCAGTTTTTATTTTTTAATGCCCTGAATAAAAATAAGTCTGTTTACATTTTGAGGATCTTGTGTATCAATGATTCCTAGGGAATTTCTTAGTATTTATAATTAGATAATTTTGAAATTTCAGTACCTTGCTCTTAATTTTCAGAATACTTCCTGAATGAATTAGATTTATTTACTTATGTGGGTTATGCTAGGGGCTTAGTTCATATACAAATATATCTTTAAGGAGAGGAAATTACTTATTTGTGGAGGTATAAAACACTATATTTCTTCTATTTTGTGCTATGGAAATGCAAAATTGATCTGAGTGTAACTTACTTTTCTAATAATTGTGTTATTGTCTTTCATTCACATAAAATAATCCCTGGGGAAAGCCACTCTTAGCTAATAATTTTAATGTAAAGAAGTGATGAGCACAATTATATTTATTCAGGTAGCAGTCCATTAGTAGTCTGTAAGCAGCAGCTTTGTTATTTTAGTTAGAAGTGCAGTTGGCAGAATGATATTCAGTTAAAAACAATCCTGATTGAGCCACGTTCCCTTTTTTGGTTGATATGAAAGCCATTGTTGTTTTGCTCACCAACTGGCAGACCTTCAATTATCCTGAATTTAGAAGTTGTTTACTATACTTTGAAAGTTTAAAAATGAGCCCTCCTTGAGAAACAAAGAGCTGGGTGCTTGCCATTTTTAAATTTTTTTATAGAAAAGTAAAATTTTAATGAAAGAAAAATCAATCTACCAGTTCAATGTTGAGTTTATTTTCACAGTTTTGAAGGCTTAATGTGTTTTTTAAATGCTAGTAATCAAAGCCACCATTATTGGTCCCCAAAGTATTCGGGCAGTGTTTTGACTTAGAGTGTCAGAGCTGTGAGGGGGAGATCATCAGTAAGTCTCTGTGGGTGGGGTGGATTCCTTGAGAAGATTTGGTTTGAGGGTTTCAATCCCTCAGGCCTTTCTCCGTGGCTTCAACAGCTGTCTAGAATATCTGGTCTTCCTGGATGTCCAGGGTGCCAAGAGTGTGAGGACTCAATTTTCTACCTGTTGAGGGTTAACAGGATGCTAGGGATGGAGTCCGGGTAGGAAACATCAGTTGAACCTGCCAGGTGAACTAGTGCTGCCCATTGGCCATTGGCAGAGTGGCCGGCCCCCCTCCCTCCTCCCTCCCTCCTCCTCCCTTCCTCCCTCCCTTCCCCTCTCTCCTTCCCTCCCTCCCTTCCTTCCCTCCTTCCTCCCTTCCTCCCTCTTTCTTCCCTCCTTCCTCCCTTTCTCCCTCCCTTCCTTCCTCCGTCCCTCTCATATCTTTGTGCCTCCACCGTCTGCCAGGAACTGTGCTTACAGTCTAGTGAGGAATCGAGACAATAAGTATTTACAAGTACAGAGGATCTCTGGGATGCTTTGCATCAGAGGGCAGGGGTGAGATGCAGTTCCTGACATCCCTCTCAGATTGCAGCCACTCCTAAAGATGGTAAGATTTCCTGCTCAAAGAAATTAAGTGACTTGCCCCAGTCACTGAGAGAACAATTTCCAAGCCCAGGCTCTTTTGACTACGTCAGGTGACTTGCCATGTTGGCCAGTGACATTTTAGAAGATTCACGTTTTTGCTTAAGTAAAAACATTGTAAAAAATGTAATGCTTACCTCTTTTATGTTAACTTACAATTCATGGATGCCAGCGTATGTTTATGCAGCACTTTATAATTTTCAGTGCCATTTAGCTCATGTTATTTTATTATAATTACCATTTTGTGAGTCAGGAAGGGGAATTTTTGTTGGTGGTGGTTTTATTCTGGTTTTGCTTTTAAATCCCCATTTTATAGAAGAGAAAATAGGTGCCCAGAGAGGTTAAGTGAGTTCCCCATAGGTGCAGAGCTACAGCCAACGAGGTTCAGATCCAACACCAGACCTGGGTATCCTGATTCCCAGTCTGCTGCTCTTTCAGACAGAGTGGCTTTCTTGTTTCATGACGGTCATGCACACACTGTATTTTAGGCATCCTCATGCTTATGGGCCTGTAGCTAGGGTTGTATGAACAGTTAAACTGACACGGCCCTTGCCTTCTGGCAGCATATAATCTAAATAAGGTAAAGAGTTCCTGGAGTTTATGCCTATACAGGAAACCCTTTTCTTCTGCTATCACCTATTCTCCCCATGCCATATCCCACAAACTTAAGGAGGTCTGTAACTGTGTTACAATGCACTCCTAACTCTATTTGCCTTCTCACGTGCCAGAACTTTCTCCTTTCTCTTTGCTTATCCTCCTTGACAGTAGTGAGGGTATTTGCTGGTGAGTTGGAAAAACGGAATCTGGGAATCTCTTGGTTTCCTGCCCTTCTTCTGAGGAGAATCAGTGGATTGATCTGCTCCTTGCTCAGGGTCTCATTTTTACTAGACGCTTGGGCAGTGCTTCCCAAACCTGGCTCATCCTCAGCATCTCCAAAGATCTACTCTGGAGCTGCTGTTCCACAAGTCCGGGTGGGGCCCACAACTGCTCTAGGGATAAACTCGATCTTGAATGCTTTAGCCATTCACTTAATATGACCACCCTCAACAGGACAGTTTAGTCTTTACTAAACTGCAAATTCCTGGGAATGGGGAGGAAAAAAATCCATTTCTGACCTTCCCCTACCCTCCAGATCATCTGAAACTGTTCAGCCCATCTACCATGGGATAACTAGACATCCTGTCAGGGATAATTGTTAAGTTTGTACTACAGTTCGGTTACCCATTGATTTATATGGCATTTTTCTGACATGGCTGAATATTTTAGGGGGTTCAAATAGACCACTGTCGTCATTCATCACTATGTATGTTGTGACTATAGATCTACCTTTTATTCACTTCAAGAAACATTTATCTAATGAGAGCATACCTCATATGTATTGGGCCTTTCGCTTCTTTAGTGTAGCCGTTAAAATGGTGGTGCTATAGTTAAAAGTTTGGTTTGCTGCTTCTAAATACATTTCCAAGAAAATGGAAATCAAGGAACTATCAAAACTTCTTTGAATGTAAAATATCTGAAACCTGCAAACCATGTACATTTTTAGATTTAATAGTAGAGTATATGTGAAGATGTACTGAAAGTAAAAATTATTAAAATGTTCTTAAAGGAAACTCCCAAGAATTTAAACAAAACAAAACCCCTCCAAATTAATAGCAGTTGCCATTTTGTAATCATTATAGCTGTATTTGCTCCCATGTTTTGTAGTTTCTTAACAAATTACTGTGAAATTAGGTTAGTTGGAACATGAATAAATGTACAACATAAATGAGTATACTTCTGCCTTCATATTATATGGCAGCATTTTCTTTGATAATCGACATGCCCTCATAATATTGCCCTTAAGATCAGATATTATATAACCTTAAATTATAGGAAACAGAATATGCCTGAAGGACAATTCTGCAATATATAATTGGGAGCATGCAGTTGATAGAATTTCCAAGGGTGTTGAGCCCAGTGACAAGGTACCTGGAAAGCTGGGTCCTTAGGGAAAATTTGTTGCCACATTTGAGCTTCCATCTGAAAAAAATACATGTAATTAATTAAGATGGGAAATATTCATGCATAACTGTATTTTTAGATCTTCAGTGCATACTTCTTACCCCAGAGGATGCAGAAACAGTGGCTAAACCTAAGTTATGAATAGCATCTGCTAGAATATAGCAAAGCATGTTTAAAAGAGTATACATTTTCCCCTGTGTCTTTGATTATTCAAGATACTTTAGGGGGACAAATGCTAGAGGAAAATCTCTTTATGCAAATGTATTTCTGAGTTGAAAGGAGGAGAAGTTTGTTTGTGTTACCTGCCAAAATTAATCATTTAATTCTAAACTCTTTCAGATAATGATTAAACTGAGAACAATAATAAGAAAATATATACCAGATGAAATAGTTTTTAAGCAGTGGCAGAAGCTTAGAACTGATCACAAATAATTTCTCATAACGCTTTTCTTTCTCATTTGTCCTATTCCCCCATGTAATAGTTTTAAATGGTGCTCTTATGAAATAAATAACTAAACACCAACCATATTTTTTTCATATCCTGAACAATATTTTGGCTGTTTTTCAGAAGAATCGGAATTCTGAAAATTAAATAAAGGTTTCTAAAATACCAACTTCAGAAAGTTTTATTTAATTTGTGGAATAATTTTGTTCTCTTTTTTTTTCAATAGGGTCTTTATTAATTTAGTCTAGTTACTTAGTGCTTATATTAAATAATCTAATAAAAGTAAGGGTTATAACATAACGTTTCCCAAATGTGAAGCAGCATCTATTACATGAGACAAAAATCTTTATGCTGCAAAATGTAAAAACCACGTATAGAGTTACAAGGCATCAAATGGTACTGTATGTATTTTTTTAAGTAGAACATTTTTGTAGCATAAGGGGGTAGTCAGCTCAAGAAAAGATTGGCAGACAGCTGTGTATCACTATAGTTTATTCTGAAAGTGCTCTAAATTTCATATTTCAGTTTTTCAAGGCCAATAATATTCCTTATGATCAATTCTCCTGATACAGATATGATTTAAGATTAAAGTTAATGTCCTAAAGAGTAGAAACCTACCTTATTTGTGTTTGTCACTAATACCCAAATTGCTGCAGGTAGAGCTTTCTCTGTGTGTTTGTGTGTGTGTGTGTGTGTGTGTGTGTGTGCGTATTTTTAGATAAATTCATTTAACCAGTACAGCCTCAGTATTTATTCTGAATTGTCAAATCTTCTGTTTTGGTCCGGTGTTTTCTTTTGTATTATTATAAATACAGGATTAAGTGTATTGTAGGTTCCCAGACAAGTATGTTTTGAAGTTTCATTAATTTGTGTAAGTTATAATGGTACTTGAATAATGTAAAATGCTGGAAGAATGCTATTTCATTTACCATTTACTTTTCCCTCAATACAAGACATTTGAAATATAGATAGTCTTTAAAATAAAAGCTGAATATGTAGGAGTTTCAGTAAATTGTACTGGGGTACTGCTAAGCTGTGGATTAAAAAAGGAAAATATGTACACTTCAAAAACCATTTTTGTTTTGCCTTTTTTCTCTTTCCTCATTGAAAAGTCATTCCTACCACAGGTTTCACAATAATAACTACAATTTATGTCCTTATGCTGCTACAGTTTGACGATATACCACAGTCAGGCCACAGGTTAGAAACACAGGCTGAGTTATTATATACTGCTGGGTAGTGATTTCCTGTGAACTGATTTATGGATAAATAATTCTATGTTCTTATTATATAGGACAGTTTTTAATTTCTTTAACAAAGCATAGCTGAACAACAGAAAATTACACGCTATAGCATAGGGACACGACCACTCTGAGGAGGATAAACAGATGCGATCAATGTCATGAGTTCTCCTATTTTTAAAAGGGGCCTCATCAGCAGTTGGCGTATTGTGGAAATAATACCGCTAACCAGAAGCCCCAAGGCTTAGTTACTCTGAGACTGGGATTTTTTTTATTGATACTCTTTTGCTGAGATCTTTTCAGGGAGTTAATGAAATGTATAAACCCAAGCCTTTAGATATTAAAGCTAATGTCTCATTTTTTTCCCAGGCTGAGTTTTCATTTTGCTTTGAAAGTTAATGTTAAAATGCACCTGGAATAAAAGAAAATTATTCATTGAGCTGTTCTACAGGAATACTGCTGATATCTTGCTGGTTTCCTATATCTGTCTCACAGATAATTTGTGGGCTTTATCCTACAATATACCCAACATATACCTATTTTATCAGCATCTATCTGTATGCTACCACAAACCGTGAGAGCTGTTCTCTTGTACTTTATAGGTGATCTGTTGCAGGCCTTCATGAAATAAGTATTTCTTGTATTTGAGGTACAGGGGATAAAACTATCATTTTGGTTTATTTTAAGAATGGTTTCACTTAGCTATGTGTTTAGCAATAATAAGCTTCTCTACTCAGTTGTGAGCTCCATAATTACAGGGATAGTGTGTACTGGGTTATCTTTGCATCTTAGTGACTTATGCTGGAGACACAAAAGAAGAATTTGTTAAATGAATGATGATTAATGCTTAATACAAACCTTGTGATGTTTTATTGCTTATATTGTATTATCGGCACATTTTATTTATCACTCAGAAGTGATCGACTTTCTAAAAACTTGAATCAAATATTGATGAACTGTAACGTGTATTATCACCACTCTTGTTTTCACATAGTTAGAGGTACAAATGATATGAATGATGCATGTGAATTAGGCATCTACTGAGATGAGTATTTGGTTTCTTTGAGAGAGGCTATAAACTGACAAAAATAACAAATACATATAACACAAACAGCTATTGATATTTCTCTTTGTGATACATCCAGTCTGGCAGAATACTGCATTGAAAGAGTGAAAAACTGGTTTCCATTATTGCATCTTTTTAATTTTAGACAAAACTTGCCTCCATTCCCAACCTAATTTTATGTCACTAATGGGAAATTTACCTACAATTGCATTTTTTTATTTGGTCTAAAAGCATAACATGAAGAGTGGATTGGTCCTCTGTATTTTAGTGAACAGATTTGTCTAGATATAAGCAATTTTATTTATATTATGCTCAATTCAATCATGTTAACATTTGTATGAATTTCAACCCCCAAATAAAGGCCCATAATTTGGGACTCAAAGACCTTGACATTGCATCTTTAATAATCCTCAGCGCCAGGCATTTTGTAAATGTTCACAGATGATAAATTCTTTGGAAATAGGAAGGATGACATGGGAAACAATGTTTATGTCTGAAATGGCACTGTTGAGGGAGAAGATTTTTTTCCAGAGAAGCTGTCTCTTCAGGCCCTGTCACCGTTTGCTTAGTGGTCTCATATGTTCCTTTGTTTAACATTAAATGTCAAGTCCCTGCCCCATGTGTGACTGTGTGATTGGGCACTGGCACATGGGCAGAGCTGAGTAGAAAGGATATTGGCCCAGTAGTTAGAAAACTTGTCAGCTGAAGCCCTGGGGCCTGGTTCTGGCTGTCACCCACAGATGTCCTTGAAAACTCACTCTTCTCTGATCTTCACCTCACTTTCAGGTGTAATACTGACCGCCTTCTCTCCTTGTGAAGATGAACTAATAGTTTGGAAAAAAACGCTTTGTAAACTGTAAAGTAACATAAAGGGATATTGTGATAAAGTAAGCTCCTTCTAAGATACACAAACTAACCAAGAGTATTTACTGTGCAGCTGTATAGAGAAAGGAATTACTTCAGGCTGGGTTGATGAGAGTTGGAATTATTCGTGGTGCAGAATTTGAAGAATGTGTACGATTTCTAGAAGTGAATGCATGGGATCAGTACTCCAGACAGAGTGAGAGTGTGATATATATTCAGAGAAGAATTGGGAATTGCCATTTATTGAGCATGTACTGTGTGCCTGGCTGGGCTTGAGTGTGTGTGTGGGTGTGGGTGTGTGTGTGTGTGTGTGTGTGTGTAAAGTACTGTGTAATCATCATTAGTTTTCCTCATATTTTGATTGGGGCTATAAAACCTACTCATGGAGTGTGAGCATTAGAAATAATTCTGTATACCTATAGTTATGCTGCTTTTATTGAGATTTCTCCAGCACTGCAAGTCAGATATCCCCAGTGGGAACATAACCTCTCTTCCTTCTTTGTTCGCCTTCACTGTACTAAAGCATTTCTTGGGGTCTGTATCCCTCCTTAGAGGGAGCCAGGAAGAGGCTGTCATAGTTGTTAGATATACCTGTTTGGATTATTTCAGCTCTTTTTTTTCTCCCCTCAGAATGCTTCCCTTTTTTAATCCACCTGAATTCCAGTATAGGTTAATCATCCTAAAGCTTTGATGGTGTTACATCTACACCCAATAACTTTCAAAGATCTATTTTCCCCTAACTTTTACTGAGCACTTATTGTGTGCCATCCCACTGCTACATTCTGATTCTCATTTTAAGCCTCATGGCAACCCTAAAGAGTAGGCACTGTTATTATTCCCATCTTACAGGTAATGGAAACCAAGCCTTAGAGAGACCAACTAAATAACTTGCCCCAAATCTTGCTGCTGACAAGCAGAGGAGGCTGGGCATGGACTCACCTCTGACTCCAGGCCTTGCTCCTGACCTCTGACCCATACGGTGCGTTACTGAGTTGGGCATCTGAGGCCTTCCAGACTTGGAACCAAGATCTTTTCCAGTCTTTGCTTCTGAAGTGCCTCACACTTGAACCAGTATGACTTTACAGGCTACTAAGAAGAGCGAGTGATTGATGTACAGTCTTCCTTTGTGATTTAAAATAATGAGGGCCTTTTATAGGCACTTGACTAAATTAAAGATTAAATGATATTGAAGTCATCCCTGAGTAAATATTTTTGAAATAAATTGACTGTATCTTTCTTTTAGGGAGCATTAAAAGATGTCTAAATAATTACTGTAAATGATTAATTGTTGGGATTAATGATATCCAGGCTCTGTACTAAGGGCTCTGCATTCAATCTGCACAATATTCCTATGAGGTCAGTACTTTTATTGTTCCATTTTACACATGAGAGGACTGAGGCATAGAGAAATTCAGTAACTTGCTACAGTTACATGGTTAGTAGGTGGAGGAGGCAGGATATGAACAGAGGCAATTTGACTTGGAAGCCGGAATTCTTTGTCACTATGGTCTACTGCTTCCCGTTTTGATTTCCTCAATTAACACTTGACACCAGCCCAAGAAATATTTTTGTCTATTTTATATCAGGGAAGGAGGACTGTATTTCCAAAGAGGGTTATTAATACTTTAGACAGAGACCTTATTTGGAGGAAAGGTTTATTAAAAAGAGTTACTCCAAGTCCCTGCCAGGCTGGAGGAGAGCAGCCTCTGGACATCACTGTCCTACCAGATCTGGTTCCTGCAGACTCTGGTAGGTAGTTGAGCAAAGAGCATGACTTCTAGGTGCAGGTTAGTCAATATGGTGCGAAAAAGAAAAAGCACACGCACTTCCCATTGCCTGAAAATAGCACGTGTCAGCAGCTCTCTTCCAACATGTAGAAACCACCCTGTAGCAGCTGCTCCCTGTGGAGGCATTAAGTGTTGTGAAGACACCTGTATGTGTCTAATTCCAGCCCAAACAAGTCTCCTTCCAGCTCATCAAGGTGGGGAGAGAATTTATCTAAATGGAGATTACTATTTTCAATAGAGTGACTTGTCTGTCATTTCCTGTAGAGATTCTTCCCCCTCCACCTTTTTTTTAAATTGAGGTATAATTTACATACAATAAAACATATGCATATTAAGTGTTCGGTTACATGGATTTTGACAATTTTCATACCCGTGCAACCACCAGCCAAAACTAGAAAATCCCCTTTATGTCCCTTTCCAGTCATGCCCCTGCTGTCTGGAGGTAGCCGCATTCTGACTTCTCATAGATGAGTCTTGCCTGTTCTTGTATTTTATATAAGTGAAATCATTCAGAGATATTCTGTTGTCTCTGGCTGCATTGTGGTATAAACTTACAGCGAAACACTCCTCAACAGTAAAAAGGATTGAACAATGACACACACAACAGCATGGATGAATCGCCTCTAGAGTTATGCGTCAAAGTTTACAGGATTCATTTGCTTCATGCTACCTTCATATTCTTAGTAACCAAAATGACCCACAAAATTGGCTTCTTCTACTTGCCTATGATAGTGTGCAATTGCTGACTTCATTTTTTTCTCCATCTAATCTCTTATAATAAAATATCATCTTTAGAAGATGGTCAGTTTATACTCAACTTATGGGCTATCACGATAATGATGTTTTAAGGGGATTAAAAATTGTGGAGTGATTTTTTAAAAGAAGGAACTATGTTAGACATGTTACATGGTATCTTTTTAGTACTTTCACATGTCAGAAGGAGTAAAGGAAGCAATGAAGCAGACCCAGCCTCTCCTGGATGGCTGTCCAGTGGGCCCTGGATGTTCATTTTCATGACTACTACATGCTGTGTGCTGTGCACTTTTCATTGTCATGAGAGAGAATGTTAGGAAAACTATCCCCACAAGAAAACAGCTTTTCTTGGCAAGTGAAATATGACTTAAGGAGCCAGAACTGGAGACATACGGTACTATGAATGAGAGCTGTGTTACTTTACTGGATCTGAGTCCAGGCACTATTTATACTGCAGCATATTCAGCACCAGATTGTTAAATCTTAATACTGAAACAGTGCATCATTTTAATATTTTTGTTCTGTTTATTCCCTGTTTTCAAGCATTATGTCAAGCATTGCGCATTCATTGATTTCATCTTGGACAGGACGTGTGCCCTGACCAGAAAGTTCATTTCCTATTATTGAAATTTCGGCCCATAGCTGTAAAGCAGCATTTTGTGAAGCTTTTAAAAGTTCACTTGCGTATACAGGTGTTCTGTCTCTTTGGTGATAAAATATATTTTTTGAAAGAACAGTGTAGTTGGACTCACCTGCGTTGTCAAAAATAAAAATAAAAATGCTGTTTCTCTCCTATCACTAAAACATAGCTGTTTTGGATATGGGACAATTTTTGATACCCTGGGGACCATTGAATTTTTCACAGCATACAAATAAAATGTTTGTTACTGTGTTGTTTGTGAAATGGGCTTCTCTTTATTTTTCTTCATCTATGTTATATGCGCCCTGTGCACCAGATTAGATGGGTCCATCTTGTGAATAACTTAGCATTTTCACCACGTGTTGCTGAAGCTGTCCCATGAGTCTGCCCAAGTTTGACCAGGATTTTTATTCTCTCTCCATTTTCACGAGTGTTTACCATATGTAGCAGGAAACCCGCAGGGACAGGGTACCACTGTCACTGTAAAAAGAACTGAGGAATTAAAAAAGAAAAAAAAAGGAAGTTGAAAGCATCTCTGCTATTTCTGATCTGTGGTCAATCATTGTGCTATGGAAAACAAGCCCTGTGCCTCGTGAAATGTGAATCTGGAAGTGAACTCTCACTGCTTCTTCAGCTCCAGATGCTATTCGCACTGGGGTTCACACCACAACCAGGATGTGACTGTGTGTGTGCTAAGCCCACACACAGGAATTTTCTTGTACAATTCAAAACCGAATCTTATATTTACTTAAGCCTTGCTTTTTTTTTTTTGTCTATGAAATCAGCAGTTCGGTATATTTAGCATCAGTCTTAAGTTAGACTGTGAAACAAGACTTTGGGGGAAGGAAGTAACCGTATGGTTTTCTAAGTAATTTAAGAAAGAGGAAAACATAAAAAAACTGATTGTCCATGATTAAACCTCATCCTTTCATTCTCATCTTCCTGTATAGTTAACTCAATTGTCAGCCAGAAAGAGTCTATTGCACTGGGTTGTAAAATATCTCTGAGTGGGCCTTGAATGTTGACTATTGGATGACCTTCCTAACATTGAACAAACAATGGGAGGGTTTAATAAATAGCAGATATGTGTTTATTATGTTTTTCTTCCCTGTGCAGGAATAATCAAGCTTGGGAGGTGGAACCCTCTCCCCCTCAGTTATGTGACAGATGCACCCGATGCGACAGTGGCCGACATGCTGCAAGATGTCTATCACGTTGTGACGTTGAAAATCCAATTACAAAGGTGGGTGTCTCTGAACATCTGCCCTTCCTAACTCTCAGAGCTGCTCCGTTGATCATAGAGTCGCTACAGAGATCAGCTCATCCTGTCTTTGTTAATTTCTAGACATGGGATGAAATGAAAAAAAAAAAGAAGGGGGGGGGGGCGTCACCAGGCATCTTTATAGTCCACATTCCAACTGTTTTATGTTTTGTTTTCAGAAGCAGTGAAGTGGTAACCTAGGGGAAGCTTGATAAATCATTAAAAATCTGCAGCCTTTAAAGGGGAACTTTCCACAGCCCCTAATTTAATGAGTCCTCTGGTTAAATGCTTAGCACATAATATTTGAAGAATAAACACCTCTGCTGTTTCAGGCTTGTGTTTGAGGGGTGAGTTTGGTGCCCTTGTAGCCTGCTTACCAAGAAGCTGCTGGTACTGGACGCCTCTTGCTTTCCTCTCTGGTGGCCTGCAGAAGTTCTGGGGATGATTTCTTTTTTTCAGATACAGCATGCAGAACAAATTATGCTCTAAAGAATCTAGAGTTTCTCTGCAGAGTCTTGTATTGTAAAGTGCCAGCAGCTCATGTGATTTAAGGAATATTGTCCTTTACTGTAAAGGTTTTGAATCTACCCCTTTTGGAGAATTTACACTTTAATAGGGACCCACCATTCCTGTCCTTGTCTAGGAATGCTTTAATGTCTTTTCTTCAGTTTTTTGTTAGCGAAGTGACATCTCTGGATTGTTCTATGAGGGTGAAGGGTAGACCTTCAAATTTGATGAAGCGTTTGTTTACATTTAACCTTAGGAATGTCCAATAATTAAGTTTAAATTGTGGAAGTTTATAATCACACTGTCATGCCATTTCTATCAGTAGACTGGAGAAATCCTATTTTAAAAAATTGGCATCTCTTCATATCCGAAGTGACCAGTTTTCTCAGGCTAGTGTGAGAACCAACTGAAAGAGACCGTGATGGGCTCTGTCAAGGTCCTAGAGAAGCAGTTTTGCTCCCTTTCCCTCATTTTGGGCCCACATTCAACCCTGTTCTTTGGTGGTTCTCCTAATGCTTCACAGGACCCAGGGGTGACTGCTGTACTCTGCATTTAAGGGTTTGCATGTCACTCATTCTTGCTGTGTTTTCCAGTTGTTCGAAGTTGGAAGACTTGCCTGCGGAGCAGTGGAACCACGCCACGGTCCGCAATGCCTTAAAGGAACTGCTCAAAGAGATGAACCAGAGCACATTAGCCAAAGAATGCCCTCTCTCCCAGGTCAGTGTCTTCAGGAGAAATGAAGAAGCCAAGGGTGGGCTGTCTGGCAGGAGGGGCACACCTGCTCAGACAGCTGTCTTTTATTTTATATTCACACTACATCTTAGGTGGAAAAAAATATGGAGGTTGTGGTGCTTTTTTTTGTAGAGGAGAACTTATCACTTATTGAGAGCTCTGATATAGTGGGAGTCACATTAAAACATTTTACACTCACAGTCTTCTTACACATGTCGTAGGAGGTAGATATCAGTGTCTCCATTTTATAGATCAAGAAAACAAGGCTCAGAGAAGCACTTTACCTGCCTAAGCTTACTGAGCTGGTTAAGTGGCAGGTTGCAACCCCAGCTGAGACCTCCCTTGCCAAAGCTCAGGCTTCAAATCACTGTGTTACTTGGTCAATGAAATGGGTCAGCCATGCCAGACCCGTCTTAATTTGTTTTTATTTGTTTATTGAGCCTTTTCTAGGTCTAGCAGAGAGAGATGATCTTTGCATCATACACGCTTGTAGAGATTTGGGAGTGAGTTCACCACATGAAAATGCACCACGAGAAAAAGTGATACTCTGTTTTTACTGAACTGATCATAAACTAAAACAAGCCACAAAAATAAGAGATTGAGAGGATCAAAGGGAGGAACAGCAGAAGAAAGGGCTCACGGTTCCATTTGTGTTCATGGGTGAAGGCCCCACTTTTTCTAATAAGATAATATTTTGGTGGCTATGGGGAGTGGCTTAGAACTGCTGTGAAATGAACTCAGGTTAACATTATCTAAAGCCATGAATGGAAATCCATTTTCTGGTGTGAGTTGCTACACTTGATTTAAGACAGTAGACTGACTACATGTCTGTCAAATTCAAGGGAAGATGACAAGAACCATAGAAACTTGATGTGTCCTGAGCTATGTTCCAGGATAATAGTCTTTGGGGGAAGCAAGAAGCCTAGTGGTTAAGAGCTTGCATTGTGGAATCAGTCAGATCTGGATTCGTGTCCTGGCTTACAAGCTTTTGTGACCTCATCTTTATAAGCCTGTTTCTTTGTATGTAAAACCAGGAGAGTAATAGTTCTAAGTCATATAATGAGGAGTAATGAGATAAATCACATAAATTCTTGGCCTGGTACATCGCATACAGTGATACTCCATAAATAGTACCAGCTGTTATTCCTGAGACATGATATTATTGGTGTGAACGGAATAATTTTTATATGCGTCTTGGAGGGTGTTTTAGAATTTAGATCCTCGGAGACAAAGCCTGCTATTAATATTTTTGCTTCCAGAAATTCAGGACGGCATGTACCTGAGTGGTAGATTGAAGGGGACACCATCAGTTACATCCCTACTTTTGTGCTTACAGCTTTCACATAGGCCATTTCAATACCTACCTGTAGGTATGTCCATAGGTGCTAAAGCTTGTTGCTAGAATTTTGATTTATTCCAATGTGATTGCTTATGAAGTTCTAAAAATAAATATTTTGAATTATTCTGATCATATACAGGGACTGGATAAAGAACAATTTAGGGAAAAAAAATTTCAATCATTTCTCCTAAATTTTACGATTAGTCACAATTAATTTTCTCTTGGATTTACTTGAAAGTCAAATTGGGCTTTGCCTAGAAGTGGACAAGCTCCTAACAATATCACCAATTCAGAATTTTATCCAGGGCTTTTGAGGCCTATGGGAATTTGGTCAGAATTGATCTATTGTGATTATTAGGTTTGGTTATAACTATAAAATGTGGCTAGAGGGACAGCCTGAGTGGAAAGAACCCACATTAGGGGCTGAGCACCCTGAGCTCTCATCTCAGTAATTTTTTTGTTTGTTTTTTTGGCCATACCACGTGGCTTGTGGGATTGAACCCGGGCCCCGGCAATGAAAGCGCTGTCCTAACCAGTGTACCTCCAGGGAATTCCCGAATCTCAGTTCTTTTATGTTGAATATGTGATCTTGGGCAAGCCCCTCCACTCTCAGAGCCTCATTAAACTCGTCTGTAAACTGGGCATGATTGTATCCACATATGTCACATAATTTGCAGGGTTGTCTTGAGATTCAAATGAGAACATCTTTACCCCTGCTGTAAAAATCCTCTTTTCTCCCCCATTTTCTGTTCTCATTGCTTGCCCACCTAGTTGCCCAAGCAGCTAGTTGCTGTTACTGTCATATTAGATATAATGGATTCTATCACCGCTGTATCTAAAATCTTCCTCCTTTGTGCCATTGCCTTGTTTAGACTTTTGTCACCTCTCATGTGAAATATTTTCAGTCATCCCGCATCATAATCTTTCTCCTGCCACCTGCTTCTCCAAAGCTAACATTGTGCCATTTCCTCATCTACAAGCCTCCAGAGACTCCCCCTGCTCAGCCTGTAGGAAGAACAGACTGCATAGCATAGCTCATGTATACCGTCAAGATGCCACTAACCTGATTTCCCACCAGTCGCCTTCCTCCCTCTACCTACATCCACTCTGTGCTCCAAACCATGCAACTAATTGTTCTGAAACATTAAACATTGCTCAAACTTCACCAAAATATTCCCAAGGGTGGGAGCAACCTAATTAGTACCATCAGCACTTCAAGTCTGACAAAGCAACTTCTTATGTTACTTTTACAATTCATGAAAAGTAATACACAGTTTACTCCATATACCTGTGTTTCTGCTCTTTTTAAAAATGCCATAAAAATCGCTTTACCTGTGAAATTATTAACCTCCCCTGTGCACATGAGAGTAGTCCTCAAGGGAGGTGTGCCATGTTAATCTGGGGCTTTGCTGGCCCCTGCACACAATGATGGTGACCTCAGAGTCCTGCAGTGTGACACTACCTTGCTTTTGCTATGCCATTTCTCTCGGCTAGCCTGCGCTACTCTCTTCTGCTTTAGGAAATCTTTCAAATTCCAGCTGGAAAGTCACTGCTGGTGAAGAACCCTGACCTTCTGATTAAAGTAGTTGCTTCTTCTGCTTTTAGTAGCCTTTTGGACACACCCCTGTCACAGCACTTATCACAGCCTGTTGTCAGTGTTATCTGCCAGTTCTTGTCCCTTACTGAACTGCCCAGATAGCAGAAGCCATCTCTTATCTCTGTGTTCTCAGCATTCAGCACAATGTATATCTTCCATGTTGTTGTTACTCTAACTTTGGCCCAGTTGAGCTTTGGGGCTGGATATTCTTAGTGGTGGGGGAATGTCCTGTGGTCCTGTGTATTGTGGGATGTTTAGCAGCATCCCTGATCTCTATCCACTAGACGCCAGTAGCATCCCCCCTACCCAAACCCCCCGCCCTGTGACAACCAAAATATCTCCAGACATTGCCAAGGGTCCTTGGATGGGAGGAAAATCACTCTTGGTTGAGAGCCACTGCTCTCTAATGTATTAATTTAATAAATTCAATATTAAAATGTTTTAGAAAGTTTTGTAAAATGTAAAGTTTTATTATTTCCAGTGTTCTTGGCAGCTCTAAAATGTTTTGAACGAGAAACAGTGAATACAGTACTTTGGTGGTTGATGCCCAGTACATTTTCAATCAAACGGGGGCTCAGTTCTGTTGCTTAGATATGGAGGAGATTTGATTGAGGCTTCCGGTATGCTGTGTGATTACGGAACATCTCACTGGGGGAGTCCTTCTCAGCCAGCGTGGGCATGTAATGTGGGCACCTGAATTAATCCTATGGCTGTTACCCTGAAACGTTCCGGATTATTCACTTAAATTGCATAGCTGGATTGCATTTTGGTGTGGAGATAAGCTCACTCATTTTGTTGGTGGTTGTCATAGAATAGGTGCGTACATTTTTGTTCAATCTGTGCAGTGTGAAAAAGAATGAATTTTTGTTCTGAGACAGTGAAACAGTAATTTAAAAATGTATTTTACCAGCTTTAGTGGGGTCCCAGTTAGGAGTCAGGTACTTTACAATGGGCTGGGGGTACAGTGGTGAGGATGAGAGAGATGAAGCTTTCAGTATAGGAAGAAGAGAGTGGAGCACCAAATACTACTTACTTTAAAGCAGAATGGTAGATTATTGGGCTATCTAAAATATTCTCAGTTCATGAGTAAAAGATGCCTGCTTTTAACATAATTCTCCCTTACTACCCCCAAGCCAAACCATATTAGGTATTTCCTCACTTAGGTTGGGCAATTGCATAAAAGAATGATTCAGTGGCTAGTATATATTTTCTTGAACATCCCAGTGGTCTACATTTCAAAAGAGCAGCCTTGAAGACAGAAGGAAAGAGTGGAAAAGTCCATAAAAGGGCAACAATTGTAGGCTGAGGCATATATATTTAAAGGGAGGGAAGTCATGATTTAGCTGTATTCTGTCTGGCCAGGTGCTTGGAAAGTATAGGTTGTGTTTGTGTGTCTGTGTATTTATTTTTGATTTCACCTTTCAAAATGTGTTTAAGTGCTGACAGCCTCTTCCTTTTCCTCTGATGTCCCCCTGAGTCACCACTTCCAGCCTATAGTCTGTCCCAAGCATCCTAATTTCCTATACTTTAGACCCAGGTCTCCCTTATTAAAATGGTCTCTAACTGTTCCAATTTGAAAACATTATGAACACATCTTTCTGTGGCTCACTAATTTTTTTTACTGAAGGAAGAGTTAAAAGACAAAACCCCAGGTCCTCAGGGTTTCAATCCATTAAACTAAGAAGAGCTAACAGTGCCAGCCTTGATCACCTCATAGGTTATTAGGATGATCCAATAGAATGGCAATTTGCAAATGTAGGCGCACCTTCCAGCGTCCCCCTGCCTCCCCTCCTAACTTTATCTCTGCGACACTAGACATGCTTTTAAAAATTTTTTTTGTGGTAAAAATACATAACATGAAATTTATCATTTTAACAAGTTTTAAGTTTACAGTTTTTAAGTTTACAATTCAGTGGTATTAATTACATTTACATGTTGTACGACCATCACCCCCCCTGCCCCCACCCCGATCTATTTCCAAAACTTTTCATCGCCCCAGACAAAAGGTCTGTAACCATTCAGCAATAATTACCCATTCTTCTCTCCCCCAACAGCCCCTGGTAACCTCTATTCTGTGTTGCGTCTCTATGAATTTGCTTATTCTAGATGTCTCATAGAAGTAGAATCATAGAATATTTGTCCTTTTGTGCTGGCTCATTTCACTTAGCATACAGATACGTTTCTAAAACAGCTCTGTCCCATGCCCCTAGTTGAGGTTTTATTGCCATATATTTGAGGAGCAAGATGACTGATGGGAGTTTTTGAACTGTGAAAAGGTTACTAGATTTCCAGTATGATGGTGATGTAGTGTTTATATAGTCTTTTAAAGACAGAGATTGTAAGATAATGATTTCTGTCATCCTAGGCAAGTCTTGCCCATTTGGGGATCATTAAAGGAACAACTTAAATGTACAATATGCCAAAATAATGAGGCAGTGAAATCAAGCAGCCACTTGGGTCAATAGAAAAGAACAAATTGATCATGCGCTCATCTACAGACAAGTGGCTGATCGACTGCCTGGACCAGTATTGTCTTAACCAGTTGCCAACTGTTCATTTCGTTTAATCTTAAATTCACGGATGTAGTGGGGATGCATCCTGTCCCGTGTGAACGAGGTGCCAGCTGTCCATTTCAGTTATTTTCATGCAAGGTTGTTTTAGATCATGGCCCAACCTCATGAACTCTCGTCAAAGAGGGCTCACAGGTGACAACTTCTAAATAATTTCCAGTGGGTGATTGAGACGACCATCTGAAATGATTGCCTGGAGAGGAGAGAGCTGGTGTCCACTGGCTCCACCTCTTCTGTGCTAGGCCTTCTATGCACACCAACTCTGAATCCTTACAGCCTCTGAGGCAGGTATCAGTATTCCCCTTTCACAGACGAGGGTGCCCCTGTCAGACAAGCAAACCATTCGTCAGTCCCCTAGGGGAGGAGCTCTTGAATCAGCCCAGAGGAAGTGTTTCTTTCAACCAGAATGGCAAAAGCTTTCCATTCTGATAGTATAACTCAGAAATGGGGATGGAAAGGGACAGTAGAAAGTGGCCAAGTACCATTAATTTCTCATGATAAAGTAATTCCTCCAAATTATTTTTTTCCCTTTCCTATAACCTTAATTGGAGTATCATTATGATCTCATGTTTAATATGTTATTTAACGTATTACCAAGCAGAATGACAAGGCTGAAAACAAGCAAAGAATGCATATATCATTCATTGCCTGCATCATGCTCTGTCCTCTGTGTTCAGGTGGGAAGGGGGGCCGTGAGATGCCAGCTTCTCCCCCTTCTTCTTGCTCAGACAGGGCATTCTCACCTATGGACCATGTAACTATTCACTTTGGTTTTAAAATGTTCTTTTTTACAGTGAGTGTATTATGCATCTGAAGTTTAGCTACTCTTAGTATAATTTTGCTGTTCAAACAAATCTCACTAAGCCAAAGGAAAAGTGGTGAGAGATACACAATTATTTTATCTTTCTTTTTTTGGGGGGAGGAAAAGGGGATGCTCAGATCTCTGTCTTTCCAAGTATATTGTACAAATCATCTTAACCTGTGTTTATTGTTTTGCTTTTTCTATTAAGTTTTAAATTGCCTTTAGGTTCCTTAGCTTTCTCTGATTCTACACTTCTTAACTCATATAAGGGGCTGAAACTTTTTGTTTTATTTTTTGTCACCTTGTTTCTTGCTTTGTCTAAAGCATTGGTTGCAGAATCCACTTGGAGCTTGTGCTAGCTGATGGAGATGGTGATGAACATTTCCCATGAAACTGTGGCCTGGTGGTAGCGTCTCTTTGTGGTGCTTCCTGATGCTATTTGACTTTGGGCAAGACGCTTCTTCATTCTGAGTTTCTGAGCCCTTGGTTTGAAAAATGCAACCATACTTATAATCACAGGTGACATCTCTTCTCTGGGCTAGTCAGAAACAAACAAGTGAGTTTAAAATTTGTCTCAGGAAGCTAACAGAAAATTTATTTTTCTTAGCTATAATTTCTACTTAGCTGTAATAAGTATTAGTAACAATACTATAATATTCTCTTGCAGTTGGCTTAGAGCAAATTCAAATGAGCTAATAAGCTTTGCAGTAACTAATTCTGATATATTTTGATTCCTCAAAACCTTATTTTATTAAAAAATAACTTTTAAATATAAGTGGCAGATGTGTCAGAGTGACTGCAAATGAGGAAACTTAGATTTTTATCCCCCATCTACATTCTTCATATTTAGAATTTCATGATTGATTACAAAGAAGCCTGAAACTTTCAAAAATTTTTCTGTAGTTAAGAAGGCATGTTAAACCTTCCTATTTATTTTAATACGTACTATTTTTCATAAAATAGCTTTGTCTACAGTCACTGTCTGTGTGCTGTTTATGGCTGTGACTAAGTATGAGAGGGGCTGCCTCGATTGCCCATCGCACACATCATCCTCCTTTCTTTCTCACATCCCACCACCATGAGAAGTGAAGCGTGCTTCCCAAATGCAAAGTCATTTTAATATTATTAGTCATTTAATATTAGCCTATTTAATTATAATATAAATATTAATATTTAATAAAACATAGTCCCTTTGTTTAAGTGTTAAAAATAACAGCACACATATCTTCTGGGTTATTTGAATCCATATTACTTTATATTAACATGGATACTGAGGAGGTGGCTGTATTCTGGATTGAAAAAGTGACTCATATCATGTTCATTTATCAAAAAGATGGAGGTATTCTAAAAGGCCAATTGTATGGTTGCTCTTGAATGATTGGAAAACATAAAAGAGCAATGTAGACTACAAAATTATATACATATTTTAAAAAGCAGTGAATGGAAATTAGATATTTTTTGGCAGGGTGGTGGGTGGGAGAGATTTTAATTATTACTCATCCCATTTTGCAGCAACTGTATCTCATCAGGTCTAAGATGCTACTGATTGTAAGATGCATCCCAATTTCAGTGATATTAAAGTACAGTCATCCCTTGGTATCCCAGGAGATTGGTTTCAGGACCTCCATGCGGATACCAAAATCCTCAGATTCCCAAGTCCCTTGTATAAAATGACATAGTACCTGCATATAACCTGCGCACATCCTCCCATATACTTTAAGTCATCTCTAGATTAAATGCTATGATAATAGTTGCTGGGGTGTGTGTAGAAAATTCAAGTTTTGCTTTTTGGAACTTTCTGGAATTTTTTTTCCCAAATATTTTCAATCCACAGTTGTTTGAATCCCTGGATGAGGAACCATCCAGGGATACGGATACGGAGGGATGACTGTATTTTTAAAACGTGCCTGTAGAATGGATGCGATGTGGTAGATACAGATTCTCTGTGCTCCAGGACCTCTGGAGAACACTATTACTTGTAGAGTAAAAGTCAGCATGTGCGGGGTCTGTGTTAGTCCCTTTCAATTTTGTTTATAATGAATTAAGTTTTGATGTTTTGAAAGTAAATTGACATAACATTAAGATGACCTTGCAGTGTGCGTCCAGAGTATTCTAGCGAGGCCTAGTGGTTCAGACTCAGGCTTTGAGAATACAGCAGTCTAATTTAGGGTTAGAAAATGTTCATAATTGAAACTGTAATGGTAAGACATAACATGACCTTTCATCTTAAATATCCCCAAGATGTACCTCTTCTGTTTTTAAAGCTCTCTCAGGTTGAATTATAAAAATTTGTATCCGTAGAGCTACTTTAAGTGTCAACTAACTGTAAAGACCTGCAGGGAGTTAATATGAATAAAAGGTGCCACAAATTTGAAGAGGCATTTCTGGTGACTAAAGTTTCTCATGTTATAGGAAACTGTCTTTATTTGCTACCCAGATCCTTTGCTCAGTTCATAGCTTAAACCTATTTATTTTTTGTTCTGTTGTCAGCAGAGTTAGAAACTCACTTAGAAAATATGGGGAAGAGAGCAAACCTGACTGAGTCTTTGGGTAGCCAACTCCTTTATTTTCCAATTACCTTTAAATTATTATTATTATTTTATTATATAAGTTTCAGATGTACAGCATTTACTGTTTGACATCTGTGTATACTACAAACTGATCACCACCACAAGTATAGTTACCATCCAACACCATACAGTTGAGCCCCTTCACCAATTTCAGCTACCCCAAAACCCTCCTCCCCTCTGGTAACCACTAATATGGTCTCTGTATCTATTAGTTTGTTTTCATTTTATTTTTTTTAAGATACCACATGAGTGAAATCATACAGCATTTGTGTTTCTCTGATTTATTTCACTTAGCATAATGCCTTCAAGGTCCATCCATGTTGTTGCAAATGTCAGGATTTCATTCTTTTTTATGGCTGAGTAGTATTCCTCGGTGTATATATACCACATATGCCAACTCCATTTTATTTATCATTATTTTTTTATTTTTATTTTTTTAACATCTTTATTGGAGTATAATTGCTTTACAATGGTGTGTTAGTTTCTGCTTTATAACAAAGTGAATCAGTTATACATATACATATGTCCCCATATCTCTTCCCTCTTGCATCTCCCTCCCTCCCACCCTCCCTATCCAACCCCTCTAGGTGGTCAGAAACCACCTAGCTGATCTCCCTGTGCTATGCGGCTACTTCCCACTAGCTATCTATTTTACGTTTGGTAGTGTATATATGTCCATGCCACTCTCTCACTTTGTCACAGCTTACCCTTCCCCCTCCCCATATCCTCAAGTCCATGCTCTAGTAGGTCTGTGTCTTTATTCCTGTCTTACCCCTAGGTTCTTCATGACCTTTTCTTTTTTTTTTCTTAGATTCCATATATGTGTGTTAGCAGACAGTATTTGTTTTTCTCTTTCTGACTTACTTCACTCCGTATGTCAGACTCTAGGTCCACCCACCTCACTACAAATAACTCAATTTCGTTTCTTTTTATGGCTGAGTAATATTCCATTGTATATATGTGCCACATCTTCTTTATCCATTCATCTGTTGATGGACACTTAGGTTGCTTCCATGTCCTGGCTATTGTAAATAGAGCTGCAATGAACATTTTGGTACATGACTCTTTTTGAATTATGGTTTTCTCAGGGTATATGCCCAGTAGTGGGATGGCTGGATCATATGGTAGTTCTATGTTTACTTTTTTAAGGAACCTCCATACTGTTCTCCATAATGGCGGTATCAATTTACATTCCCACCAACATTGCAAGAGGGTCCCCTTTTCTCCACACCCTCTCCAGCATTTATTGTTTGTAGATTTTTTGATGATGGCCATTCTGACCGGTGTGAGATGATATCTCATTGTACTTTTGATTTGCATTTCTCTAATGATTAATTATGTTGAGAATTCTTTCATGTGTCTGTTGGCAATCTGTATATCTTCTTTGGAGAAATGTCTATTTAGGTCTTCTGCCCATTTTTGGATTAGGTTGTTTGTTTTTTTGTTATTGAGCTGCATGAGCTGCTTGTAAATTTTGGAGATTAATTCTTTGTCAGTTGCTTCATTTGCAAATATTTTCTCCCATTCTGAGGGTTGTCTTTTGGTCTTATTTATGGTTTCCTTTGCTGTGCAAAAGCTTTGAAGTTTCATTAGGTCCCATTTGTTTATTTTTGTTTTTATTTCCATTTCTCTAGGAGGTGGGTCAAAAAGGATCTTGCTGTGATTTATGTCATAGAGTGTTCTGCCTATGTTTTCCTCTAAGAGTTTGATAGTGTCTGGCCTTACATTTAGGTCCTTAATCCATTTTGAGTTTATGTTTGTGTATGGTGTTAGGGAGTGTTCTAATTTCATTCTTTTACACGTAGCTGTCCACTTCTCCCAGCACCTCTTATTGAAGAGGGTGTCTTTTCTCCACTGTATATTCTTGCCTCCTTTATCAAAGATAAGGTGACCATATGTGTGTGGGTTTATCTCTGGGCTTTCTATCCTGTTCTATTGATCTATATTTCTGTTTTTGTGCCAGTACCATATTGTCTTGATTACTGTAGCTTTGTAGTGTAGTCTGAAGCCAGGGAGCCTGATTCCTCCAGCTCCGTTTTTCTTTCTCAAGATTGCTTTGGTAATTTGGGGTCTTCTGTGTTTCCATACAAATTGTGAATTTTTTTGTTCTAGTTCTGTGAAAAATGCCAGTGGTAGTTTGATAGAGATTGCATTGAATCTGTAGATTGCTTTGGGTAGTAGAGTCATTTTCACAATGTTGATTCTTCCAATCCAAGAACATGGTATATCTCTCCATCTATTTGTATCATCTTTAATTTCTTTCATCAGTGTCTTATAGTTTTCTGCATACTGGTCTTTTGTATCCTTAGGTAGGTTTATTCCTAGAGGTTTTATTCTTTTTGTTGCAATGGTAAATGGGAGTGTTTTCTTAATTTCACTTTCAGATTTTTCATCACTCGTGTATAAGAATGCCAGAGATTTCTGTGCATTAATTTTGTATCCTGCTACTTTACCAAATTCATTGATTAGCTCTAGTAGTTTTCTGGTAGCATCTTTAGGTATATCTGTGTATAGTATCATGTCATCTGCAAACAGTGACAGCTTTACTTCTTCTTTTCCGATTTGGATTCCTTTTATTTCTTTTTCTTTTCTGATTGCTGTGGCTAAAACTTCCAAAACTATGTTGAATAAGAGTGGTTACCAACTCCTTTTTAAATGAGTGTGAACCGACTCTAGTGTAAGACCATCTGGTGATGAAACCAGCAGAAGCCCAGATACTCATTTTCTTGCCACATAGATTGACACTCGCCACTAACACAAGAGTGTTAATGAAGATGCATCTGGAGCAAAGACAAAGTAGGAAGTCCAGGGACTGGGGGAAATGTGGATTATCTGAGACCAGAGTAATATGGATTTGTGTCCTGGTCTTATGGGCCAGGAAGAGTTGAGGGGCAGCTCCAGGCAGTACTAAAAACACTTCCCATTTTAATCTGCTTTCTAGATCACTTTGTGATAGAAGGTTTAGCTCTGGCTTCTGCCATGGCTATGTATCTTATGCCTTTCCAGAGGGTAACATTCATACAAACAACGTAGAAAGATGACAAGTACATTTGCAGTTATTCACATAAACCAGAGTAGCTGGTGCATCTGTTATTAGGCTGCTTTCATGTTAAATTTTTCATTATTTTGACATTTCAGTTTGGCATTTTTAAATTTCATCTTTGTCCCTTTTCATCTGTTATATTTCAGTGACTCAGATATCCCACATCAGAACTGTGTTAGACACAAGGGAGAGAAAAAAAAAGAAACAGACACGGTCCTCGAGGATCTCACAAACTGGGACAGAGAGAAAAGCTCAGCCCAGAGAGGGAAGGAACTAGCCCAGCTAGCCAAGAGTCTTCTTTACTCCTCTGTTAATAACATACAAAAGCAGAACCCTGCCTCAGGAAGATTAGGATTCCATTGAGCCTCTAAGGCAGCAGGCAAGGCTCCAAGTTCTGGGATACACTCAGGTGATACTGGCTCTTTGTGTTCTAGGGCTGTGTTCAGATCCTCAGATTAAAAGAGTTCTCTTTACTATCTCCCCTTAGAGAACCGAGTTGTCATTTAGAGATCAGCAACTGCAGGGAGGATAGCCATCTGCTATATAGAAAGAACCAGAGGTTTCTGTGAATTGAATTAGGACCTCCCTCCCCCATCAGTACTGCATAGTGATTAAAAAAGAGGGAGTCTGTGGGCTTACAGAGGAAACTGTCTTAAATGGGAGTCTATGCAGGACTGTCTACTGGCATTTGAACCTAAATAACTTGTCAATGCCTTGATTTATTGTTTTCCTTTTTATCTTGACTAGTTTGTCGAAATGACATTAGAAGTTCCAAGATTTCCCTCAACTGTTCCGTATCTGGGGAAAACTTTTTTAAGAAAGATGAGATTTCAAGGCAGGATATAAAGCCTTACGTAGGTCATTTGGATCTCTTGACTCGTTTATGTCCATTTGTTTTTAGACAGAATTTGCAGAAATAAAATCTATGTATAAAACATACACATGTACTGTCACAGTCATTCAGGTATAAGTTAACATCTGCCACGAATGTTGGTCCAAACATGCCATATTGACTGAAAACATATCTCTGTATGAAATTGAATTCAAGGTGTGCAGTTATAATTTTTAATTTTTCAGTGGTAAGTTAGGTTATGCTCCCTTTCTCTTTCCTGTTAACTGCAATTTCAAACAAATCAGCTAAAGGGTTGAGCTGAGGAGAGAGAGGAATATGAAGAGCAAGAAGGAATCAGGTACTTAAACACTCAAAGTTTTAGCTTTGATGCATTTTTGCTTGAAACACAGAACAAGTGTTATGTTTAGTTTCCCCTGCTCTAAAATAGCACTGTTAATTTTTTCATTTGGTGATTTTCACACAAGTGCTAATGACACGTTTCTATAAATTATATTAATTTAACTTATCTCCCTAAATGTTGTTCTGTAGCGTGTAGCACGGATGTTCTCAGACTCTTGGCTGTGTAAGCTTGTTGCAGTTGGAAGCGGAACAGAAACATCTGAGAGGCATTATTTGGATTACAGATGCAGGAGCATCTGATCTCACCTTTTGCTCGGGTTCCTAAATCACACGTGTTCTTTCCCTTTGCATTCAATCTGTGTGTCCTGCCCCCTCCATCTTTGACATTGCTCCAGGGTTGGTTTTATGGAGAATGCACTGTCATTGTACAAGTTAAAGGGATAGTAAGTTTCGTTAATCATATTTAATAATTTAGTTTGCAGGAGGGTGACTGCTTCAAATTTAAAAGACAGAGGAGATTGGTATGGACTATAATGTGCCCTTTCTTGTCCCTGAAAAGGAATACTCATATTTATGGAAAAATAACTATTTTTTTTTTCTTTACAGAGTATGATTTCATCCATTGTAAATAGCACATATTATGCCAACGTGTCAGCAACCAAGTGCCAGGAGTTTGGGAGATGGTATAAGAAGTACAAGAAGATTAAAGGTAAACTGACTTTTATTTTTGAAGCCTATTTTCAGTTTCTTAGGTCAAGGAGTTGTTGATTCTTGGGAATTTATGCTAATTTAGATACAATTTTTAATAAAATTTTATATACTTTTTTATAAAGGTAGGATTCTTTTTTTTAATTGAAGTATAGTTGGTTTACAATATTGTGTTAGTTTCAGGTATATAGCAAAGTGATTCAGTTATACATGTATATATATGTGTATATATATATATATATATGTATATTTTATTCAGATTCTTTTCCATTTTAGGTTATTATAAGATATTGAATATAGTTCCCTGTGCTGTACAGGAAAGCCTTGTTATTTATCTATTTTATATATAGTGGTATTTATCTGTTAATTCCATACTCCTAATTTATCTGCCCCCTTCTCCTTTGGCAACCACAGGTTTGTTTTCTATGTCTGTGATTCTGTTTCTGTTTTGTAAATAAGTTCACTTGCATTATTTTTTCAAGATTCCACATATAAGTGATATCATATAATATTTGTCTTTCTCTGTCTGACTTCAGTCAGTATGATGATCTCTAGGTCCATCCATGTTGCTGCAAATGGCAATATTTCATTGTTTTTCTGTGGCTGAGTAATATTCTGTTGTATGTATATACCACATCTTTATCTATTCATCCGTTGATGGACACTTAAGTTGCTTCCATGTCTTGACTGTTGTAAATAGTGCTGCTATGAACATTGGGGTGCAAGATAAGATCCTTAATATTTTCATCAAGAGATCCAGATTGGCTCCCTTAAAATTAAGATGGTGTTAGAACTAAAGTAAAATTCTTAGCATAATATATGAAGTGTGTAGTTTTCACAAGAGATGCTTGTGAAGGCTGAGATCTTTAAAAACATTTTGAAGTTGTATACTTCAGAGAGGCATGTCTATTTAAAAAGCTCAATCAATAAATCATTTTCATTAATTTATTAATGAAAAAAGCAGTCATTCTAGGTTAAATCAGCACTTATAGTTTAAGTACCAATTATCAAATTGAAATGACTGTGTGGTATCAGGAAATCTTTGGTCAGAAATGGAGTTTTGATGTTGTGTTTATTTGGAGACAATTCCAGAACAGTGGTTTAAGCAAAGGGACTCTGCAGTCAGGAGGACTTGTATTCAAATCTTTGTCTTCTGTTTACTAGCTGTGTGAGCCTGAACAAATTATTTAACTTCACCAAGACTCAATCTCCTTATCTGAAAATTGGAAGTAATAAAAGTAAGTCACTGGCTAGCTGTGAGGACTAAATATGTTAATACTGGCGCAAAGTAATCTCTTAATAAACAATAGCTATAATATTGTAACAATAATTAATGGTAGTAATTCTACTAGCAGCAATATATTATGTATAGAATTATATCTGGTCCTGAATACACCATTCTCATATAATAAATGGCATGCTATTTAGGCCATCCAGCCCTTTAAATATATGTGATATTTTGCCTTTGCAAATTTTTCGATGCTGGAAAAATTCTGTTGTTCTCACCCCACTTCAAATGCTATTCAATTCAAATGCTACCAACCCCTGAGGGGATTGGGGGATAGCTTGGTAACAGAACAGGTTGATGTTTGAGGGTTCTTCTAGTTCATATTTTGCATGATTATGACATCATTCATCATGCTTTATTATAGGTATTCAGAGACTTGCTGATGGTTCACTGCCCCTGTTGAGAGGGTTAAATGACAATTTATGGTAGGCAGGTAAAAGTAAAGGATTAATTTATTTGTTTTTACTACCTGTAGTTTTCCTCTAGGGAGACAGTATGGAACTAATGCCTCTTGGCTGTTGAGTATTTGGGAGTTTGCTTACAAGGTTACCTTTTGAGAAAATGAGCTTTATTTGTATTGGTGGCACATTTCTGATTACAAAGGAATGAGAGCATTTTATGCTAAATATACAATTTATAAGGAAAGTCAAGTTGTTGAACTACCCAGGAGAAATTAAGTTCACTAAAAATTGAATTAAGATCCATTCCTTTTCAATATATTCTAAAATTCTTAGGACCCTCTAGTTTCTGGCTTGGGTACTTGCTTTACAACGTTATTAATATTAACTCCTGTACAGGATAAGATGAATAACTCCTTCTCATTATAAGACATGATTGTGTGGTTCGGAAGTGTTCCTTTTCTGTAAGTGTTGTCTCCAAGTTTTCCCTTTAAAATCAGATTGTTAAAGTGCTTGAACAATATCCTCTTTGCCTAAAAATCAAAAGAATCACGCAGCTTCAAGGTCATTTGTTAGATCCAATTTACTTGCTATTATAAGAGAAAGGAAGAGAGCGTTCTCTTTTAATAGTCTGGAGTATAATTCCAGATTCAAAAAGACTGGAAACTCTTCACTCTAGTGTTTTCAGAATCGCCACTACAGAATCTGTGTGTGTGTGTGTGTGTGTGTGTGTGTGTGTGTGTGTGTGTGGTCTGTGTGTGTATATATCTGTTCACACACACATTAACACTTATGTCTTCTACTTTTCTCCTTTCTTTCTTAGCAAGTCAATTCTTCAAGCTCTATTTTTTTCTTCAAGATAGTAAATGCACAGTTAAATCTTTAAGTGCCATAAAAGCAGACTGAGACCTTGATTTCAATCAGGAGGTCAAGGATCCACACCTGAAGAGGCGGCCAGCTGCTGTGTACACATGCTATTCAAAGAGATGGAGCTAGTCATTGCTGTTAAAAAGTGTGTGTGTGCATGTGTGTGTGTCACTAGGAGGAGAAAAGGGAAGGTTAAGGTATGTGTGAAGTAAACACAAGCTGCCATAAAACAGTTCAAGTGGTGTTGATTCATCAACCAAGGGAGTGGGAGGAAAAACAAAGAATTCATGACAGGTATAATGGTGTAGAGAAAATAAACACCCCAGAGAAGTGCATTTTATTAACTTTCCACCTTCAGAGAAAAGGAAGTGTTGGACCTATTCAGGAACATTTCAGTCCTTACAAGCTTTATGCTGTGAATAGATGTCACTGTGGGAGTTCCTATCTAGTAGAATCCATTTCTCATGAGAAAGCAATGATTTTGTTTGTAAGATTTCTATTTGTGTCTATCCATTTTCAAAAAAAGTAGTGAATTTCAAATCTGGAAATAAAGTAGCAAAACCAGAATTCTACCTTAGGGCTCTTCCCGAGAGCGCAGAAGTCAGAGTTCTCTGTCTTTCCTTGTCTCCCCTCCCCCACCTTGTTTCCATTCCATAGTTACCAGTTTACATGAATCATTGCTGATGTTCAGTATAGAAGAAAATCTCAAGCTAGCTTACTGATGTCTCAAACTAAATGCAGGCTACATTGTTAAATATGTTTCCTATTATCTGCTAATGTCTGTTTTAATAAAACAGTGGGAACTAAATGGTTGCTTCTTAATCAAAACCATGATTTCCCAAACATAAGCTATGTGATTCTGTTACAAATTGCCACATATAGATCTCCTAGGTCAAATTTTTTTTCTTTTCTCATAGAAATAAACAGTAAAATAATTATATACTCTGAAAGATCAAAGTAAACATGACTAAAACCTGGCAAAAATAAAAGTCTACTGAAAGGTTTTAGGAAAAAAAGATCAGATTGCAAATTCTATAGTTAATGCTTAAATAAATATGAGAAAAATGAATAATCAATAATTTGATATCATTAAAAACAGATGTAAAGACTATATACAAATGGAATTGTCTAAATTTTGAAGTAAACATTTTAATGTGCATTTTTTGAATTTGTTGTTATTATAGCTAAACTATTTACACTTATTCTTTAAAAAGTCCTAAGTTGGTTTGGCTTAGCATGTTAACGTTATTTTCCCCAGTGATCACAGCAAAGCACATTCTGTTTACCTTTTTCCTTTAATTTCAAAGGCAATCATAGTTGACACAGACATATTTGAGTTAACATTAGTGTTAATTCAGGATAGATGGGGAGACAGTTTGTGTACTCTGGTTTTAAAGTTCAGAACCATGAACCTGCTTCCCAGGAGTTTTTGATACTGAAGAAAATGAAGTGGTTGAATGTGGTAGTTGGTTGGTTCAGATGGCATTCTTTTAATTGCTGTTCATCTCATACTGTAATTGCTTCTGGCCTAGATTTTACAATGTAGCGCTCATAAGCTCCCAGGATTCAGAAAAATACATACATTTTGTGGAAAAACAAAACAAAACAAAAAGACCGATATTAACGGTTGTTTAATGTGTAGGAGTCTTAGTGTTGGACCCAAGGATAATCCCCCGGGACCTAGAAACATTCATGCTATTAATTATTTTCAAGAATTTTGAGGGTTATGTGGGATTTACCTATCAATTTTTCTTTCATAGGTTCTATGCATTTTATTAAAACAATATTTTTAACCTCACTCTTCTTTTGGATTAAGTCTATTTAGACATACACTTGCCCCATCAGTTTTATGAAACTAAGTGGCAATTATGTGCAGTACTATTATTAATTATACTATTATGGCAATCTAATTCTGCAAGGGATCTTATAAGAATAAGAAAGTACCTTAACAAAGAAGCACTCATATGTTTTAAATGTTTCCTAATTAAAAATTAATAATTTAAAAGAGAATAATTTTATATTTAAAGTGTTTTTCATCTGGCACCAAAAGCAAAATGAACTGCCGTCTTCAGTCAGGTCAGTTTCAAGTCTTTAATATGTCACAAGAATTAAGGGGTCATTGAAAGTTCACACAATTCTAGTGGATATCTCCAAATTATTTGTGTCATAAAATAATACCACTAGAATGAATGGACCTAACCAAACCCTGTACTGTGGCCAGAAAGCAAAATGATCCCCATCACTTTCCTTTTCTCAGTCATTGCTCAAGAAGCCCCTGATTGCTAGTTGTCTTAATTTTGTTTGTTTATTTGAGCTTATTTTGCAAAATATTAAAAAGCTGGGAGAAATGAGGATTTTTAAAAACCAGTGTTACTTCCTCAAGCCTGGTTTATCCTAGTAATCAGTATTTTATCTGACCCTGTCTGATCTAGTCTTGCAAGATCAAACGTCCAGGCCAGCAAGCAGACAGTAAACAAAGCCTGTGAAGGGTTTCAGTAAACACAAAGATTAGATGTTGAATGAAAATTAAACTCCTTGAACTAGTTCTCTGTACTAAAGTGGTTAAGTGGGTTGTGATTAAAAGAAATAAGTAATTATGATCATTATAGCTGAAATGATATAATGTTACCACATTTAAAGCACCTCTTGTACCCAAAAATGATTGTGTCATTTACAAAGTGGTGCCTCGAAGTTGGATAGAGAAATCAGTGTCCCCTGACCTGGTTCCATAAGGCAGCCCTTGCTTAGCCATGGTGGTCAGGACAATGCCTTTAATCAGCTGCTGGTACTTCTGCCTCTGCTGTTGTTTAGCTCTGATAAGGTAAAAGTAACTTAACTTCTTTTGTTTTTTAACATCTTTATTGGACTATAATTGCTTTACAATGGTGTGTCAGTTTCTGCTTTATAACAAAGTGAATCAGCTATACATATGTATATCCCCATATCGCCTCCCTCTTGCGTCTCCCTCCTACCAGTAACTTAACTTTTGTCTACCTAATTCTTCTGGGTCATGAAAGAAATTTGCTTTCCGTTTTGGATCTAAATTAAGGTGCTTGGCAAGGAAGTTTGTCTGCCCTCTGCCTATATTGCACCTTGTGTAAAGTAATGACAATATCAAATCCTTGAATTTTATATATGTATTAGATTAATTGAAACAGAAACATCACTTCCGCAAACAATCACTTTCCTTCTTACTGGTTTTCCAGAAATTGAAAGAGCCTTGTGCCTTTACACTGGTAAACACTGATGTGCCTTCATTGATCACCTTACCCTTCCTAACCTTCCAATTAGGAGCTCATTGGTAGTGTCACCAAGTGGAAGAATGGTACGTGGGGAATGCCTTGGACCCTAAGCTCAGATGTGGGCTCATTTCTTGCTTGAATCTTAAGAAGCTTATTGTAGCTGTACTGGTAGCTGCTTCTTTAGCCTGAATGTGTTTATTCATAAATGTTTAAAGAAGTAAAAACAATCATTTGTCCACAGTGTGGTTCGTAGATGGAAAGAAACAAACTTGCTATCTTCTCATATTTATAAGCCATTTAAAAAAGAATGGAAAGGGAAAAAGGATCTGCTTTTCTAACCCCTTCCTTTCTGCATCCATCCATCCATCCATCATCTATACTTACTATCTGAAAGAATTATAAGACACAATTCCTGGTTTCAAAAAGCCTACATTCTCTATGAAATAATTAACAATATAACATATTTTACTATCATTCAAAAAGAAATTTGAGCATCTACTATATATACCTGGCAGGATTTTAAGTGGGGATCATTACCTAGTCCTTCCTTGCAAGAAAGTTACAGTCACAATTAGATAATTAATTTTAATAAAATGTTTAGTGAGTATCTCTACTATAGCCCATATTCAGTGCTAGAAGCAGTGAGAGACATTCAGAAACACTTAAGATATGGTTCCTACCTCTAGCTGTGTCACCCTCAACCTAGCAGGGGGTGGCCGTATAAGTATATCTGGCAAATATATAACAGCGGTATAAACTAGTATAGTGGTAACACAGAGAAGGGTCCATAAATTATACCTGCTGGGTGTCAGGGGATAATTCGAGAAGAAGTAGCACGTGAGTTATACCTTAAGTACAGATAGAGTTTTGCAGAGAGGACAAGGAGAAGGAAGAACATTTCAGGCAAATGCAAGTTCCTGAGTATAGATGCAGGGATGCAGAAGAGCATGATATATTTTGGAAATTATGGGTGGTTGTCCAGTGCGTCTAGAATGGCAGTGCATTTATCATGATGCTGTAATATAACATGCCCAGAATGGCTAAGATTTTTGATTGGTGAAAAGGAAAAGATAACAGCATGGCAGGGTGTGGGACTGATGGTGACACCAAACATTGGTGAAAGAGCAGAAATGTTTGGGACCTGGCTGTGGGGAGTGTTCGTGTTATAGTGATGAAAAATAAAGTTGGGAAGGTAGTAAACACATCTTAGGGAACTCTGAAAGCCCAGTTGAGATAGACTGAGAATCATTGAAGGTTTTTCAGCAATGAAGCAATAATGAAAATGGTGGTTTAAAAAAAAAAAACCAAACACATCCTCTAGAAGCCATCTAAAACCATGTATGGATATGAATATGTTTATGGCAGGAGGGGAGGCAAATGGGAGGGAGAAGGGTGGTGTGCACACCCTGGAGGATGCAGACAAAATAGAATCTATTGCAGTAAGATGGTGAGGGAGGTAGAGCTTTGGCTCTGGTGGCAGGAATGAGAAAGAGAGAAGTGACCAATGCAATATGTGTGTGGGAAGAGAAAGGGAAATCAAAGTAGAGTCCAAGGTTTTGAGCTTAAGTGACTCTTGATGGTTTTGACAGAAATGGGATGATATAAACTGCGAGGAAGTTGCTGATGCTTCAGTGAGAGTTGGTGAACTAGGTAGAAATATCCCCTGGGCTGTTCAAGGTGTGGAGCCACCTGACCAAAAGACAGGCCTAGAGAATAGATTCTGGAGCTAATTTTTTAGATGTAATAGTTAAAATGATACCAAAAGAGGATTCTCTGAAGGGGAGAGTGAGGACAGGAGGGGTTGGAAGCTTTGAGAGGTAAAAGGGCCATGGGTTAAGAAGACATGATTAGGAAGAAAGTGAGACTTCATGGAAGCCAAGGGAAGATGGGTTACCAGTGGAGAAATGTTATCAAGGGTGACAGGAGGAGGAGAAGGAGAAGAGGTGATTGGAGGCTCTTAACTTTGGCAAAAAAGGGGCCATAATGACATTGAAGGGAGCTATTTCCCTGTCGTGTGAGAACAAAGAGAAACTATATGCATCTGAGATGGAAGGTGGCAAGGAAATGAGGATAGCAGATACTGCGTGAATGAGGAAAGGATATAAGAGCAGCTAACTGCAGCATTAGGGTTAAGTGTACCCATACTTCCACCCCACCCCAATACTCAGGAGAAAGACGATGGAGCCACAGGAGGCCAAGGGCTCTGAAGGGGAAGAGGGGTGGTAAGCAACAGTTCACAAACTAGGAAGGGATGGGGCACAGAGGATGCTTTGCCTTTGAAAGAAAGAGAAATAGCTTTGCTTCAGAACCTGGAGGAAAGGAAGGAAGATGGATAAGGAGACAAGTTTTTGGAGATGGAGTGAGTGGTAGAGAATGAGGCAGCTCATGCCATGTGGTAGGGGTGGGGGCGGGCTGTTATGATTATCTAGCAGTGAAGGAGAGAATGGTTGGTATGGGGGCTTGGTGGCGAGCCCTGAAACAGGTTCTGGACCAACTATGTTTGGGAAACAATGAGAGAGAAGCAGGGAGTTGAACTGAGATGACCTAGTTAAGGGTTGTGGTCCAGGGCTCTTTAGTTCTTAGCATTTTCTTATAGTGAGCTTTAGATTTCTCATAGTTTCAGATTTCCTTTTGTCTTGCTGAGAAACAAAATTAAAAACTCAAAAACAAAGATCTGGTGGTGCTTGATGAAGAATCTACAGAGTTGTGAAATGAGAGCTTTTGTGTGTAGACCAGGAAATATCCAGCTTATTTAAAATCTGGTATGATTGTGGTGACATCCTCTTATTTTGAGGAAACCCATAGGTTAAAATCAGAGAATTCTCTTGGTCTCTTGATCGACTAAATAAAAATTATTACTTGTGTTTCCTCAGATGATTTACAGAGTTAAAAGCTGAAAAGCACTTATGTTTGCAAGGTGCTTGAAGCTCTTAAATATAAGTGCTATGTAAGATGCTAGGACTACCATGACAATTGTCTACGGTAGATAGTTGTTTAATGTGCTCTTTGTCTGACTGGTGATACGATTCTTACCCTATGTAAGAATTTGAGATTATCTGACCTTGGACTTCTGAACTCTCAAGGGGATGGACATAAATCTAGAATCATCTGGGGTACAAGCCAGGCTATGAGTTCTAACATTTGACCTTTCAAGCTGTCACCTTCCAAGTTCCATGTTCTGTAGTAATTTTGATTCTTGAATAATCTCCCTGCTAGACCAAAAATCCCTTGAAAGAACATCTGGGGGACTCATCCATTTTGTGCCATCCTCCAAGCCCTGTGAACATAGGACTTTGTATATTGTAGATGCTTAGTAAATATTAATAGAATTGAATTTAATATAGATGAATTTATTTGAACATATGCACTAGAACAGTTTTATTTTTGGACATATTCTATTGTTACTAAATCTTATTTGCTATCGGACGTCTCAATTGAGAGAAGAAAGAAAACCTTTGTCTTATTCCTGATCTTAGTGGAAATGCTTTCAGGTTTTCACCATTGAGAACGATGTTGGCTGTGGGTTTGTCATATATGGCCTTTATTATGTTGAGGTAAGTTCCCTCTATGCCTACTTTCTGGTGGAGCCCTCATCTCCCAAAGGTTAGAAGAGACTTATGTTAGGAGTGATAAGGACTTGCAGTAGGAAGTCAGTGGGTAAAAAGGAATATTCTGTGGGGACTTGTGTCAGGTTTGGAGGTTGGGGCAGAAGTGAAAGATGTCATAAATACATCAAGTCTGATGAAAGTTGTAACATGTTATAATCACATATACATGTTCATAATAAACTCAGAAGGTCTGGAAAAAATATATATTAAAAAAAGAGAAAACCTTTGCTTGTTTAATTCATATTACAAATGTCCTTAGCAAATTAGTTATCGGTTAAAATCATTTTTTTTTCTGTTAATTAGTTATTGAGCTAAAGATTTAGCAATTGTTAATCAATTCCACTGAAAGAGACAGTAACACCTTTGTTAAGTAAAAATTCGGGACCATTTATGTAGCCTAAGAAAAACATCCCTTTGAGGTGTTTCCAGCTAGTTTATTGAGTATTTTACTTAAAATAATGGCCCCAAACATTTAAGTCCTGTGAAATCAGAGAGAATGGCCAATGGAAAATAATGAATTATGGGTTGATTATTTCTTTGATTCACTTTTCCTTATTAGGTTGAATTAAAGAATTAATCCACATAGAATGCTCCTGAATGATAATGTTAAGTTTCTGAAATGTCATTTTTTTCCTGTCATGTGTGAATTCACCTCTGAAATTATAGTTTTAAATTAAAGCAAAGAGTAAAAATCAAGATATTATTAGATAAGTAGCTTTAACCTGTACAGAAAGCTGTAGGAATATTTGAAATGATCAGCGTTATCAAAGTATTATGAAGCATTGTTTTTTGTGGGGTTTTTTTTTGCGGTACGCGGGACTCTCACTGCTGTGGCCTTTTCCGTTGCGGAGCACAGGCTCCGGACGCGCAGGCTCGGCGGCCATGGCTCACGGGGCCCAGCTGCTCCACGGCACGTGGGATCTTCCCGGACCAGGGCACAAACCCGTGTCCCCTGCATCGGCAGGCGGACTCTCAACCACTGCGCCACCAGGGAAGCCCATGAAGCATTGTTTGAAACCAAAAGGGACAATAGCATTCAGACACAGTAAAGGTGGACAATGCTTACTTTTTCCATGGAACATAATCGGTCCTATGAACTTTTATTGTCAAAAAACAAAGGTGTTCAGCTACAAGTTGCTCTATGGTAGATAATATATGTTTTTGTGGATCTTAATATGATGGGAAAAGGAAGTTGATAATAAGGGGAAAATATACCTAAGAAAACCAGTCATATGGTATTATCACAATGCCGGCTGGTACACTTCGCTTTTGGGGCTGGAAGCATTTTCCTTCCAAGTCTTGTTTTATTAGGAGTTAAAAAGTTGGCTCTGAATATCTTGCTCTAGGCAGAGACTTTGCAAGCAAGTTCTCAACCCGGAGACAGATTCTCTTTAACAAATTTAGAGGAAAAAAAAACCTTTCGGTTTCATAGTCCTAAAAGACTTATTTTTTTTCTTTGCCCTTCAGCCCTTTCAGACTCCTAATATTTTCTTTAATTATATATAGTGAACTCTTCTGGTTATAGTTTTGTTTTTAATTTCCAATAGCGTGGGATTTGTATCTGGTATATATGGAATATTGGCTTTAGCTCTTGAGATCATGTCTGTCTATGTTTGTGTTAACAGCAAAGCAGTTTTTATATAACAAATTGACTTTGTACCTACAGTTATTGACTAGGAGAGAATAAGTCAGGAGTATTTTCAGTGATTGGGCATGTTCAGTGTTGGCAGACAGGATGCTGTTCTGGTTTGTCAGGAAAATTAGTGTTATGTTTACATTCTAAAAAGAGTTTTAACTCAGTGAAAGACTTTGGGTGGACAGTAGGGCTTTTTAACGTTAATGTGTAGCCTAGTTCGGAGAGAGGAGTCTAAATAAATATCAGGTTGAATCATATGTAAATGCCATTTTCGTAGGTCAAAATTATATGTCACCAAGTTCATATAGTAGTTCAATCATATATGAATTTATTGTGATTGCCTGAGATTCTCAGGTTATTACCATGTTACATGAGTGTGCCTACCCCATTTTATTTTTTGTTGGTTACTTGTTTCAAACAAACACTTCATATTTACAGAGTTTATAAAGAGTACTTGCAAAAGCTCTCAGTTGCGTGATTCATGTCTTTCATCAGTCAGGTGGGACTCCGTGCTGATGACACTCATTTGGGGACAAAGCCTTTTGGCTGCAAGAAAAATAAAAGAATGGAAGGATTCATGAAAATAAACATAGTGAGTGTGAAATTGTATTACAGATGACTAGCATGAGCTGCTAAATAAACAACAAAATAGGGATTAAAAGGAGCTATGTTTTATCATCAAATAGAAATGCATTTTATATCATAGGCAGTTGTTACAGGCCCATCTATACTCAGTTAAATTGTCTGAAGCAAATCTATAGATGGAGTTCTTTCATGCTAGTATTATTCAGTACTGTATCTGTAGGGGCTGTCATCATTCTGGTACATAGTAGTTGATTAATAAATGTCTATCATATGAATTAAAACAATAAACAAGCAAACGCGAATAATCCTATTTTAGTGATTAGCTCATTCAGTTGGGAACAATCCGTAATTTCCTCACTGTTTAGAACTGACTGGTTTCTGCAGTCTGTCACATCAGGAAGGTTTACAGGGCATAGAGTGGAGGCTTCAGGATGAGCCCTCACCATTCAGATAACTCACCCACTCATCATGTCACCTATGCATTTTCATGCCGCATGTGCACATGCACACACACATACAAACAGAAAGCAGGGCTTGTCTGTCGGAAAGTTGATGAGTCCTGACTTGAACCCTAAAATTAATAACAACCACATGTTCCAAGTTGGGCAGGTTAGCGTAAGCAAAGACTTTAAAGGTCCTAAAGACATTGGTTTGATTTCTGCTACTTGCTTTAATAGGTTAGTGACATTGTTTTTTTCTGAGCTTCAACCTCTTCTTCAATAATGTGGGCATAATAATATCTATGTCATACAATTGTTATGTGAGAATTAAATGACAGTGATGTGTAAAGGGTTTAGCTCAGTGCCTTAGCTACTATGTAAGTGGTAGAAGGCTAGATGTTACCTGCAGTCACTTATAATAAAAACATTTTTCTCTAAAGGGAATACAACAAAAGTACTTGTGAAACATTTAGGCCCCGAGAACTTCACTTTGAGTTATGCAGAAAAAGAGAAAAAAAACCCACTAGTTTTCACTGGTCTTGTGATTTATTATGCTTATGAGGCTAGAGCCAGTAGTCCTAATCATTTTAATTTTTCCTAACTATTTGTCTACATTTGGACTGCTATTTGTCCCTGAACAAGTTACCTGACTTCTCTGGTATTAGACAGGATCATTATCCTTAAAATTGGGGCCCAATGTTGGGGTGTAGTGTCACGGGAGCAGGGAACTTGGGGTGGAGGTTTGGAAGTCCAAGGCAATGATATGCTCAAGAATATCTTTTCCCTGTGCTCAAGGTTTGGGTGCCCATTCAGAATTGTCGATTTGATTGGCAGCTTCCCCACCAAGAGTGCCAAATGGCCAGCCTGTGTCTTACCTTGTAGAATCACTTCCAGAGTACTTTTTGAGGCTGAAGGAGTCACAGAGAAATGCACTATCCTTTTTTATTTGGCTTATATTCTTCTATCCAGGGTTTCCAGGATTTGTTCTGGGGAATACTGCAGTGTTAGCTTATTAAGGAATCCATTAGCACTCATTCTTGCTAATCTGTTTACATTTGTATAAGCATCTTAATGGTTTAAGGAAAAATCCATAGGCCAGAAATTCCAGAAATTTCTCAGTGCAAAGCCTTTTACCCAATTCATTTCTTTCCACTCATTATAACTATGGACAAAACCCCAGGGCTTATTTCTCAAAGGCAATTGTGTTAAGGTTTGCACTGAAGCACTAGGTTCATAGTTCTGGAAAAAATTATCAGTCTTTTAAGCAGTATTGATAGATAACCTTGCAAGAGCAGTACTACAACTGCTGCTATTGCCACTGTAATCCACTATTATTCCTGTTGCATTGGGGAGTTTCACAAAGAGAGATATCTTGGGAAAGTCTTGAATTTTTGCCGAAAAGTCAAAAAACAGAAGCAATTATTCTGAGAAAGGGAATTGTTTTGAAAATCCTAGCAGCAGTACTCTTTAAGATGCTATCAAGATGCTGGAAGGTTGCTTTAAAACCAGTTTACAGGTAATCTTTCTCATTTTACAGGTAATCCCAAGATCACCCAGCTAGTTAGAACTCAGGTTTAAAAATCCCAGTTTGCTCTTCTTTCCACCTATCCTATGCTGTCTTGCTTTGATTGACAGACATCTCTACATATCAGATGCTTTACCTTTTGCTCATAAATCCTCTTCAGAAAGTATACTTCGGGGCATAAAGTCATTGGAGTATATTTGGAGTATTGAAATTTTACTGGGTTTACTTTATATAGCATGTATAGCAAATATAGATGTAATAAAAATAATGAAATCTAACAGAGAAACACTAAACTGAAGAAGAAAAACTGGTGTGTGTGTGTGTGTGTGTGTGTGTGTGTGTGTGTGTGTGTGTGTGTATGTGTGTATTTCTTTTAGTTAGGACCTTTTTGATACCTACTCATTACCTGGAAAATAAAAGCAATCCATTAAACATTTGCTTTTTTAAAATACTGTTGTAATAAACTATAATGGAAGAGAATCCAAAAAAATATAGATATATACATATATATGTATAACTGAATCACTTTGCTATACACATGAAACCAACACAATATTGTAAATCAACTATGCTTCAATTAAAAAAACTGTAGGACACTCTCCTTCTTTCTTTTGGTTAATGTAAATGTAACACGTATACATTTGAAGCATGTTTTATTCCTAAAGTTTTCTTTCCATTTTTTATTTATAATAAATTTTGAAACTTAAAGCCATATTTATGTAGCATTCCTGTAAATTTAATTTCAAGAGTTGTGAGATTGTCATTTTATTTCCCGTCTATTCTGCTGTCTCCTAATTTGAAGGTCAGGATGTGAACTATTAAGCCTCATTTGGAGAAGCTGAATCCAACATATTCCTGCATATGCCATGAAGCATGTGATTCTAAATTGACAACGAATTCTTCTAAACTGTAGGGATTTGTTTTAAAAAGTAACATGATGTAACATGGCATAGTTACTTAAACCAAAGGAAAGGTTGCAATTCTTTAGATGACCTTTGGGAAACAGCAGACATTGGTCAGAATGTCCTAATCAGGAAATTTTGAAATGTCAAGCCTAATCTGTTAATCATAATTATATAGATATTTTGTGAAATTTACAGTAGCCCTTTAATAAAGATCTTTCACATAGACACTGATCATCTAAAATTTACTCTTACAATTCTAAGATAATAATATTTTCCCTATGGCAAAACTGAGATCCAGAGAATCTCCAATTTGCTCAAAGAGACCCCACAGCTAGTAAGAGTTAGAATGTAGATTTGAATGCAGTTTTCTAGTATCAGGTCCAGTCAATGCTTCTTCAGTATAACAAAAACTAAACTAATCATCAACGAAAACTAAAAATACATCATAGAGAAGAAAATTTAAAATGTTTAGATACATTTATAGGATAGTGAACGTTCAGTCAGATTGAATCCTTAATGTCATTAGGTTTTAGAGAAAAAAATGGAATATGACAGTTATAAATGTCTGGTATAATCTCAAAAGACAACAACAACATAAAAGCAAAGACAGTATAGGACAGCGATTCTCAAACTTTAGCATACATAAAAATCGCCTGGCAGCTGTATTTTGTATAATCTCAAAAGACAATAAGTAAAAGCAAAAATGATATAGACATTGATTCTCAAACTTTAATGTACATAAGAATCATTGGAAATTTGGTATACATAAGAACTCTAAGAGATCCTGAATTTGTATTTCTAAGAGTCTTCCAGGTAATATGGATGTTGATGGTTCAAGGGACTATATTTTGAATATCTCTGACCTAGCGCAAAACTGAAATGTACAATTTATGTCCATCCATCTATGCCAGTACACACACAGACACAGACACAGACACACACAGGCAAGGTGAATGTAATAGTAATGGTAAACTGCATAGTGCCAGATACTGTTCTAAGTGTTGATATATATTCTCATTTAATCACACAGTAATCCTTCATGGTAGGCATAAGTTTTAACCCACATTAAATATACAAGGAAACTAAGGCACAGGGAAGTTAAGTAACCTACCTGAGGTCACACATCTACCAAATGGTAGAGCTGAGATTTAAACCCTGGCAGTCTGGCTTAGAAATCTCTGCTTTTAACTATTATAACATACATCTTTCCCAACAGCTGAAAACATATTTACCCAAAATTGCCATAAAGAAATTATAATAAAAAATTAAGAGCCAGAGAGGAATATAAGACAAGATTTATATATAGACATATATTTTCTTGAGTATTTAGAATGTTCTTGCAACCACCTAAGATACATATGTATATATCAGGGATTTGTGATTATTAAAATAAGTACTTGACTTCAAAATGTACTTAAAATTGCATGAAATAAAATGAGATTTTTAAACCAAATATCTTTTCCTTGTAATGTGGATAAATCCCTGGGGAGGAGTGTTACTTTCTTGTCTATGAGCAACCTGCCATAGCCAGCGGTCTTGGACATTGAATAGCTAATGTTCATAGGGTGCTCTTGGTTAGAACATCAACTCTCTGAGCTTGGGAAGGCTTCAGGAGCCCATGGGATTCTGATACAGGGCTACAAAGGCCTCTCCTACTTTGGAGTTATATAGAACTCCAGAAGCTCAGAGCGTGGTTACATAATTGTTTCCTAGTCTGTGCAATTTTCACTCAATCCCAGAAAGCTCAAAGGAATTGGCAAGGTCCTACTGGAACTGTGAGTTTCTCAGAAACCTGAGCAGACTCCAGATCCTAGTTATGCACCGGCAAGGCCCCGGGACTGGGACCCTCCTCCAGAGGTTAAAATAGCTGCAGAGAGCTGCTCAGCTACCCAGTGTAGAAATATTTCAGCCCCACTTGCCTCAACAGCCTCAAGCCACACTCTGTTTGGGGACTTGTACTTGAAGCTGGGGTAATCATTCCTTCCCAGGCACTTCCCACCTCACAGATTGCCCTTTAGGACTTTGCCAACCGTAGAATCAAATTCACTGTGAATTAAATTGCAGCTCTGATGTAAAGTCCTGGAAGCAGTTGTGTTTTTAATGTCTCTTTAATAAGTAAGCATTTTGGCTTTATTGAGAATATTTTCTGTTGTGAATGTGAACATTGTGCTCGTCATGAGAGGCAGTGCTGCCTTTTATCCTTCAGGTTTTTAAGGATTTCTGATCCATGGCTGAGTATTGCAGAGATAAGATGGGCCCTCAGAGCCAGGGAGTTACCTTTGGTCTTGGTTTAGTTTAAAGTAGACTTAACATGATGTTTTCTATCAGAATGAAAAAGCAAAACACAAAATCAGGCACTGCTGTTAGGTCTACATTTTAGTCATTGTGGTTACTTTCAACAAATTTAACAAGAAAGAAAGAAAAAGGGAGGAAGAGAGGGAAGGAGGGAGGGAGGGAAGGAAGGAAGGAAGGAAGGAAGGAAGGGAGGGAGGAAGGAAGGCCAGAAAGAAAAGGGAAAAGAAATACTGAAGGCCCAGGCTCAGCTTTCAGACTGAGTCTGGTGCATTGTTGATGCTCCTCTGACTTTTTTGTAAGCATTTGTATTTCATCTGCTGTGACATAAGAGGTTAAAATATTATTCTGATATTATCTGTATAAGAGTGGCAGCAGAAAAAAAAGAAAAAAGTTTTTCAGATTTGGCAAAATCTGTGCAAACTGTTCCTAAAACCATGAACCTTGGTCAGAAGAGATGCAGCCTGTTGGTGACCATTTGATGTTTAGGCATTCTTAAAGTTGGGATGATTGGTTTGTTTGTTTGTTTTTTCTTTATTCTTGGAAGTAAAGAACTTGACTTTTATTGATAGAGCTGTCAGGGACTGGAGAACATTGACAAAGATTCTTTGCTTGACCAAACTTTAGACAGGCTCCTGAACCTTCTCCTAGGCCCATCTGTGCACTTCCTTGTAAAATCCAGTTTTACAAGAACCCTGCTAAGTCAGTTTAACCAGAAACCCCCAGCCTTGTATCTGATCACCCTGGATATCTCATTCTCATCAGGTTCCTCATCCTCCACCATCCCCCAGGTGATGTCTGATCACCCTAGCCTGTCTTTAGCAAAGAATCCTGTTAGGTTGGTTTAGCCAGAATCCCACTTACTCCTGATGTTTCCTTTTAGTAATTTTCCATCCCCTGACCTCCACCCTGCTCCTTGGCTATAAATTCCCACTTGCCCATGCTGTATTTGGAGTTGCGCCCAATCTCTCTCCCCACTGTAAAATCCCATTGCTGTGGTCCCTGTACCTATTGCGATGGTCCTGGATAAGGTCTGCCTTAACATCTTTAACAAGTGTTGTTGAATATTTTTTTCTTTAACAACATAGCGGGTGTCTTTAGTCTCGTAGACAAAATTTTGACACTGGTAGCCCATGGATGGGCAGGATCTAGTTTTCAGAAATGTTTTGTTTGGCTTTTATTGTGTTTTGAAAATAGAATTATTTGCCAATACCTAAATTTAGGAGCTATCATGTAAAAATCCAGATTTTTCATTTTTTTGAAAAAAAATCTGAAGAAGATGTGGCACATATATGCAATGGAATATTACTCAGCCATAAAAAGAAAGGAAATTGAGCTATTTGTAATGAGGTGGATAGACCTAGAGTCTGTCATACAGAGTGAAGTAAGTCAGAAAGAGAAAGACAAATACCGTATGCTAACACATATATATAGAATTTAAGAAAAAAAAATGTCATGAAGAGCCAAGGGGTAAGACAGGAATAAAAACACAGACCTACTAGAGAATGGACTTGAGGATATGGGGAGCGGGAAGGGTAAGCTGTGACAAAGTGAGAGCGTGGCATGGACATATATACACTACCAAACGTAAGGTAGATAGCTAGTGGGAAGCAGCCGCATAGCACAGGAATATCAGCTCAGTGCTTTGTGACAGCCTGGAGGGGTGGGATAGGGAGGGTGGGAGGGAGGGAGACGCAAGAGGGAAGAGATATGGGAACATATGTATATGTATAGCTGATTCACTTTGTTATAAAGCAGAAACTAACACACCATTGTAAAGCAATTATACTCCAATAAAGATGTAAAAAAAAAAAAAGAAATGACAATATGAGAAAGACAACTGGCTGAATCAAGTTAGTGGCTGCTTTGTTTGGAGTGGGCAGGGTTTCTCTCTCTCCTCCTAGTATCTCTGCTGCCGGCTTCTCTGGCTGTTGTGCTCTACCTGCATGTGTAGACATTTGCATTTGCAATGCCTTCATTATGGCTTACTAATCAGTTAATACTTCATGGTGTTACCACATGTCTCTAAGGATGCTTCCATAGTTACTGTTCTTAACTATATGAGACTCTAATGCTCCGGGAACTCATAAGGAAAAGGAGGATTATTATGTATAATCTTAAAGGACTGTGGACTGACGTTATTCTGATTCTTACGGCACCAATTTCATAGAGGTTTCATGGAGCTCTGACATTTGTTTTTTTATTAATGATGGGATTTAGATGTATCTTAAGAAAGTAACTCAAATGTAATTAAGTCATTGAAAGATGAAAATACTGACATTTTGGAAAATTGGCTTTTGATCAAAGAATGTATGCATTAAGAGGGTGTTTCTATGCTTTTTAAGTAGAAAAAGAAATGGATAAACCGTCTGCTTCTTAAGTACCCGAAAACATAATTTTTGCTACTTGAATTTGCCTTTATTTTGGCTGAATTAAAAAGCAAACAAACAAACAAAAGCAAATCAAATGTCTACCTGAGGGCAAATATTTCTGCCTATAAAGTATGACTTTACTCTGGAAGCAGTCCGTGGTCTCTTTACTTCTTTCAATAAGGAACTTACAATAGTAACTTCTGTTCTATGAAAACTGTGTTCGATTACCTTGTTTGAAGGCTCTTAACCATTTGCTTGGTTTGGTTTTCCAGATTGTATACCTTAAAGTTTAATTAATACAATGAATGAAAAACGTTTGCCTTTAGAGAATAAGATTAAAATAATTTGTTCACCTTGAACCTTATGAAGGAAAGTTGAATACAAACTATATGAATTACATTGAAAGGATTAGGTTGGAAATTGAACTCCTAAAGAAGTTTGAGGTAAACTTTTGACTTATTTAGGGGTTCATAGGAAAGTTAAGCAATCACTCAGTTTTTTTAAAAAGCAGGAAGAAATACTGTATATGTCTGAATATAAGGTGCTCCCAAGATGTGGATGTTTATCTATATTACCAATGAGAAGTTTTAAATATATAAAACCTTTAGAAATATAGATAAAATGATCAGATATCTATTTACATATGGTTAATGTATTAATTTACTTCCACATATGTACTTGAAAATCACATATTACATAAAATATTAATTTAGAAATATCACTTTCCTTGGCTTTATAGTTCATTGGTTGATTTTATTCAAATTTTTTGCATGTGGTTTGGTTCTAGTGACTTTGTCATCACTTTGAGTCATCTCAACTAGTTTTCCAGCACACATAATTTCCTAAATTTTTTGAGACTCAGCACTTTTTTGATCAAATATGATTCTGTCGCTGTAAACCATATACCAATTTACAAGCGCTATTTGCATATAAGGGGGGCAGTTATTTTAAAAATGTGTCTTATAGGTGAATACTTTTCTGCTCTCCAGCATGTAACCACTCCAAGTAGTGTTCTTTAACATTATATTAATACCCTTTTGCATTATCATATCAAACACTTTCAGCTGTAGGAAAAAATTACTAAATCTATGAGGAATTTTTACTTTAAAACACAGATTTTGTTAGATTACATCCATAAGCATTTAAAGCTAGTAAGGATAGAGGTTGTTTCAGCCTAATGTGTTTTCCCCAAACAAACCTTTGCTTTACATAATAATGTAATACAAAGTTTTAGGTAAGGATTTGACTCTGATGTGACTCTTTCCTGAGGCATATTCTTGAGGGAAGAAAAGAATCTGCCTCATGTATGAACATATATGATACTTTCTTTTTTTCTCCCTTTCAAGGTTATTCCTTAAATCTTTACTAAAGTTCAACAAAACATAAAAGATAGATAACCTGGAGAAAGGGAGAATTTTATTTAATGGCAAATCAAGGCGATGTTATTAATTTTGTGAGACTTTTTTCTTATCCTAGTGCAGATCACAGTCATTAAAATATCCATTTCTTAAAGAAATATTCCTATAAAAAAGATAGCAGGTGAGGAGATGAAAGGATATACTATGTGACAGACATTTTGTATAAATATTTCCATAGCTGTAAAATAGTATTTATGTGAGATTTTTATTGGGAGGTAGCAGTTACTTTGACAGGAGACGTTGTCCTTGTCATTTCCTGATAACCATGAACTACACCATTAACCACAAACTACAGAAGATGAAAACAGCTGGTGCTTTTGTCACAGAGGGAGATGATACAGCTTGGGAATATGAGAGGATTTAGAATTTGTAATGGTTCGTGGTTTCTGTCTTGGCTATTTAATAAAATGCCTAGTTTTAGGAATTAAAGAAAATTGAAGTGGCAAATATTTTTACTTTCATACCATAACCTATGGAAAAATCTATTATTGTAACATTTTCCAGGAAAGGATAACTCACTTTTACTCTGGGGCTTCCAGCTTTGTATGAAAAACGTCTACGTCATTAATATACCAGAAATATAATTTAATACTACGTGTATCAGAAACAAATTATGCCAATGTCGATAATGATGAATTATCATTTTTATCTTTTAACAGTGGAAAGAGTGGAACGAGAAAACCTTTCAGACTATTGTGTTCTGGGCCAGCGTCCAATGCATTTACCAAATATGAACCAGCTGGCATCCCTGGGGAAAACCAGCGAACAGTCTCCACATAGCCAAATCCACCACAGTACTCCAATCCGAAACCAAGTGCCCGCGTTACAGCCCATCATGAGCCCTGGTCTTCTTTCTCCCCAGCTCAGTCCACAACTTGTCAGGCAACAAATCGCCATGGCCCATCTGATAAACCAACAGATTGCCGTTAGCCGGCTCCTGGCTCACCAGCATCCTCAAGCCATCAACCAGCAGTTTCTGAACCATCCACCCATTCCCAGAGCAGTTAAGCCGGAGCCAACCAACTCTTCTGTGGAAGTATCTCCAGATATCTACCAGCAAGTCAGAGATGAGCTGAAGAGGGCCAGTGTGTCCCAAGCTGTCTTTGCAAGAGTGGCATTCAATCGCACACAGGTACCGTTAGCAATGAACGTCATAATTGGTGATTCAGAATAATACTAAGGACAGATTGTGGCAAGTATTAGTTCTTTCTTATCTCTTTAAAATTTTTTTTATGGATCTCAGAGCATGTAGAATTAGATTAATTAATAATCCTTAGTTCATGAAATACTATCACCATTGATCCATACTTGGCCATATTAATTAATCAATTTCAGTAATGTAACGAATGTCTGTGAACCCACCACCCAACTCAGGACCTGAAATGTTACCAATGACCTGGGTCTCTTCGTGTGTTCCTCCTCTCCTCCCTTTTTTTCATTTGCTTTTCCCCAGACGTAACCCGATCTTGAATTTTGTGCTTATCATTCCTTGTTTTTTAAAAAAACTAGTTCTAGAACTGTTCATGCCCAAACAATCTATTATTTACCTTGTCTTTGAACTTTATAGAAAGAATATCACTATATGTCATCATTTCTATAATTTTTTAATAAACCCTTCAAAATGTACAAGTTAGATTTAAGATATTGATGAAGTAAAAATGGATAGATTACTCATATTTTTAATGTTTTGAGGGAATTATATGCCAAAATAATATTAAATGATAAGACAGTAAACAGTTTATTTATTTATATCTTATTTTATAGAGGGCTGCTTATAATTAAGTTCGTTCCCACCAGTGCTAAACGTGAGTGTGCATCAGAATCACACTGTTTTAAGGCAGTTAAAACACAGATTGCTGGGCCTCTTCCCAGAGTTTCTGATTCACCAGGTCTAGGGTGGGACCCAGAAGTTTGCATGTCTAACAAGGTCCCAGGTGATGCTGATACTGCTGGTCTGGGTCCCACTTTGAGAACTAGTAATCTAGCTCTTATACTGTTGTCCCTCTGGTATCTGCACGGGATTGGTTCCAGGAACCCCCCACGAATACCAAACTCCACAGGTGCTCAAGTCCCTTATATAAAATGGTGCAGTACAGTTGGTCCTTCGTATCTGTGGGTTTCACATCCGCAGATACAGAGGACCAACTGTATGAGTAACAGAAAAGGAAAAGTGCCTAATCTTAAGGAGCTAACCAACCTGGTAGTGAAAAAAAAAAAATGTACCCAGATAATTCGAGTAATATGTGAAGTGAGGTGAATAATGCAGGATAATGTGCGCAGCGATTACAGGGGCTGTTCATGAGGAGTCATTAACTGTCAGTAGAGCGAGTGTGGTAAGTCTTCAGGAGGATGGTCGGTTTAAGTTAGCCACCCTACTAAATGCAAGGCAGGAAGCCAGGCTCTGTGCAGACGCAAAGGTGAAAAAGACCACGGGTGAGCACACATGTGAACAACTGATTTGAGTATGAGGTTGCTGGGCAGTTAGACCTTGAAGGGTAAATAAAATTTAACAGGAAAACACGGAGAAGAAGGGTATTTTAGGCTAAAAAAAAAATGCACAAGAAAAGTGTTGATTCAGCAAAAGGCAGGATTAGTTGGTAGTTGATAGCAAAGCTAGATAATAAAACTAAAGGTGGAGGGAACAGATCTGAAAAGGTCTTGGGGCCATGCTAAGAACTTTGAACTCTATTTAATAAGCACTGGAAACACTGAAGGTTTTATGTAGGAATATGCTATAATCCAGTGATCAGAATTGGATCTTAGGAAGACTTTCTTCCCCTTAATGATCGCAAGAGGGTTAGGAATATCATTTAGGAAGCCGCCTTAAGCGTCCAGCTGAAATGTGTAGAAGTTTTGAACAAGACTGACGGCGATGGAGTAGACGGTACAGTCAAAAAGCATTGTGAGAGTAAAGTTGACAGTGCAACTGCCTGGAGTGAAGGTAACACCAAGGTTTGAGCCTGGTGACTAAGAATATAGTGAAATTATGTAGAGAATCAAGGAGGGCATTGAAAGAGATGGTTGGAGTAAGGTTAAAGTGATTATTTTGGATTGGGCTATTTTGACTTTGAAGTGCTAGCAGACTTCTTAAGTGAAGATGTGCAGCAGTCATTGAAAATAACAGTTTAGTGCTAAGAAGAGTTGTCAGGGTTAGAGAAAGTTTATTCACAGAAGTTTATTCACAGAGCCTGGGATTTAAAGAGACAGGGGAAGGAGGGGAGAGGCCACCGGCACTACTAACACTAGAAAAAGAGACAGAGAAATGCCCAGAGAGGTGGGGGCAGGTGGAGGTGGAAGAAAAGGGAGATGCTGATAAAAGTATAGAGGACCTGGGTAAAGAGTTTCCAGAAGGAGAATTGTCTGTGTCTGGAAAACTAAGTCTGGGAAGGGGAAGCTTGAAACGGTGCCATGAGATTTGGCGATTGGTTGGGAGAGATCTTTGGCAAACTTTAGAATATAATTTCATTTGAGTGGTGAAGGCAGGAGAGAGAATTTAGGAGTTCAGGATGGATTAACTCTTGAGGATACAGAAGCAGTGGCTGCAAATTACTCTTTCCAAAATTTGGTGTTGAAAGGGAGACCAGAAATGGGTTGACAGTTTGGATGTGAGAGGGAGTCAATTTGAGATAGAAGAATTTGTGAGGTAGTTTGGGGCCTCAGCTGAAGTCAAACAGCATGAACTAGTGATGGAACCAACCACTGTGGTTTGGTAACTGTCTTCAGCCACGCTGGAACTGCAGGAGTCGGAGCAGGGGAGAAACGCAGTGGGATTGTTTGAGGTTTGGTGCTGACAGCTTAGGTATGGCAGGAGACCAAGAGGGGTGAAATCTCTAGCTCCCTTGACTCCTAGCTAACTTATACATTCTGTTATTCACAGAGTCAATACATCATTTGAAAATGAGTTCGGAGGTTCACAGAGGGCTGCACATGTTCCAAACATCACTCTACCACTATTCTCTTGTGACTCAAAGTACTAGGGCTGCATTTGTGTGTCCACAGTTATCTGAACTGGGGTTATGAAGAACTCTGATCCTTTGGGGCAAGTCTGTTGCATACTATTATAAAACACAAAGTAGAAGGATGCGTCTTTTAGTCTGTATCTTGCAGTTCTGTGAATGTGTGTGTATGTGTGTGTTCTTTCATCTATCATTCATGTGCATGAATAGGCATTTCAAGGCTAGCCAACATTTTATTGCTGGTTATTTATACCGCTCCTTTGGATAAGGATAAAATTGAGAGCATGGTCGTATTGCTTTGGATTTTAGAATCAAATACAGTATACATTTCATCCAAATAGCATGAAGCATGAGAGAAGAAGGCTCACGATGAGGCTAGACAAAAGGCGGGCTGTGTTGGTGTGAGGAAATGCTGTGCCAAGGCCCTAGACTCCTGGAGCTCTGTCTTCTCCTGCCCAACTCTTCTTGCCTATTTTTGGGGATTAATGATTTTTCTTCGGCATTGCCATCTTTCAAGTGCCAAGTTATAAAAGGTCTAATTGAAGCATGGAACGCATTTTATTATTTTCCTCCTGCCATTAAATTTGTAAGATGGCTACACCCAGAAAGAAACATTCACATTCAATCAACGTGAGCTTGAGTTCATGGGCAAGTCTTGAGGATATCAAATGGAAACTGCATAGGAATGTATGAGTATTTCCTTTTAAATTTCTGCTTTTAATTTGGGAAAGCTTTTCATCCCTCTGGGATCATAACCTGTTGTGTATAAAGCCCAACCTAATCAAGGTAGATGGTATTGACAGAATGACATAGTTTGAACTTAAGCTGGAGGTCAACAGACAGATTGTTTCTGCTGTATATACTGTAGTCACTAACAGCAAGGTTGGACAGCTGGGTTTCACCAGCAGCATTGTTAAATGGAAAATGTGGTGTACGATGCCCCATGAAACCAACTGTGGATTTTCCAAATGGTAGGCTTTTTTTTTTTTTATCACATGAGTGGTAAAATGATTTGTCAGCTGTAATAAACAAATAAGAATTAACTTTATAGATAATAACATAACTTGTTAATCTTTGGATAGAAAAGAATCTCAACATTTTTTTCTTAAAGCAAACAAAATCAGATTTTAGATGGACACCTAAGGCCAATATTAGTCTTGTACTCAGTTGTTTTACTGATATGTAGCATATCCTCAGTTTACTGAATATTTTTCAGAAATAGTTCGTGATAACTATTATTCATTTATTATCAAACTCAATAAAAAGCAATTTGATTTGTCACCCTATAGTTTGTGCTCCTGGATTTGTTTTTGATGATTAGACCAAGAACAAATCTAGCAATTAGTTCCTCTGTGTGTGTGTGTGTGTGTGTGTGTGCGCGCGCGCGTGTGTGTAGAACAAAAATCACATGCACGATATTCATAAATGAATCTAGAATTGTAAAAAAAAATAGTCTAGTTTTTCATGTTTAAGACTTCCAGATGAAAAGCTCAAATTCATAATAAATAGCATTTGAGAATAACAGTTCTTCAAAGAAAAACTATTAATTACTTTGTGTGTCTGATCTATTGCCACTATATCATTTGGTGTTGTAAAGTAACATAATTAAGGGAATGGAGCTATATTTCCAAGAACTTGCTTTTTAATACATTTTAATCTTAATCCGTGTGTCTTTTAAAAACATAAAATATATTTGTTTGATTAAATGATCCCCTACCCATACTTCATGGCAAGGTCATGACTTCTGCCAGAGTCAGAGATAGACAACCTTTTGCCAATCTGATTTTATTATTTATTATTATTTTTTACATTTCTATATTGGTTTCTTAATACTGTCGAAACTAAGAACGTAAATTAAGTCACATGTTCTAGGCAAGGGAAACAGCACGTTTGAGATCATGTAATGCCAAGATGTTGATCCTTCAGCTTGGGCATGAGACTAATGTAATTCTAGATGCAGGGAGTAGCAGAGCATCACAGCCTATCTGAGCCATCAGCATGGTAGAAGCCTATTTTTTCCTTTTGACCTTATATAAAATATACTCGGAGCACCATCGCTTACTTCTTTGCTAGACTTTTGAAAGAAAATGTTAGCCCTACTTTTCATGGCTCTAAAGACTTTTATGACAAATGGGACCCTATGAGAAGAGTAAGATAAACGTGATGTTTTCTGACCTGATCATTAATATTCAGGCAATCCTATGACACATTTCTAAGCATTTCTGTTACCTGTGGTCACAAAGTAATGTGATACACCAGAGGAGGCTGAGGCAGATAACAAGCCAGCCCTTTTTTCCATGCTTCACGCCTCCCCCAGCACCCCCCCACTGTCCCACCCCATGATTTACTTCTTTTTTACAAATTTAATTTAATTTAATTTTTTATACAGCAGGTTCTTATTAGTTATCTATTTTATACATATTAGTGTATACATGTCAATCCCAATCTCCCAATTCAACCCCCCCCACCGAACTGCTTTCCCCCCTCGATGTCCATACGTTTGTTCTCTACATCTGCGTCTCTATTTCTGCCTTGCAAACCAGATCATTTGTACCATTTTTCTAGATTCCACATATATACGTTAATATACGATACTTGTTTTTCTCTTTCTACTTCACTCTGTATGACAGTCTCTAGGTCCATCCTAGAGACTCTACAAATGACCCCATTTTGTTCCTTTTTATGGCTGAGTAATATTCCATTGTATATATGTGCCACATCTTCTTTATCCATTCATCTGTTGATGGACACTTAGGTTGCTTCCATGTCCTGGCTATTGTAAATAGAGCTGCAGTGAACGTTTTGGTACATGACTCTTTTTGAATTATGGTTTTCTCAGGGTATATGCCCAGTAGTGGGATTGCTGGGTCGTATGGTAGTTCTATTTGTAGTTTTTTAAGGAACCTCCATAGTGGCTGTATCAATTTACATTCCCACCAACATTGCAAGAGGGTCCCCTTTTCTCCACATCCTCTCCAGCATTTATTGTTTGTAGATTTTTTGATGATGGCCATTCTGACCGATGTGAGATGATATCTCATTGTAGTTTTGATTTGCATTTGTCTAATGATTAATGATGTTGAGCATTCTTTCATGTGTTTGTTGGCAATCTGTATATCTTCTTTGGAGGAATGTCTATTTAGGTCTTCTGCCCATTTATGGATTGGGTTGTTTGTTTTTCTGATACTGAGCTGCATGAGTTGCTTGTATGTTTTGGAGATTAATCCTTTGTCAGTTGCTTCATTTGCAAATATTTTCTCCCATTCTGAGGGTTGTCTTTTGGTCTTGTTTATGGTTTCCTTTGCTGTGCAAAAGCTTTGAAGTTTCATTAGGTCCCATTTGTTTATTTTTGTTTTTATTTCCATTTCTCTAGGAGGTGGGTCAAAAAGGATCTTGCTGTGATTTACATCATAGAGTGTTCTGCCTATGTTTTCCTCTAAGAGTTTGATGATGTCTGGCCTTACGTTTAGATCTTTAATCCACTGTGAGTTTCTTTTTGTGTATGGTGTTAGGGAGTGTTCTAATTTCATTCTTTTACACGTAGCTGTCCAGTTTTCCCAGCACCACTTATTGAAGAGGGTGTCTTTTCTCCATTGTATATTCTTGCCTCCTTTATCAAAGATAAGGTGACCATATGTGCGTGGGTTTATCTCTGGGCTTTCTATCCTGTTCTATTGATCTATATTTCTGTTTTTGTGCCAGTACCATACTGTCTTGATTACTTTAGCTTTGTAGTATAGTCTGAAGTCAGGGAGCCTGATTCCTCCAGCTCCGTTTTTCTTTCTCAAGATTGCTTTGGTTATTCGGAGTCTTCTGTGTTTCCATACAAATTGTGAATTTTTTTGTTCTAGTTCTGTGAAAAATGCCAGTGGTAGTTTCATATGGATGGCATTGAATCTGTAGATTGCTTTGTGTAGTAGAGTTATTTTCACAATGTTGATTCGTCCAATCCAAGGACATGGTGTGTCTCTCCATCTATTTGTATCATCTTTAATTCTTTTCATCAGTGTCTTATAATTTTCTGCATACAGGTCTTTTGTATCCTTAGGTAGGTTTATTCCTAGAGATTTTATTCTTTTTGTTGCAATGGTAAATGGGAGTGTTTTCTTAATTTCACTTTCAGATTTTTCATCATTAGTGTATAGGAATGCAAGAGATTTCTGTGCATTAATTTTGTATCCTGCTACTTTACGAAATTCATTGATTAGCTCTAGTAGTTTTCTGGTAGCATCTTTTGGATTCTCTATGTATAGTATCATGTCATCTGCAAACAGTGACAGCTTTACTTCTTCTTTTCCGATTTGGATTCCTTTTATTTCTTTTTCTTCTCTGATTGCTGTACCACATCTTCTTTATCCATTTGTCTGTCCATGGGCATTTAGGTTGCTTCCATGACCTGGCTATTGTAAATAGTGCTGCAATGAACATTGGGGTGCATTTGTCTTTTTTTTTTTTCAGAATAAACTGGATTTAATCAATTTTATCAGGTTCTTTCATGAATCTCAGATATTCTTGTATCCTGTATTATTATTTTTTTTTCAATTTCCATATATATATATATATATTTAATATCTTTATTAGAGTATGGTTTCTTTACAATGGTGTGTTAGTTTCAGCAGTATAACAGAGTGAATCAGCTATACATATACATATGTTGCCATATCTCCTCCCTCTTGCGTCTCCCTCCCACCCTCCCTCTCCCACCCCTCTAGGTGGTCACAGAGCACCGAGCTGATCTCCCTGTGCTATGCGGCTGCTTCCCACTAGCTATCTAGTTTACATTTGGTAGTATATATAAGTCCATGCCACTCTCTCACTTCGTCCCAGCTTACCCTTCCCCCTTCCCGTGTCCTCAAGACCATTCTCTACGTCTGTGTCTTTATTCCTGTCCTGCCCCCTAGGTTCTTCAGAGAGCTGGAAATGCTTAACCAATGTCTGATAGGTGCAGGAGGGTGAAAACCCAGCTCCTTGCCTCCATCGTAGGGACAGCATTGAAGTGTGACTTCCCCTCCAGAGCTCTCTGCAGGATCAGGCTGAGGCTGGGACTTTGTTTGGATCTCCTCCCTTCTCTGACCTGTTTCTCCCACTCCTTCACCAGTTTCCCTCAGAAGCACTTCCTGAATAAATCACTTGCACAGAAATCTTTATCTTAGGATGTGCTTTTTATCCCAGATTATAGATCAGGGTCATTGCTAGTCTAATTGGCCTTTGGATATGCCATGGGATAGTAGTTTGAATAAAAGTTATCTTCAATTTTATACCTACTACCTTCACAAATCTAAGGCAAGATGATGTTATGGGAATAGTATAGAGGTTTTTATTGTACTACTTTGTTTTGAAAATATTATCAGTATTCATAAGTCATGAGCAAGATATTGTTAAGAAAATAATATAGAATTGTATAGAATTTTTTACTGTACTACTTTCTCTTGAAAATATTATCACTATTGTTATTTTAAACTGAGTCCCCTGAATTCAGTGGGATGATATTGATATTAGCCAGATTTACTTGTGGATATTGAATGTGGGGGGGGTTTGGTTAGAAGAATGGGGGAGAGAGAGAGAAGGAATAAGACAGAAACAGACATTGGCTATGAGGCCCTATGAGATCTTTCAAACTTGACTTAAAGCCATCCTTACTGAGTCTCAAAGATGAATTATGTGATTTATGTGAGTTTCAGAGTAGCTTTGCTTCTCAGCCCTGCCGAATCGCCAGTGCTCTGTCACTGATGCAAATGGGTCTGTTAGGCTGATAATTTCAAGAAGTACTAGGACCAGTGCTCTGTCAGGTTTTATTTTTTTGCACATTCATTTTTCCTTGCTTCTATCCCAGATTTATTTTAGTGTTGGCACACTTTCACTTATCAGTCCTATGGACATGAAATAAGTTGCTTGGCTATTTACTGTGTTTACATCTTGGCATTTTGACAGTTTAATTATGAATCCTAACCTAAAGCATTCTTTTGCCCCTGTCACTTTATGGACTTAAAAAAAAATCAATCAGAGGCTTATGACTATATGAAAAGGTTTGTGACTATTTTACAAGGCTTAATATTGCCCAGGAATGGTTAGGGGATGTCCACTGACCTATAATAAGAATGGTTTCATGAAATATGTACAATAAATCTTCCTTAATAGATAAACTATTCTCTAATTTATTTAAAAATCCAGTGACCTACATATTCATATGTTCAGAAATCCCCCATTTACTAACATTATTTCTCCTTTGAGACCTTCCATCTGAGCAAATCTGTTAAATGAAGTAGAGGAAGCTTTGATCGAAACTAGGCTAAATCCATCGGAACGAATGCCCTGCCACGTGTGAATGGGAGCATTAGAGTGCCAGCAAAGGGAAATGAGGTGTGATTCTCTGCCCCTGTCTGCACCACTAGCCCCTTGCCTTGAAGGTGGGAGTCAGGAAATATCCATACACAAAGAATTGGCATTAAGAGGTTTGTATTGTTTGAAAACGAGACTTGTCACATTCGTTATTTACACAGTGTAGTTATTTTTCTTTTTCCTCTAGCAGATTATGCCATAACTCAGAAAGTTCGGGTTCATTCTGTGTCTCAGGTAGCTCTCCTGAGCCAATTCTTAGAAACATGTTTTCAGTAGAAGCCCCTGTGTGTTTTGCAAAATGTGTTATTCTTCTGCAACAGAAAGGCCTCTAATTTGGTGTCTTGCTCCTTCTTTAGTTTGATGGAAAAGTCACAAAGTTACACAGTTTACAACCTTTTGTCAAAGGCCTTTTTTGAGAAAGCTGTTCATCTTGGTTTTATCTGATAGAGAAGAGGATTTTTTAAATCCTTTGGGAACTCATTTGGTTGACCTGTCCTTATTTGCCTACTTTTTATTTTTTATGAGACTTTGCAAAGAATCTGCTGTTTACATATCAAAGCCACATCATTTGAAAAAACTTAAGGCCAGGGTCATAAATACAGCTCATGAAGTCACTCAGCAACCAGAGAATGTTTTCAACAGATTGGAAAATTAAATTGAATTATGTATCAGAAAAATTGGCAGTAAGGTCAACAGCTAGAAATGTAAAATGTCTTTGTGTGAAGTGACATGGACTTTGCTTTTATGCTTTATTGGCACTGTTTTTATAGTATTTGCCCACCCGTATCATTAAGGTTAAAAATGTCTAAGGGCTTACTAAACATATTTCGAAGTGGCACAGTTAGGAAGAGATGTGTAGCAACAAAATGAAAATTTTAGCAACCAAAATATTTGGAAGTCTGAGCTTTTAGTGTGTCACCAGTTAGTTTTTTCGGGGTTGGGGGGATCTTCTCTTTTAACTTTGTGTTTGATTTATACATATTGTTAGCCAAAGGTAGGCATGATTTAATTACATGTACAGTTTATATTTGTAGAAAACTTGACCTCCAGGATATTTAGAATTCTTTCTCAGCTGACCTCTGGTCTCAAGTCATTACTTCTCAATATCCAGTAGAGATATAGGCACTCAGCAAGTCATACAGGAATAGAATACAATGTAAATCCAGGGGTCTTGACTCCGTGGTCCAGTAAGCTGGTTATAAAATGACAAGGAAACCTGTGAGAAAAAGGAAGTCCTCCAACTGAAAGATGAGCTGTAAATATGAAATGCTGCAGATCAGGCATGAACATGTTATTGGGTTTTGAAGCAAATAACATACTCTCTTTTGATTTCAGCGTTAAATTAATAAAGTAGGAAAAGATGGCCCTGCAAGCTTCATAAAATAGGTACTCTTTCATTTCAGAATCACTGGCTTGAATTCATAGATTTAAAGATTGTAGTAATATTAATATCTCCTAGGATAGCAGTGTCTCAAAGTTATTCAGTGACTTAAGGATGGCCCTCTAGATAGTGGTCTCAATTTAGTCCTCCTTACATATAAAGACTATCATTAATTAGCACTTTTTAGGCAATTTCAGCCCAAAAGCGTGGGGGAGATGCTGTCTCTGTTTGTGCTCTGGGTAAAGAGAATGTTGATTCAGTAGCTGTCAAACGTATAGCACCCCTATTCCCATTCCTAAATCTAATTGAAATAGAGCATTTTATGTAAAAGAAAATATGAAGACTCCTTTTTCCCCGTCCTTCACAAAACTTGTACCAAAGAATCAGAGGAAAGAAATATGACAGCACTCTCTTCTACCTATTCCTTTCATCCCTGATCAGTGTGCAAAGTCCTTAAAAATTAGTTGCTGCTGGGCTTCCCTGGTGGTGCAGTGGTTGAGAGTCCACCTGCCGATGCAGGGGACATGGGTTCGTGCCCCGATCCGGGAAGATCCCACATGCCGCGGAGCGGCTGGGCCCGTGAGCCACGGCCGCTGAGCCTGTGCGTCTGGAGCCTGTGCTCCGCAACGGGAGAGGCCACAACAGCGAGAGGCCCGCATACCAGCCAAAAAAAAAAAAAAATTAGTTGCTGAACTATTATAGAAAATTCAGGTTTTTCTACTTTACTCAAAAAGACTGCCTTTTGATGATGGTTTTATAAGTTTTTGTCACTATTCTCTAACAAGGAGTGATTGACTCGTTTCACACAGGTGAGGGGGGTCTCTGTCCTAAATAAGGTATTTCACTTCTAGTGAGTGTGTCTCAGTAGACGCCTGCACTTTTAGTGGAAAGCCTAGTTTTATTATTTATCTAGTTTCTCCAAGTCCTGGGTGATGTTTATAATTAAAGTAGAATTTTTATAGAAGAAATATAAGGAAACACTAGCTTTAGATTCCATTATTTATATGCTTTTCACCTTTGCTTATTCAAAGTAACTTTAAAAAATACATAAATGGTTCCTTTTTTTGCCATTGATTGAAATGATGACCATTTGGCCTGGGGTTAAGTGCATGTTTGTTCAAATAAAGTGAATTAAGTTTAAAGGCCAAAAATTCTGTGAGAAAAATATAACTGAATCACTTTGAAGTCAATTGGAAATTACAAGGTTGTTTAAATTCTATCTGCCAGTTTTGTGCCTAAAATTATTCCTGTAGACAACAGTATTTACTTTCAAATTTCTCTGACTACAACACCCAGTAAGAAATAATTTTTACATCATGAACTAGTACACAAAGACACACTCACACATTTGTGCACATATGTATGTCTGTCTGTTTTGAGTTCTATCTCATTTCCAACTATATCTTTATCTATCTGTATATTTATTCATGAAAGAAAAAAAAAAGCCTTCATGAAACAATGCATGTATGAAGCACTGTGGTAATGTTTAATCTATTTAATTGCATTTTGTTATAAAAACTAGTTATGGTATGCTAAATTAATTTTATCATCCACTGATAATTGTGACCCATGCTTCAACAATGATGCAGATTAAGGCTGATTTTAAAAGTTACTTAAGGAAGGAAAGTGGTTTTACTTCCTTGAAGTATAAATGAATATCTTAGTTTAGTGCTGTCCTGAATGTCCGTATGCTCATTTCACTTTAGATAATTTATTAAATTTTTTTTTACATTCTCCTCTATCCCAAATAATTTTAATTATTCTACTTCCTAAAAAATTTTCTTTTAAATATTTTCTGTGTTCTGTATGGGAAGACATCTAGCAAAATATAAGTGGAGGGCCTTGAATATTTGAAGTTGCAAATTTAAAATAAGAAATGTACTTTGATGTTAGTTCTGTCTTTATCCATTCATTTGACAAATAATTATTAAGCATTCAGAGACTATGCTGGGGTTATAATGAGGGCTAAGGTTATTGAACATTTAACACATATAGGGTACAGTTGTAAGCTCTCTAGGGAATCCTATGAGGGAAGTGCAATTATTATCTCATTTTTACAGGTGAGGAAACTATGCCATAAGGAGATTAATTAATCCTTGTCCAGTTGAAGCCCAGTTTTGAACCCAGCAATTCTAACTTCAGAACTCATACTCATATCCCCTTTTTTCTCAATCATTTCTGTTATCATAGAGCAGAAAGACACAGTCCCTCCTTCAAGGAGGTATGAGGAATAAACAGACTTTTAAACCAGTACTCCCATTGTGGTATGATAATATGTAATATGTTGCATGTACTGTGTAAGAACAGATGCTTTTGACCCTGGAGGTGATTGAAGCTAAGGCAGAAAATGTTCAGCAAGAAAAAATAATGTTTTATAATTATTTCAGGACAGAGTCAACTCATATGTTAATAGACTGCTTTTCTTCTTATATCTGAATGCATTTGATACATTTGAGATATAAATATGCACTAAATGTATGTTTTTGTTTTGTTTTGTTTTTGAAAGTACTATTTTTGCCAATGTTTTGACAAAGTAGCCAAAGCTAGTAAATTTTTTGGAAGTTTGCCAACAGTTGTTTCGCAGAATACTCATGGAAACTAGGAATAACCAGGGCCCAGCACTTTGTGAATTCAATAGTCATGGTGCCAGGTACTTGAGGTGTTAGTAGAAACCATGTATGTGCCCAGAGCTGAGAACACCACTGGTAAATGTTTCCAAAAGGAACCTGTTCAGTTCTGTATTTGCTTTTGCCTTTTGGTGCTAATGTGTTTAGAAAATTTTGACTTAGATTGTGCACCATCCCCCATTCCAGTACCTAAGACTGCCTAGAGATAAGGAAGAAAATGAGACAGGACTCTTTATTTAATTGCATCTATCGTTGTATAGATTAGGTAGGTAAAAAGTAGTAAAGTTGCCAGGAATCTGGTTTTGGCTAAGTTCCTCCACGGTACATGCTCAAGTGTGGCTTGGACAAGGGGATTGCAGTTAAGAAAGCACAGACTGCTTTGTTTTCAAGAATGCTCTGTTGCACCTACTAACTTTGTTTTGCATGCTTACAGTATTCTGATGTGTCAGATGGCACAAGCGAAGTTTTATTATATATACTAGAAAGAAACCTGTCTGTGAGGGAAGTGTTTCATTTAATAAATTGTAGGTTTGGGGTGCATGGAATATTTGTTCTAAAGTGGAGTTTGCATGGCACAAAATTTCGGTATTTATTATCTTATCGTTTTCAATAGGTTGTATGAGAAGATCTTGAGTTATTGTGAGTTAGGCTTTTAACATGTGGTCCATCAGGGCCTGCTGCTGACTGTTTAGCAAAGATGGGACTCCCACTTTCAGAAAAATGAGAAATATGCATTTGATGCTTTCTTAGGGCTCTATATTCCTGTATATCCCCAACTAACCACTAAGCACAAAATGTACAGATTCTTCTCCCAAGGTGTTTACTGTATGATGGGAGAAAGAGGTTTTATAGTTACACAATGTAAAGATGGTAAGTGTCATAAATGTGAAATAGAACTAGTGCCATCTCCCTTCAAAGGAGGGAGAAAGTATTGCCAACTGCAGTGTATATACATATACAGATATATACATAGTCTTTTAGTGCATTATAGAATACATCTCTACAGCAACATTTGTCTGCAAATGTTACTTTTGTATATGCATTTATATTTGCAGAGTACATTAATTCCCTTTAGATGCTCAATTCTATCTACCCCCATGGTACAAAAGTGCTATATGCATAGGCTGTCTTTTCTAATAAAGAAATATTATAGTAAAAGAGAGGTTTTTTATTAAACTAATGCAATAACAACATTTTCTTTGAGGATTTAACACATCATTTTTAATAATAAAAATCAAATTGTCATTGTTGTGCCCTGTATACCTTTTATTCAAATCAGACTAAGTACTCTGGCTTCATGGCTGAGCAGTACTCCAGGGGGTGATGGGGGAGGTGAGCATTTTTTAGCATAACACAAATGAATTTCAGTAGTCGGCTTTGTAGTGGGGTTGTAGATTATGAATATGGGACCCAGGGAAACCTGTTTATATTTGTGAGCAGAGGAGAACATGCCTCTCAGGAACGTCTAGAAGGAAATGAGACTGGAGGTTAGGAGAGAACTGATTTCGCTAGGTCAGCTTTCAGGTGGTAGGATGTCAATACTCTGTCCAGCCAAGAGCTCAGTTCACAGCTTCAACTAACTGTGCATTAACCACCGAAACTGAAGAGTTCACTTTGTACAATTAGGCTAAGAATTTGGTATCACCTGGTTTTCATCAGAGGATACCACTTTTTGGCTCTCACGTCAGCTGGAACCAGACATTTCAGAATTGTATGAAGTTAAGGCTAACCAATAAGCATGGAAAAGGGGTGGTGAAACGTGAAGAGTACCTTCAGAGGGAACTATGTGATAGACAGGTCATGCTCAGTCGCAGGATGTGGGGTTAGCCCATATGGGTGCCAGGGCCTCTTCCACCTCTGACCCTCTGTAATTTTAATCTGTAAAATGGAGGTATATGTGCCTTTGAAACTTGATTGGTTAGGACATCATTTGTTTTAAGCAAATAATGAACTAAAATATATTTTCAGACTCACTACTACAAAGTAAATATGTTTCAACCCATACACCCTTAAAGAGATGTAACTTGATTTCTGAAAAGGACTTTCATTTTAAAAGCTTATATACTTTATTATTGATACATCCAACAATTAATAATTAAAATACATTATAAAGGAATAGAGCTAATTTTCTCTAAAATAACCAGTCCAAATGATTCTGTAGAAGTGGCAAGCATATATTTTTCCCTTTGGCATTGCAATCAGTAGTACATATAAGCTTTCTTTGGGATTTATATGACATTCTAATATCTATCTTTGTTTGGGTTGTAACCTAACACTTTCAAACTATGATATGCTATGTATGTTATATGATATATGAGTATTTCGGAGGTTAACTTCAAAAGTTTATGTTAGAATAAATATGTGAACAGAAATATAATTTACAGAAATGAAAATAGTCTCCGGCTAGTTTGAAGCTTTTTCCAAAGCATAGCACTGGGGTTTGGCTGGGCCAGTTTTTTCAATACACACCTGGTGTATATCACTTTAAAAAGTAAATTATGCCTCATTAAATTACAATTAAATGGAATCATGATCATTTGTTTTCCTGGAAGGAAGATGTTTTGCATATTGAAAGCCTAATTTGTTGCAGGTGACAAAAAGGCTGAACAGATTAATATCACTTCATTTTGGGGGTAGTGTTTGCTGGTTAGTTTGTGTATACTCCAGTAGTTCTGAATTATATTAATGTGGACTATATTATTTTCACTTCAAAAAGTCTTCTACCACTTTATCAGTTTTTGCACTTTTTTTTTTTTTTTTAAGCTTTTAAGGAAACAGAAACTTCTCTTGGTATTCTGGATTAGTCATGCTCTTTCTTTTTCTTCAAGTGTTCTAATACTATGCAATCCCTCATTTGCCCTCTCCCTTTGCCTGGTCTCATCACCATCTCTATGTCTATGCATAATGTACATTTTGAATCCCCGCCAAGTTAAATACCACCTCTTGCAAAACGTTTTCCCTGAGTCTTGCGATGGCAACACTTTCACCCTCTTTTGAACTGAGATGGTACTAGTTCTGTCTGAAATTTATGACACTTATCTTTCACATTGTGCTTCTGTAAACCATTGTATAGTAAACTCCTTGGCAGCAGAATCTATGTCTTATTAATCTTTCCATTCTTTTATGAGCTTTGAACCAAGTTGTAAACAGGGAGTGAATTACTAGACTGATCTGTCATTTTTTGGCAATAGGCATATTGAATTTGGGGGTTCTCTGGATAATCAATGGGAGATATAACCTAATCGTAGAGAATTACAAATGTCTAGGAAGTATGAAGAAGAGATATCTGTTAAAATCTAGTCAGTAATGATCTTCAGTGACCTCTCCTGGAGTGACCTGGGAGGTCTGATGGGCTCAGGCTCAGATTCCTAAAACCTGGCCCAGGCTTGGGTTCTCTTCTTGTTCTCTTAAAGGATTTAAGAGGATTTAAGGGCCCATCAAAGGCAGTTTCTCACCCGTCCCGGATGAAGCCTCAAGGGCTAGTACAGAAACTTGGAAGTAAATTTTATAGAGCCAGTCATGGTAATGTTTCCCAAATATTTCTGAGTATCAGCATGTATTTTGCACACTAACGATTTGGAGCAAACTATATAAATTGTTGAAGGAATATGAAAATCATAATAAAAAGAAAAGCTCTTCAAATAAGAAAGCTCTTCAACAGAAATTGCAGATTCAGAAACTCTAAGGTCATTTAAGACGTCACAAATATTATTAAAATACTAGTAATAATAAGCATAGCAATTTTTTATTTAAAAAATTAGCCCTACTTCTTCTTTTTTTTGCCACATCACGTGGCTTGTGGGATCTTAGTTCCCCCATCAGGGCTTGAACCTGCACCCTCAGCAGTGAAAGAGTCAAGTCCTTGCCCCTGGACCACCAGGGAATTCCCAGCCCCAGTTCTTTGTTTTGTCTGTAGAGAGAGCCTGTATTAGCAATGAAGCTAGATGGCATTATATTATCTCTTGTTTTGTGCTTTGAATTATTTTGCTTTTATTGAAGTTTTCTGCCAACCTCATGTATTCTTTGCTGGTGCTGGAAATAATATGGAGCTTACAAAATCCTCCATTAAAAGACGAGGGAGAAGGCCAGTTTGAGGCTCTTTTTGCCCAACTCCCTTCTTTTTTCAGTGACCTGTAACCCAAGAGCTCTGGTAGAAGGTGCCTTTCTACCCTGCGCAGAGGTTTGTTCTACTCCTTTTCAGTCAACATGTTTCCTGGTCTTACACAACCTCAGCTAACACCATGGAGAGAATTGTTTATAATCTCTCCCTTGAGAAGGCTCTGTTGCCTATGATGAGGAAAACACTTAATGACCACTTTACTGAATACTTGCAATGTGTTTTAATAAGATTACTGATATGAAATTTTAATAAGCGATATCCTGGTTAATTTATTAATTTCCCTCAAATTTCACATTCTCAATATTCATGACCTTTCTCTTCATAAAAGTACATCTTTTTTTCAGTGCCCGGGTGCCATGCCAGGTTCTCTATATCTCAGGCTGCATAATGGGAATGTCCAAGTGACACCTCCTGCCTGGCTGGTTGATAATTAAATGCCAGACAACATAGTAGCAAGGGCTTTAGAAATATTTATGCAAGATAAATTATTAATTTATGTTCTATTCAAGACAGTTTCAATATGATAAACATTTACTTATCTTGGTAATTAGATGGGGTGATTTGTGGTATACTTAAGTTATGCCGTACATTTTCTTCCGATCTGTTTCCCCTATGATGATTTTAAACTAACTAAATAAAATGTGCTTTACATTTATGTGCCCACAGAATTTTGACTATGTTTTTAAAAATCCCTGCTTAAGTCGTTAAAAGCACATAACCAAAATGAAGAAGGCTCAACAAAACAACTAAAACTCTTCTTGTGCCCACCAGTTAGCCACTTGTTATTGAAAATGTCTGAGGTAAAAAGAATCTGCTTTGGGACCAGGGTTACACAGATGAGACTTTAAGTAAATACTTTAGAACAGTGTTCTCATTCTCCAGGGCAGCAGTGGCCACCTTGTTGGTTTGAGACTTTATCTTCAATTAGGCGAATAAAACAGAGGCAACAGTATAGTCCACCAACCCCTTAAAATACAAATATTGTGTCTCATTCACTTCAGAAGTGATGCTGATGAGCAGTCATTTACAAGGATGCTTTGTCTTGATTTTTCTTAGAGATGGATTCATTTCCCTGTAAGGTTGTCCAACATGTAAAAAATGCAGGGGAAGGAACTCCACAATTTCAATGTGGGAAAAAAAGGTAAACCAAGCTGAACAAAAAATAAATAAAAGAACTCTATCCTTAGGAGTGATTTTGTTTTCTATTGATTAGGAATAAACAGACTTACAATTTTGAAGTTTGTCCATTAGAACAGTATTTTTTGTTTTTTCAGTATTTTGTATGGAAGATTTTTGCCATAGTGTCCTCCACAATTTGTGTAAATAATTTCACGGAAGAAAGAGTTTACAGACTTTGCCTTTGAGAGATCTTAAGTATAATCATATAACCAGCATAAAGAATATATCCATGTAGATCCTAAAACTTTTCCAAATTTGGTAGTCTGACATTTAGTAAAATGCTAAAGTTACTTATGAGAGAGAGAAAAAGACAGAGAGAAGGAGAGTGGGTACCAACTTGTCCTTCATGTGCAAAGTTCATTGTTAAAGAAAGCTCAGAAAATATCAATCTTAGTATCTTATTAGTAATGGAAATTGGTATTGATCGTCTTTTATGCTTTAATTTTTTATTTAATTTTAATTTTTAAATTTTATTGAAGTATAGTTGATTTACAATGTCATGTTAGTTTCTGGTATACAGCAAAATGATTCAGAGATATATATATATATATATATATATATATATATATATATATTCTTTTTCATATTCTTTTCCATTATGGTTTATTACAAGCTATTGAATATAGTTCCCTGTGCTGCACAGTAGGACCTTGTTGTTTATCTGTTTTATATATAGTAGTTTGTATCTGCTAACCCCAAACTTCCTCCCCTGCCCTTTCCCCTTTGATAACCGTAAGTTTGTTTTCTATGTCTGTGAGTCTGTTTCTGTTTTGTGAATAAGTTCATTTGTATCATATTTTAGATTCTACATATAAGTGATATCATATGGTATTTGTCTTTCTCTGTCAGACTTACTTCACTTAGTATGACAATCTCTCGGTCTATCCATGTTGCTGCAAATGGCATTATTTCATTCTTTTTTATGGCTGTGTAGTATTCCATCGTATATATAGGAAATTGGTATTGATTTTAAATTCACATCCCTCTTGCTTCTGCACACATTAATTTGGAGAATTTTGTCTTAGAAACAAATTTGTTATTAATATTTCAGGTTGCTTAGTCTAAGTGGAAAGTAGGATAACTTAAGGCAGAGCTGACTTTTAATTTCAGAAAGAAAATTAATACTTAGATTGTATAACATTTTCTGGAAGACAAGTGTCTCACTAGTTGCTTCTTTCTGAAAGCATGACAAGAAATCAAGATTTTCTTAGAATCATTTCAGCAGTAGGGTAGTTTTATATACATGCCCTACCTTGACCTTTCCTTGGGCACTCACGCACACAGACACACACTTGTTAACATTTTTTTCTAGCTTCACTGTATGGCATATTATAGTCTCATTTGGAAAGACTTCTCTAATCAAAGTAATGACATCCAAACGGGCAAGAGGTATCAGATGGCATGCCTCTTGTAGGTTCCTTATAGTAAAATGGTCTTACATGATGTTTTGAGTGGTGATTACTCCCGGAAGCTGATAACAGTGTGATACACATTCCTGTAAGTGACATTTGCTTCACTATATTATAATGCATTATTTTTTAAAACCGCCTACCTTACCCTGAGGATTTTTGGCCAACTAGAGATGGTATATTTCTTTGGTCTCCAATGCCTATTGGCCTGTTGGCCAAAGACGGCCTATTTAGCCATCTATTACAAATCTGATAGTGTTTCTTTGCATTAATATCCCCTAAGTGGAAATGCCTGTGGCATCTACTTTTACGATTTGGGGTTATCCCCATCTGTTGTAAGATACAGAGGTTAACATCTTAGCTTTTTCTGGGAGATAATCCTAGGCCCTGATCTCATACTGCCCTGAGAAGGGATGTTAGCTGGGAATGTAAAGTGATGCCTCTGTGTGATAATCCAACAAGTGCGCAGAATGGAAATGGATCTGCTTCTGCCCCAAGTACTGCCGTGTTCTAACTCAGGTCTCTAGCCTTTTTTTTTGCGTCTGTACTACTTTTCTTTAGACTTGTCAACATTTTTCTTTTCTTTGTGAATTCTCTGTCAGCAGAGCAGCACATGAAAACACCAGTTTTTTAATGTAAATCATTCTATTTGGATGGGTCACACAGTCAGAAAGTATCTGAGCCTATCATGGCATTCTCTGAGGTGCGCTGTGCCCAGTTACCGGATGTGACTCTACTTCCGTTGCTTTAATGGTGGGCTTGGAGCGTCCCCATGAGGGCGTCTCATAAAAAGGTTTGGGTGCCCTCTGGGACATATGCAAGGAAACCTATTATGTGTGTGGATTGGGAAGTTAATAGAGGCCAAGTTATAGCCATTTGCTTTGTGTCTTTTTTTTTTTTTCTTGCCATAAGAAACATCTATATTGAAAACAGTGTCCGGTCACACAGAAATTCAGCCAAACTTTTTTTTTTAAGTCGATGTAAATCTCCCATGCTGTTTAAATGTCGGAACTAAATTTACCAAACTTGGCAGATTTGTAAAGCTGAGCAGGACTGCCAAGTGTTCCCAGTTTCAAGCAGAGAGAGTTCTAACAGTTCCTGAAATACTTGTAGGAGGCACCTGGTGGTAATTGCAGTTTCACAATTCTTCTGAGCGCCTACCTTGCTAGCTGGCATCTCTGTACACTGATGATTATTACAGTGATGATAAAGTGTCAGAATAGAATGTTCCAAAATAAGGCACAGCCCCCAGAGAGCAAGCACGTTCCCACCAAATCTTCCTGCTGGAGAACCCGCTGGAATTAGACTGAGGTTCTTGACATCACAGCCAGCTGGTTACACCAAACAGATAAAGGGGAAGAGGGGCGCAATATGGAACCCACACATGCATACCTGCAGATATAACTTGGCCTACTTTTTTTTTCCATTTAATCAGGGACTGTTGTCTGAGATTCTGCGTAAGGAAGAAGACCCTCGGACAGCATCTCAGTCTCTTTTAGTAAACCTGAGGGCTATGCAGAATTTCCTCAATCTGCCGGAAGTGGAGCGGGACCGCATATACCAGGATGAGAGAGAGCGGAGCATGAACCCCAATGTGAGCATGGTCTCATCGGCCTCCAGCAGTCCCAGCTCCTCCCGAACCCCTCAGGTGAGATATTCGCTCCACTGACTTTTCACTCTTAGCCTTGGAGATATCTTGCCTTCACTGCTACTGTGTTTTCCCTCAAAAACTAAGAGACATAATTCCAAGACTTTTTAATCCACTGAACATGTGGGTCAGAAGATATGAACCTCTGACCATATGCTAGTGGTTATCTTTTTCTATATCATCCATGCCATTTCTGTCCCTTTAAGAAAGTCCCATTCTTCCACATGTGGCAGGAGGGCAGCAGTGGGTGGAAGGGTAAGCACTAGATGGTCTACATACAGCTGTTTGGTTATCAAAGAAGGGGCTAGCGAATTTGTATTGAAGCTGAGTTTGCGAAGCATTGCTTTTCCTTCAATTGTGTATTTATTTGGATGGGGGCAGGGGACAGCTAGCGTAGTCCAAGTTCTGCTTGATGCAATCTGAAAGAGACAAAGTCAGGGAGGAACCTGTGTGTGATGGAAGCATGCCAATGCAGCGGCTAGATCCGAATGACTGGGAGCTCATTCAGTGATCCCTTAGAAAATGGTAGTGGAAATGTAGGCCTTAATTATTTTCCTTCCTACAGTGATGTCCACAGGACCCTGACTCAGCTTTCCATCCCTCCTTTCTTCGTACTTTAAAAGCATTCTGTTCTCAGGTCCTCCTGCAGATGCATACGTCTAGTAATGTGTGATTTAAAGATTTTAACTGAAGGGTCAAGGTCTCAAGTCAGCCAAGCGTCATTTCCAATTCAGATCTGAGCCCACTTATTTTTAACCTACTCCCTACTTCCCCTCAACTTTTACTAATCAACGGATTTATGGTAAAGCCACCCCATTTACTGTTGCTAGCATGGTTGCAGGTTCCTTCTTGAGTGATAGTTTTCAAAAAAATATTTAACAGGTACACATTTGTACAAATCAGAAAAATGGGTACTTTGAAAATAAAGGGTTTTTTTTTTTTGCTTAGATACTATAGTTTTGGGTTTAGGAGTTTGTTTTCTGTTAAGTTCTAAGGAACTGATTAAGCAGAATCTTCTAATAGAAATATTTGAGCTTTTTCAAGTATATCCATTTTTTCACACATCTTAACTCTTTTTATATTTTGCACTCTGCAATAGATTTTTTAACTGAAGATAATTTTCTATCATGCACTGCCAAACTGTGATACTTAGACTTTAGTGTTTAGTGAATTATGAATTTTAGTTACTGTTAAACCAAAAATAAGTCTCTTGATTGCTTACTTTGGACCACTGTAACCAAGCTTTTTTATCTTTATTTTTATTTTTTAAAAATTTTGGGGCATACATGTTGAGCTATTGAGTTGGACAAGTTGTTAATTTGCACTAATATTTACTTCTATTAAATTCACCAACATTTTTGCCACTTTTGAAGCCCATTGAATCATTACAGGAGAATCCAGCCATGCTTCATGGCCATTTAATTGGGCAAGTTTTCTCAGAAAATCACTCCTCCTTGTTAGAAAATCACACAGGTCTGTGTGTTTTGTTTTCCACTCCTTCGTAATATTTTTCCAACAAGATTATATCTTAGGCATCTTTTCAAAGACCTGGTAGCTTTCAGAGCCAGACCAACTTACAACACCACACAGTTAAGGTCAGGACCCTGACTCAGGACCCTGACTTAGCTTTTTTAAACAGCAAAAAATCCTGTCTAGAAAATTCCTAGATCAAAGTGCCCTTTAGGGACAAGTATACCAGGAAAATTGAACGTTTAATTTCACAGTTTTGAGATTTCTGAAAATAAATGTAAAATGTTTCTCTCGAAATAGTTTTGAGAATACAGTCATGGCACTGACATTTTTACATTGTCTGGAACATTCTTCTTTTTCTGTTGGTTAAACATTGAGAAAGTTACTGAAGACTTTTAAAATATTTCATGATTACCTACTTATCCAAAATTCTTTACAGAACTATCTCAGTAGCAAAGATCCATAGTACTGTAAGTCTTTCATTGTGCAAATAAATGTCAGAGGGGTACCCACTGATTCAGCCTTTGAGTTGGAACCAGCAATGCCGGGCACACACACACACAACCTTGCATAGGTCCATGGAGATTAGTTTCCAGATCCCATCAGTACTTTGTTATCAGTTTAAAACAAATTGAAGACTTTGCAAGTTTCAAATTCAACCTCAAGAGCCTCTTCTCATAACCTTCAATTGGCCAGTATTCCTCAATGTACTTAAAAATAACAAAACAACAGTACAAGTATAAGAATAATCATTTATTGAGCACTTATTGTATCAGATATTGCAAACATTTTGCATGAATCGGATCCTCACCATTTTGCACCGTTGTTCTCATTTTACATGAGGTTTACATTTTAGATGAGGAAACTGAGGTTTAGATGGGTTAAATACCTTGTGTAAGGTCACACGGCTGAGTGATAGAGCTAGAATTTGAACTCTGGTTATTCTGATTCCAAGGCTGGGCCCCTAACCATCTATTTCAGTGCTTTGACTTTAGCCCTCAGTGTTCTAGAGAAGATTTGACCAGTCAGGTGAGATTAGTCAGTGAGTCTAATAAGAAACCTGCCTTGAGAAAGGCAGAAATGGTATGCTAAAATATGCACTTAACAGGAAAAGCACTGAACGTTAATTAGAAGTTTTAAGAAGAAAAGGGAGTTTTCTTGAAAAAGATGAGAGAGGATTGGACTATTGAGGGAATAGCTCAAACTTGAGGGCAAGAAGAAACATGTAAAAACAGCACTAGTACGAATTGGAGGTTTTGGAGGCAGAGTAGCACAGTGATTCCTGAGCCTGTGCTGAGCCTGTGCTGTGGAGCCTGAGAGACTTGAGTTCAGATCATGGTTATTTCACTTGCTGCTGTTTCACTTGCTGCCAGCAAGTGAAGTATCCTCTTTTATTTTCAGTTATCTTCATCTGTAAAGTGAAAATAATAATGTCTAACTCACTGTGTTCTTAAAAGAATAAGATGTGATAACAACAACCAAAAAGCACTTTTTGGAGTGCCTGGCACCTAAAAAGTACTACATCAATTATTCTTATTATTACTTTGCAGTAATTAGAAAATAGTATGAGACAGGGAATTCAAAGGAGAATGGCAAAGGTCACTGAGCGCTCTTAGGAATCAGAGCCTTCCTGGAAACTTAGGACATAACTCCGGCTTCAAGACACTGTTGAGAATGACCCCATGGTGTCCACCCTGCATGCCATGTCTTTCTCCAAACCTGCATACTGTCAATCCAGCAGGGGAACAACAGCTCAGGACATCCACAAAGGGAACATAGTGGTTTAGGATTCTAGGGCGGGTGGGGATGAAAAGAGAAAACAATCCACTTTAGACCAAATCAGCTGGCCATGCTCAGGAATGCAACGGTTGGGGCAGACTTTTCCCTTTGTCCTGTTGCCCTGGGTTCTGAGAACACCAGAGCAAATGCTCTGCAGTCTTTTGGATCAAGTAGATTCAAGCGTTTTAGGGTTATCCTAACCCCAAGAAGTACAGACACCTTCTATATTGTCCTTCATTTGTCTCTGAAACGGATGGGAAATCATTCAATTAAAACGAGCACGGCAGACTACATAAAACCACAATATGAGTTTAAGAAAATGAAGATGACACTTCAGAGGCATTCTGAAGCCTCGTTTTATGAAATGAAATTTTGTTTCATTTCCACTGATTTCCTAGGTGAAATTAGGTGACTGTCTGGGTAGCATAATGATGATAATGGTGGGAAGCCATACATACTCGAATGACATACGTAAAGCTTTAATAAAGAATGAGAGAGACTCAGGGGAGTGCATTAAATTGAGTAATAATTTATTATTTAGAGACCTCTACCCATTTACTCATTTTTTCTGGAAGAATTGGCTCTTCCTCCAAGGTGTACTATTTTCAGAAAGAAAAAGGTAACTGTGTGTGTGTTCTGCATGCTTGTGTTGCAGGAAGCTGATCTCTTGAGTTTGGTGCCCAGAGTAGCCATCGTACCTGTGAACTGTCTCAGCTACTGTGAGGGAAAGAACAAGGTTGACAGGACTCTGCATGTCCTATAGGAATGCACTGCAATTATTTCCAATCACAATTAACCTGATTAGAATAATGGACAGGAAGTGTCCCTCTGTAGCTAATGCAGTTTGGCATCAGCTGACTGAAATCCTTTGATAATTTCTGCACAGATGGCTGGGCTGAATGCAGCACTTTTTAAATTATTATTTTCATGGTCTCTTGGTAGGCCAAAACCTCGACACCGACAACAGACCTCCCCATTAAGGTGGACGGCGCCAACGTCAACATCACAGCTGCCATTTATGACGAGATCCAACAGGAGATGAAAAGGGCCAAGGTGTCTCAAGCCCTGTTTGCCAAAGTGGCTGCAAATAAAAGTCAGGTGAGTGGTTTTTAAAAGAGCAAAAGTGAGGGCTGTTCTCCTCCTCCCACCAATAAAAATACATCTGTTCCTATAATAATAATAACAACAATAATAATAATCCCTAGAGAACCTGTCGTGTTCTGCATTTTGCTCTGTGGTTTGTTTTTGTTCCTCAGGGTTCAAAATAGAGACTAAGTCAAAACCCAGTTTTTTTTTCTTTTAAAGAATCGCTTTTCCAAAAGGAATCAGCCTTGAATGATTTCCCTCCTAATTCTGAATATTGCTATGCATCCTTTCTTTCTTTCTTTCTTTCTGGTATTTGAGCAAAACTTAGTGTGTTCACAACAGCATCTTCCTGAGACCAAGTTTTAGCCAGGTCTCATCACCTCTCTTATTCCCACCAGGGAAATGGATGACTTTGTTATAATAACCGCTTTTCCTCAGCCCCAGAGACACTTTGCAATGTCAGGTGTTTCTTTTCTGTATAGAATACAGTTGTTTTTCCAGGAGAAAACACACATCGGGGAGTGCAGAGTGAGTGCTAAAATCTTTAACAGAAAAACATAGACGCTTATCCAGTACAATTTTTCAGAGTGCTGGGATTGTGGGGAATGGAATGCTCCAGGGAAAAGGGTAGACAGATGCTTAGGTTTTTTATTTCTGAAAGCAGAAACAGTTGATGGGATCTACTCTGTTTCAATTCATTTAAAGGGACAACTACCGCCCTATCCTAGAATGGGTTAGGTTGAGGCGCCTACTTATTTATCCCTGGGTTGAACAATTACCCAAATGCAGGATAGAGGAAACAAAAGTTAGTTAAAGCTTAATTTTGAGAGTCCTTTGATTCTGAGCTTGATTTCCTCTGTGGCCTTGCATGACAAATGTTTTCGTCCCTACATATGTGAATGGTAAAATGGTCCACCATCTCCCTAACAAATCTTCTGTTGTGTGCTATAAAGGAAGGAAGTTACTGAATATTGTATTAAGCAAGGTGGTTTTTAATGAAAATTAAGTTTTTAAAATGATAGTCAGATGCTATATTTATACTAATTATATGGTTTTGGGAATAGCCTTTTTTTCCTGTGGTTTTGCAGTAACCTGACTTAAGTTATTTTTCAGATGTTAATGAAGGGAGAGCAGTAGAATATCCAGCAATTTCGAAGAGGATTGAAATATTGGTTTCCCATTTCAATTTCGATGTAGTAATCTTTCCAGATTATTCTTTCTCTCACAATGAAGTCATTGAAATACAGTTTGCTAAGATATAATGTCCAACCATAGTATGAAATACATGAAAAGAAAATACCATAGAGCTTTCTTAAACTGTTAAATGCATAAAATCCCGTGTACCACATGGCAAAATATAATGAGAGTTGGAGCTGTTAAACGAATAAAGCTGTTAAATGCATAATGCCACTTGGCAAAACTACTGTGCATTTAATGGTTTTCCACTGTGTAATAAAGGACATATGTGGTAAATGTGCAGTAAGTATAAAGCTACACAATTGATTCTGCAAACCTGCCCCTTAGTTGTGACTTGACATAAATATCAAAGCTTCACTCAGTCCTCCTTTTATAAGCAGCTTTCAAGAAAATCTGAAGGCCACAGTCTGAGAACTTGACTCAGAATGCTTGTAATCTTCCTGTTGACTTGGCACTATTGCTTCTGGAAGTAGTGATGCCTCCGGCCTCCCCAAGTAATTCAGGTGGCTGATTGAAAAGTGTGCTTGCCAGTTGGACAAACTTAGCTCTCCAAATTTTTGTTGCCTCCTGAAGAACTCAGTAGCCCTGTTTTTGCCGAATCTGGTGGAAAACATAGTACTAGGAATTAATATGCTAAAGGATGAGATTGAGCCTAAATGGGGATAAGATGCTTTGTTTTTCTTTTTTCCTTTGGGACAATGATTTCATTCTCATTTATGAATAGGGAACTTTATTTGTAAGTAGCTGACTAGATTTGCAAATCAGGCATTAAGTTTTTTAAAAATGGCATTGCCAAGCAAAATGAACTTAACTGACAGTTTCAAAGGCAATTTAACATAAGTTATTCACTCTACTTTGTAAGCACTACCAGCATTTGCTTGATAAAAAGCATACTTAGTGAAATCAATTGATGTGGTACTTTGCACATGTATTTGGTGTGTATCCATAAGATGTGTGTGTGTGTGTGTGTGTGTGTGTGTGTGTGTGTGTGTGTATGGAGTGGCTGAGAAGGCAGACGAAGAGTAAGGGCGCTCCATTCTCTTGGAGGTGAAATTAGGAGAACCTTTAACAGGAACTCTTGTGAACTGTAGTGGGTTTGGAGCCTGGGAGGCCCAGTTCAAACATATATAGTAACCCCTCCCCTTCCATTTTAAATGTCTTTTAAAATAGAAAGGAAACCCTCATAAAATCTCATTCACTGCATGGTGTGAATTACTGTCACCATATTAAGAATAATACCTAACACTGCCTTGTGTGTTAGGCACGCTTTGAATGAAGAGTAGGAAAAAGGGAGGACATTTTTAGAGATTAAGGGTGGTGGGCCAAGATGGTCCTTGAGGGCTGTAAGTGTTTAGGGAACAGGCACAGTTGGAGGAGGGGTTCAGAAAAGGAACTGAAAGAGGGACAAACGTTTGCAGTTTTGCCTGTGGTCCTGTTGGGGAAAATAGTATTACTGGAAAGTGTGTGTTTTCTTAGTGGGTGGGTTACATCAGGGCGCATTTGTAGGGTCGTAGACCACCTGTTCCTTTAATTGGGCTTCAGCTCCTTCGTCATGGCCAGGCCAGTCCATCATCTGATTCCACTGAGTGCCTCCTATCTGACCCTTGCCCCTTTCTTCATGGGAGAGAAGTCAAAAACGGAAAGCAGGGGTAAAAATAAGAGGGAAAAGTATGCTTATGCACGTTTCACCTTTCACTTTTGCTTCATTTTCAATTTAGGATCAATTTTAGGTGGGGTGTGTGTGTGTGTGTGTGTTCTGAAGACTGTTTTCCTTTTCTTTCTGCAGAATGTTCAGATTATTGGTCTTCATGGGATAGGATGTACTCTGGTCCATGGCTGATCTCTGTGAACTAGGAGTGGGAGTCCTCAGTAGGAGCCATGGTGCAAAGGCATATGGCATTTTCTACACACCTTCAGTATGGCCCTTACATACAAAGGGCCTCCAGGGAATGAGTGCCCCAGCATGCAATTGAAGTGGCTGTGGGGACTCCTTGTCCCTTGATAGCTTCTTGTCATCTCCCTGTCCCTCTTACTCAAATTCTGTAGGGTTACTTTCCCCTTTCCTCCCCAACTGCAGCTTATCAAATGTGATCTGGGCAGTGGAAATCCAGTAGGGAGCAAACACAGTGACCGTGGGCACCCTCACTGCAGCCCTCCAGGGCCGGCCATCAGTTGCCCCCCTTCCCCAGACATTAATTCACGGTTTCTCTCCTGCCCTCTTCTCTTTTTTATATAGTTCACAGTATTCAGCTCATGGAATGCTGAGGATCACCCAGAGGCTGGTTTTCTTTTGGAAAGAGAGTGAAACTTCCTTTGTTATTTGTATACCCAAAGACCCAACTCTACATATATGACTGTCTTTTCCTACTAGGTTTGGGTGAAAACAGAGTAGGTAGAGGAATGGGAAGGGGCTTATTTTAATCCCTATTCTACCCTGCCCCCATTAAAAAAATAAATAAAACGAACAAAAATGTTAGAAGGGCACTGGGTTTGCTTTCTTTTTTCTTTTCTTTCTTCCTTTTTTTTTTTTTTTTTTTGGCGGGTGTGGAGTCTTGCTTTCTATATTAGGAAGGTAGAGAGAATCTGAGACATTGCAAAAAGGAGAAATAGACAACCTGGTGTAAAGCTCAGTTGGTGGTAATGAAAGGGCCAACCCCAGAGTCTTCTGGGATAGAAGAAAGGGAGTGATCTGGGAATAAATGGACCCAAAGGGGTCTCTGATGAGATGACATTGGAGATGCCCTCATCTCCACCAAGATTTAAAGACCCCTGCAAATCCTCCAATTCTGCTCCCTGCCACGCACACCTTCCCAGGCCCACAGGTTGCAGGAGCTACCACTGGGACCAGGAATGGGGAGGGGGGGTCCTCACTCCTACTACAGAAGAGGGAGGGAGGCACAACTGTGATCCCACTGCATCTGGGCAGAAGGAGTTTCTGGCCTTCAGTATACAATTCTGAAATCATTTCCTCCATAGAAGCTGTGTTCTTCATGGTGACTGGATTTCAATGTGTTCTAGGCTTCATGTACGTTAGGATTAAATAGATTTTGTGTACTGACTGGCCTTTATTCCTTATCACTGTCTCACCAAAAAAAAAAAAAAAAAAAAAATTCTGTGTTCTCACCTACTGACTTAACAAGTTATAATCCTAAGTAGAAGGTTTCTTAAGCTTTAGATGTAGATTACAAACTCAGATTTTATGGACATTCTTCTTTATTGTAAAATATCTCCTTACAGATGATCTACTTTGCTTAACAGGCTAAATGATTTAAAATATACAGGTCTTTCAGACATAGAGAATGGACTTCAGGACATGGGGAGCGGGAAGGGGAAGCTGGGATGAAGTGAGAGAGTGGCATGGACATATATACACTACCAAATGTAAAATAGATAGCTAGTGGGAAGCAGCCGCATAGCACAGGGAGATCAGCTCGGTGCTTTGTGACCACCTAGAGGGGTGGGATAGGGAGGGTGGGAGGGAGACGCAAGAGGGAGGAGATTTGGGGATATATGTATGTGTATAGCTGATTCATTTTGTTATAAAGCAGAAACTAACACACCATTGTAAAGCAATGACACTCCAGTGAAGATGTTAAATAAATAAACTAGAAAAAAATATATACAGGTCTTCATGGCAGATCCTTTTATAAGCAAAAATAAAGACAGACAGCTGTACATAAAGAAAAATAATTGGTATATTATTTGGTTTCTTTCCTTCCTTTTATCGCTCTTTGCTATTGGAGTTTATATCACATTCAGTATATGTGCTAACATATTTTTTTCATTCAATCATGGGTTACTATATTAATCTTTGCTTTTGTGTCTCTTCTTAAAAATATCCCAAGCACAAGTTAGTTGTACATATTTCCTTTTTAAAGAAATAGCTTCTATTTTATGATTACTTAAGTAAAACATCCTCGTTTTATTTTGTATTTTTTATTTTTAATTCTCAAAGGCATTTCTTTTCTTCTTTAATGTTATTTATTTTGAATAGGTAGCATATGTTCATTGTACAAGCTTCAAAAAGAAACAGAAGCGTATACAGTGAATAGTTTTCCTCCAGCCCTCACCCCCTTAGCCATCCTTAGAGGCAGCCACTGCTAACATTTCTCCTCTATCTTTGGAAACACAAATGTATATACTTTTTTTGTCCCTATGCACAAATGACTAGCATACTTTACATGTGATTCTGCTTGATTTTTTTCTTATAAATCTCAAAGATCTTGCCACATCAGCACACAGAGCCCCTTCTTCTTTTAAGCTGCTGTATAGTATTCAATGGAATGGATGCACCATGATTTATTTGACTCTCTTCCTTTGATGGATATGTAAATTGTTTCCAATCCTTCCATATTAAAAATGATGGTGTTTACATTCCAATTGACCTCCTTGCCAGCAATGCCCAAGGGTCCCAGCCCCTATACCCTCACCTAAGACATTTTAAATGACTCAGCTGACTACAGTTTTGGCAAATATAAAACATTTACAATAAACAAAAACGAAACAAAACAAAACCCTGAACAACTGGAACCTCCCGCCTCTCCTTCTCCCATGAGTTGGGCCCCTGAAAGTGAAGCTAGGGCTCCCGCAGGCAGGTCCCGAGCTAGTGGTCTGGTCTGGCTCCCCTGCACGTGCAGCGGCATCTGGGGATGGAGCCGCACACCACCCTACTGCGCTCCTCCCGGGGCCCACCTCCCCTCTGGGGCCTGTGGGCCCATGCAAGCGCTGCAGAGGCCCATCACGCTGAGTGCCACCTGCCATTTGTGGGGCGGCAGGTGACAGGAAGAGACCGCGCACCCCTGAACTGTCACCTGCATGCCCCAGCTTCATTTTTAAAAATGTAGAAAATGAAGAAAAGCGTAAAGGCAAAAACATGAATCACCCATAATTCCCCCATCCAGAGATAGTTGCCATTAACCTCTTAGAGTCTTCTAATGTGTAAGTGTGGGTTTGCACATGTGTGTTTATATCCTAGTTGGGATCACACTGTAATAAGACAAGTTAAAACTATAATTTTCTTAAGGTCAACTTTTCATGTGGGAGAGTAAATTTATGAATTATAAAATATCTTGTTTCATTATTTTGTTTCTTAGCCTTTAGAAACTATTGCCCAAGGATCGGTTTTGCCACTTTGCACAAAATATGGTTTGACAGTTACCTTATTTATTAAGCTCTCTTTATGGAGATGGCTTTATTGGGGCTGGGATTACTCGGACTATTGGAAGTAAATGTTTGATTACCCCAATCTCTGGTATAAAAAGTGACAGGAAAAACTGGCCGTATGATGCCCGTTGGTGATGAGCTGGTGGTCTAAGTCTCGCTCGCAATGCTTTTGCTTTTGTCGTCTTGTCTTCAGTGTGTAAGGCAGACTAAAATGAGGCATGTGGCCTTGACTGAGTAGCTGCCCCCTGCTGCTGGGCAGGTTTCTTTGGAACACATTTTGACAACCTATCAAAAAGCAGTTTCTACTCTTGTCAACTGGGGCATGTATACTACAATGTCAGGTCTGTCCACCAAATTCAAATGAAAAAAAATTAATATATTTACACTACACTTATCTTTTTTTTTTTTTTTTTTGTGGTACCCGGGCCTCTCACTGTTGTGGCCTCTCCCGTCGCGGAGCACAGGCTCCGGACGCGCAGGCTCAGCAGCCGTGGCTCACAGGCCTAGCCGCTCCGCGGCATGTGGGATCTTCCTGGACCAGGGCACGAACCCATGTCCCCTGCATCGGCAGGTGGACTCTCAACCACTACGCCACCAGGGAAACCCTACAGTTACCATTTTTAAAAAACTGTTATACCAAGTAGTGAAGAAATTAGGCTTCTCAATATTCCTAAATGCCAAACTAAGTGGGCAGTCAACACAGTGATGCCCAAGCGTCAAGTTGAACCCTTCACTTTCTTCCTTTATCCCTCAGCATAATTCAAAGGATTAGATTCTTTTGAGAAGTGATCAGCAGAAATTCCTGCAAGATCTCAGTTTTTACATCAGTCTTATAATGAGGAATTGGGTTCTTTTTACCACTCCTGCAATTAATTATGTTAATGTTTCATGCCCTAAAACTAGCCTTTATGGGAACCCATAATTAGATATCAATGAAGGTTAATTACAGTTTGTATGCAGCTCATAAAATGTCATATACCTTTATCCATTGCTAAAGTTTCTGTACTGGTTTTAAGCACATTTTTGTGTACTGCAGAAACCCTTGAGTTGCATTATTTTGCCTGTTCATGACATGGCACCTTTAGGAACTTGCATTTGACTTTGAAGCAAATCAGGTTGACATATTAAAAGCCATCTTTCTGAACTCTCCAGCCCTCTTTCAAAGATGACATTGAGTTAAACCATGGTTCTTACAGTTGGAGAATGTTGGTGCCTGTGAGTGGTTCCTCCTGTTTTGCTGTAGAGACCGTTTAATCATCTTGCTTGGGACTTCCCTGGTGGCGCAGTGGTTAAGAATCTGCCTGCCAATTCAGGGGATGCGGGTTTGATCCCGGTCCCGGAAGATCCCACATGCCGCAGAGCAAATAAGCCCGTGTGCCACAACTACTGGGCTTGTGCTCTAGAGCCCATGAGCCACAACTACTGAGCCTGTGTGCTGAAACTACTGAAGCCTGCGTGCCTAGGGCCCGTGCCCCGCAACAAGAGAAGCCACTGCAATGAGAAGCCTGCGCACCGCAACCAAGAGTAGCCCCGGTTCGCTGCAACTAGAGAAAGCCCGCGTGCAGCAACAAAGACCCAATGCAGCCAAAACAAAAAAAGATCATCTTGGGCTTCCCTGGTGGCGCAGTGGTTGAGAGTCCGCCTGCTGATGCAGGGGACACGGGTTCGTGCCCTGGTCTGGGAAGATCCCACATGCCGCGGAGCGGCTGGGCCCGTGAGCCATGGCCACTGAGCCTGTGCGTCCGGAGCCTGTGCTCTGCAACGGGAGAGGCCACAACAGTGAGAGGCCCGCATACCGGGAAAAAAAAAAAAAAAAAAAAGATCATCTTGCTTTCACAGGGCCAAGACTAGGATTAGGCATGTAGGCTTGCTAGGTCTCGGGTGCAAAATTCAAGGAGGCTCACACTTTCAGAGTCACGTTCCTTAAATTTTGCACATTAGTCGCTTGCTTGCCTCACTCTAGTCCCAGCCCTGATCTTTCAAACAAGTCTTATGCCTGGTTTTCTGCTGTGTCTGCTTTCTTTCCCCCCTGCACTTATGAGTTTTTGAGGCAGTGTGCATAATATGTAGGTTTTTTTTTTTTTTTTTTTTTTTTTTTTTTTTGCAGTACGCGGGCCTCTCACTGTTGTGGCCTCTCCCGTTGCAGAGCACAGCCTCCGGACGTGCAGGCTCATTGGCCGTGGCTCATGGGCCCAGCTGCTCTGCGGCATGTGGGATCTTCCCAGACCGGGGCACGAACCCGTGTCCCCTGCATCGGCAGGGAGACTCCTAACCACTGCGCCACCAGGGAAGCCCTCATAATATGTAGTTTTGTATCATAGGTATGCTAGAATTTGGACCTGAAGTCAGGGACTAGAAATGTGTTGGTTGTTTTCTCCTTGATATTTTAGTCTAGTACATTTTGCTGTTAATATCTTTCTAGTATTTAAGTGGAGAAGACTCCAGATTCATTCTTTTTGACAGATAAGGATTTTTTTTTCAGGTACATGTTCCCATCTATGTGTATATGTATGTGTGTACATACTTATATAAAGTCATACTAAATCTCTGTCCTGTTCTATAGCTATGTATATCCCGTATTTCTACGGTAAGGAAGGCAACAAGATTTTATGAAATCCCCTCTTGACTTGGGCCCTTTATAACAGAGGTTAAGGAGTTGTTCAGAAATAAAATTTTCATTACTCTCAATTACAGATTCACTCTTTGCAAACACATCCATAGAAATGTGAGACACATGCCCAGAGACAGCTGAAAATTAGTCCCCATGAAAATACAGTTTAGAACTTAGTGTACAATTTTGAGAAATAAAAAGAGAAGCAGATCATTTTTACTTATTACATTCAAGGTATAAAATAACTAACCTTGAACTGTAACCAAATGCTCAGCACAAATCTTTTTTCAGGTTTAGATGACCTCCTTGTCAGGGATTCATTGAAGCCCTTGACAAGTCTCCCTTGCAGTTTAGCCTTTTATCCATTTCAGTTTTCTTGATTAGGTTATCTTGAATCATTAGGGGGTTTATTTATTTTAATAGACACTTATTGGATTCATGAAAGGAGAATTCGGTGACTAAGAAACAAGAGCTGAATATTATCTGGCTCATTTCACACTTCAGAAGAGTCTCAACCAGCTGAAGAGAAACTCTTTCACAGTTACCAAAGTTTGTTTGGGGACTTTATGTGCTTCCGTTTAGAAAGTGAACTGCCTGTAGTTAATAATATGAATTTTCTTTTGAGTTGCTCAGAAAACATTCCCTTTTGGTTACATATGCTGACATTTTCTGTATTGAAGATGTGGGTGAGTAAATGGCCTTTTACTTTCTGTTGCAAGAAGCCTTGTGTCATTCTCCTGAAGAACTGTTCATTTGCCGGCTTATTCATTGGGGTTCCTAGATGGGCAAAGGGGGAAGAGGATTCTTACTATTTGTAGATTGAGTTCACTCATCAGCTCTGTGATAGGTACATCAGGGGGCACAGTAACGACTGTGACAAGGCCTTCCCTTCAAGGCCAGTACAACCTTACTTAACAGGAACAAACGTATTTACTACATCTCTTTTTGGAGATCAGAGCAGACTGTGAACTTGCATTTGTTTCTTAGCAAGTCCTGGTTTGTATTCGTTTTGAAATATTATAACAACTAGGAAATTTGTCACTAACACAGAACTTAATTTTGTTTTTAAAGGAAAAAATATGGGAACAGGGACATGTTGGAGTTATTACCTGTGTCCTGGGGTAGGAAAACAAGCAACTTAGTACACAATGAAATTTCAGTACCACGGACAGGAACCCCACTCTTTCCATCTCCTTCCCCTCCCCCATCACTTAAACCTAAGGCTTGGAGCTAGGATTCAAACCCACATCTGATGGACTCCAAATTCATACCCTGGGCTGTATTATTGTTTTCTGAAAGACCTCCTTGTTCATTTGAATAGTCTCAGCATTTGGTATGTAGTTTGGAGAATATGTCACTCATTTATTATCCACTTGAGTTTTTAAACCTTTCAATATTTTTATAAGTGTAGTAGATATTGTCCTTCCTCATTCATTTTCAATGTGAGAGAGCTTTACAAATTCTCATTTGAACAACAGCAGCATACACATGCACACACACATACACGAAAATGGTTAAAATGATGAGAATAGAGTTTTTTAAATGATTGATATAGTTTGGTACTTATGAATATGTCATTTTTTTAAGAATGAAAACTTCTGGAAGATGAAGCTTACCAAGTATGTAATTTACCACTAGCAGGCCGCTGTGGGCCTTCATTGATACCCAACAACATGATTTCACTATAAAAAAAAAGATATCTAGGCTAGGGTAAGTGGTGTTCTTGACTTTATCATAGTCCCTTCTCCAAGAACTTCTTGTTAAAAAAGAAGGAAGGAAGGAAAGTAGGAAGGGAAAGGAAAGAAGAAAGAAAAGAATTCTTTGTCATGTCAGTTTAAAAGCCTTCAATGACTCCCATGGCCCCTAGGACTAACATGAAATTTCTTTGCATGGTATTCTTTATGACCTGACCCCCACCTCCATTTCTAGACTGTGCTTTAGCCACACAAAGTTGTTTCTGATTCCTTGAATGTGATAATTTTATAAGCCCCTGCATTTGCTGATAATGTTATCTCTGCTTGGAATGTGATTGCAATCGCTTCCTCTCCCCACCTGGTGAAATTCATCTTTATCTTTCAAGGCCCACCTTATGAGTCCTGTTCTCTGTGATCACATATTCCCTGAACTTCATGGTCAGAATTACCTAATTACCCTTTGGTGATCTCAGCTAACCTTTTAAGTAAAAAGCATGGCCCACAGTAGATGGGTGATCAGTACAAGCTTATAAACTAATGTTCTGAGAGACCTCTGTCACTGTTTGCATTTATATACCGTGGTAAATTGGATCACCCTCTTTTCTTTATCTTATTCTTGCATTAGAGATGGGGGAAAAAGAGCCCTCAGAATGTTGACAGGGTTGCTTTTGAAAACTAGTGCTCTCCCCCAACACTAACTCTTTTAATTTGAGGCCATGAAACATTCGTCTGGGCTAATTTCTATGCACTCTAATAATTTCAATTCAATCTATTGAGCATTTATTGAACGTCTATTATGTGCAAGAAACTATACCCTGGTCTGAAAATGCTAACGTGGGTAAGAAACAATTTCCCTCCACCCCCATTAAGAAGCTGACTGTTCTGATAGGGGTGCAGTCATGCCCAGCAGTAACAAAATAATCATCAAATTGTGAAAAGGTATAAGCAACATGCTTTCAAATTATGCAGGGGTGAGTAAGCAATTCTTACAAGAGATCAGGTGAGACCATGTCAGCTGAACCTTGAAGTACAACTTCTCGTAGCGGGGGTAGAGGGTTGAGTGAGATTTTCCAGGAAAGGGAGTAACATAAGCAAAAGCATGAAGATGGGAATATACCAAGCCTATTCAGGGACTGCGAGTAATTCACAGTGGCCGGAGGACAAGGTCCATGGGGAAATTGAGGGGAGATGAGACCATGAAGGAAAAACAGGAGCAAATTGTGGTTCTTATTGTTGCCTCTTCTAATGCTCTTGAATTGTGAACTAGAGGTGTCTCATTTAAGTAAATCCTCAATAAAACTATCAGTTTACTAAAAGGTAAACTATGGGGTTATTATTCATCTTTCAAAAAGAAATAATGATACCTTTCTTCAAGTAGTAAGGATTCCTAATACATTTACAACATTATTTGCTTTGTAAATTTAGATTGATGTACAACTTTGTGGGAACATGTGGATTGTAAACAAAATATATCTTGACTGGTGTGAGTGTCACCTCACCTGCATAGTTGGGCAGAGGTGGTCAGAGTTGTTTTTTCTACTGAGGGAAATATATTTGTTTAAGAGACTGATGAGATGACTAAAATGAGATGTTAATAGGTATTATTTGCTTATGCCCTGAATGCTGGGAACGCTTTATCCATTGATCACAGGGATGTAGCCTTTGAATTTACGTTCTTTCTCTGGGTTCAGATTTTGAAGGTAAAGGTGTTTTAATCATAAATTCCTTAGCATTATTATACTTAGGTTCCAGGTACATTTTCCTATGTAAGTTCCAGGTAGTCTCTGTATTTTTTTTAACTTTTTATTTTGAACACATTTTAGACTCACAGATTTTGGAAAATAGTACAGTTTCCATATATTTCTCACCTAGCTTCCCTGCTGTAACAGCTACATCACCATAGGGCAATGCTCAAAACCAGGAAGTTAGCATTGTTTTAATACATTAACTGAACTGAAAACTTTATTCTAATTTCACTAATATTTTTAATTAACATTATACTAAATATTAATAGTATTAACACTAATGTCCATTTTTTGTGCCAGGATCTCAGTCAGGAACCATATTGTGTTTAGTTATTTATCCTTAGTTTTCTGCAGTCTGTGACCATTCTTCAGTCTTTCCTTTTTTTTTTTTTTTTAAATGATCTTGCCACTTTTAAAGAGTACTTGATTGGTTATTTTGTTGAAAATCTCTCAGTTAGGGTTTTCCATGATTGGACTGAGGTTATGCATTTTGGGCAAGACCTCAGATACTGTGTTGTGTCCTTTGCAGTGAATCATATCACAGAGTTCATGGTTGTGAATATGTCATCACTGGTGATGTTGACCTTGATCACTTGACCAAGGTGGTTTTATTCTTTGTACTTTGACCCTGATGGCTAATCATTATCTGTTGTTTCTGACAGATAACAAGGTAATAGATCATGGAATGTGGACCTGGAAGGGAACTTAGAGATCATCTTTTGTAAACCCCTTCTTTTATAGTTAAGCTTCCAGAAGATCCAAGAGGGTAACCACTTCTCCAAAGGTCACCCAATAATTTAATGTCAGAGCAGGAACTTAGCAGTTTGGTCTCCAAATTGAATATTCCGTGCTTCTTAGCTGTGCTCTGGCACATGTAACTTACTTAGCCTCAGTTTTCCCATACTAAAAATGTGAAACTGACTCTGAATATTCAGCCAACCTTTGGTCAAAGCTTACAACCAGACTGAAAGAGAAATCACAGCTAGGTATATACACCACAGCTCCTGGTGCCCGCTTACAAGGCTGGCCAAGGCTGGAATCAGATGAACTTCTGTGTCAGCATCTCCGAAATGAAAATAATTCTCCTGGAATGCTCCACATAACACATAGGGAGCAACAACAAAAAACCTACTTGAGATTTTAACAGAAAAAGGAGATTTGTTTATTAATAATTCATGAGTTCCCATTGAACATGCATGACAGAAACAGTGCTATTCAATAGAGAATACTGTCATCTGTCACTGTTTTATTTGACATTTACACTTTTTTTTTTTTTTTGCCTGATACTGCAAAACTTTCTTGGATGGCATGCAAAAATTATATAAATGAAAAAAATCCCAGTGTGGGGACTCTTTATCTCTTCTGTGATGGGTTGACTCGGTTACATATGTGTGTGTTCAGGCAATAGCGTGGCACTTTCTGGCACATTCATTAAGCCACCAAACAAGCTAATAAGAGACACTATTGAGAAAACAGAGATAAGCATCCCAAGTGGGCCGGTGGAAGGATCATGTGAATAAAAAGATGGAGGGTGAGATGGGAAGTGAGGTGGAAGAATAGATTTCCGGGAGATAAGCGTACAGATCCGTGGAGTGAGCAAGTGAGTCAGAGTGAGGGGAAAGCGAATCATGGCTGCCATGAAGAAAACTGACAAAAATACACTGCCATTTCCGATGCAGAATAAATATTTATAGACGGCATCAGAGGAGCTCCACCAGCAGGGAATATCGGCATTTAGTAGAAGAGCAAGTTAGACTTAGGAGCACCTTGCGGTTTTGTGCCACCGTAAGGCTCTTGACAATGTTTCTGCTCCGTAGGTTAGTTATTATTTATAAAAATCACAGAACCAGCTGATACATTCATAAGCTAATTATTGAAGCAGCTGGGTACACATGGTGCAATATGTCCAAGGCTGTGAAGTATCACAGATTTCTTGGGGCCTGCTGTGGTGAGGGTGCGCTGTTGAAGGCTCCATCCCTTAATCTGATCAGCCAAGCAAACACTTTGTGGGGAAACTAGATTAATAACCCTCTAAATACCATGAATGTGCTTCGTCTTCAAAACTGGGTTCCCTTAAACATGCTATTAGCTCAGCTCCATCAGGGATTTGAGGAAGTTCTCTGGTGCCCTAAGAACAGGGTCTTGTCGCCTACCTCCCTGTGCCAGAAATTAATTTGGTTTGCTTATGTCTGCACACATGATCACACTTGTGTCTAATCCGCTCCCTAATAGCTTCAAGGTCAGGACCTTGCATGTCAGTGGGCAAATTGAGCACTACACTTCTTAAAGACTGATGGCAGACAGCACACAGTCCATAACGAGGTCTGTAGTTTGTTCTAAGTGGTTGTAATGAGTGCAGATTATAACAGCGCATATAAATCAAATGCAGCAATGAATGTTGTGCGAGACATTCCGAGTATCATAAGTGGAGATACCACTCAGCTGTCACCTGTCTCATTTCAAGCTGTGGCTTCCCACAATGCAATTCACTCCTCATGCGGAACAGCAGGTGCTGTCCTCCTTAAGGTCTGGGTATCTCAGAACTTCATCTTTTAACAGATGCAGGTTTTTGTTTTTATTTTCTGTTAAACAATTGGTCTCCATGCTGTAGCCTCCCCTGGGAGATGTTAAACATACCTGTTGGAAACATTTGAAAGAGTTCAGTTGGAGACTTATTCAGATCTGTGAAAAGACAGAGGAATGGAGCTTACTTTTTCCACAGATGGTTTGTTTTCCATTTCAAGAATTCTTTGCTTTGTACAAAGAAACCCTTGAGGAAACACTTTGGGACTAGGAGATTTTTTAAAATATAATTTATTTCCTGATAGGGATAAAAATTGAATCGTCTTCAATTTTCATATATGTTGCACCTTGAAAATCAACCATTACCTGTCTCTCAGTTGAGTTGGAAAAAAAGAAATCTATGAAAATACTTGGGAAAACATTTCCAAGCAAATGATTAGATATCTTGTTTTCATTCTTCCTAACCCTCTAACTCTCCCCAGCTCCCAGTTTATTGCAAGAAAAGATCAGGTCTGCACAAATGTGGCCTCTCACTTGTAAAAACAAGGCAGTGTTGTGTTACAGATTAGTTTATAAATCCCCAGTGGCTTCACAGTTCAGTGCCTACAGCTGCTGCAGATGGGCCTGGGTTTTTGTCTCTTTGCGGTGCTGCAGCCGGCAGTTGAAGGAGAAAATGGAATGATCAGGTTATTAACATGGAGGCCGCGAGGAAGAGGCTGCACAATGAGAACAGCTGGTGTTGCTGTCTTGGCTGATGCAGCGGAGATAATCAAATCTTGCCTTTTTTTGGGTAAAGGCAGAAGACACAGTGGAGAGTTAGACAAACAACAGCTTATGATATTATAAGGGGTTTTTATAATACGTGTCAGGAACTTTCATTGGCTTACAAGTTATGATATAGAATTTGTTGAGGTTCGGGATTGATTTTTTACAAAGTCGTTTGTGTTTACGTATGCACCTTTTTAGAAAAATTCTTACTCTTGCAGGAGGCGTGATGTGGGACAGTTCTTGTTTTTAAAATTAGCAACGTAGCTTGGAAATGATGGGTTAGAAAGCTACTGCGTAAAATATTTTGACATGAGTCAGTGAGCGATGTTGACAGCATCCTCTGTATTATTTTCATATAATCCATCATTATTTGCATTACATTTTCTTTCTTGTGCAGTTGCAAGAGAACATCCGGATGCCAGAGTTGGGAGGCAGACATTTGCAGGTGTGACCCGTCCGACTGCCTACCTTCCTGCAGGTGTGGCTGAGGCAGGAAGGTGATGGTTAAAAGGGCCTGGAGCCCATGGCATTCAGAGATTGAGCAGGAGTACAGTTTTTCATTCTAGCTAAGGTTGTTATGGAGGAGTTATTGATAATTGTGAGGCCATTTCCTCCCTATTTATACTTAGGTATTTTTTCTTCTTTAGAATTTGCCATTTTGCAATACATGTTTGTTCATCTTCACTTTTTTCTTGGAATGGAGTACTATCCAATTGGGTAATTTTTAAAAATTGTTGCTGACGAACATGAATTACTCTTGCTGAGAATTGGATAGCTACAGTCTTCCTTGAGTATCTTTTTCAAAGGAACTGTAAATTAATTGAGAATATATTCAATAGGAAGGGTGATAAGATAATTAATAAAGACCAAAGATTCTCAGGTATTGGTGTAACTATATGCGTGGTCATTGGTTGGTTTTCAGAGTTGTCAGGCTGTATCACTATTTTCCCAGTTTGGTGGGAACAAGTTTGATGTAAAAATATGATAAACCGGTATGGTACTTGACTGCACTCAAACCCGCCTCTGCTGCTCTGCACTCTTCAGGTTAATTCAAGTGACCTTCTCTGTTTCTAGGGCTGGCTGTGTGAACTGCTCCGCTGGAAGGAGAACCCCAGCCCAGAAAACCGCACCCTCTGGGAGAACCTCTGTACCATCCGTCGCTTCCTGAACCTTCCCCAACACGAGAGGGATGTGATTTATGAAGAGGAATCAAGGCACCATCACAGCGAGCGCATGCAGCACGTGGTCCAGCTTCCCCCTGAGCCAGTGCAGGTGGGCGTCCCCTTCTCCCACAAACCAGAGCAAAGCTGTTGGTGCCAGTAGCTGTGAAGGATCATAGGGGCACACCACATCACCTCCCCTCGGAAGGTGTCTCATGCCATGTCCCCAAAAACAGAGGGCCCTGTTTTCACAGTGGGCACAGTGTGTGTGTGTGTGTGCATGTGCACACCTCTCTCTCTCTCTCTCTCTCTCTCTCTCTCTCACACACACACACACACACACACACACACAAATGACTGAGAAGTCTAATCCAAAGGCAGCTGCTTTCCTGAGAGCATTTTACTTGTGGGATTGTGAAGCCAGAGAACTCATGGAGAATTAAATCTCCCAATTGGAAGCCATAGTTCATTGTTTCCATCAGTTCATTTTCTAAAGAAAAAACTCTGAAGTAGCCAATGAATTGATCCAAAATTCCTCAAGGAATATTTCATTAGGCTGAGGAAAAGAAATTTCCGCATGAGCTAGGGAATACCACTGAACTCAGTTGAACCTTTGAGAGAAATTGTGACAGACCTTAGTATTTTTTAGCTGAGTTCCTGCTGTGTTTGGTTTCCTGTCTTTTAGAAATCTACCTTCATTTGGGTTGCATGTTTTGTTTGCTTAGATTTTTGCTCTCACTGAGAGAAATAATATTTATTTCTGAGAGTCATTGATCTTAACTACCGACGCTTGCTGTAGTCTAAAGTCATTACTTTCGGGAAGAAATATTAATGAGGGTTTCTACAGTTACACCTCTTTGAGTTGTGCCACAAATTGTTTTGTCAGACTGTGAGACTTATCCTCCTGTCCAATACCACCAATTCCAACTGCCACCAAAGAGGATCCTCTAAGGCCTGTCGGAATCTCCTTGTGTGTAGCAAGAAGAGGGCCATTGAGGCAGGAGTGCATGCACGTGTGCACATGTGTGTGAAGAATGGAAGATGAGGATGAAAGAAGTGTGGGGCATGGGGTCTTGATCAGAGAGCATAGGAGAGACGGTAAAGGACACAGTGAAATGCTCTGCCTGAGATTTCCTGTCACCTTTCCCCTTACTCCACCCTCACATCCCCTGGGGAGAAGCCAGAAGCCAGTGGGGCCATTATATCACTTTTCATCCAAATATTGACATCTCAGTCAGTGCTCTCATGCTCTCATTGGTCACTTTCCAAAGTCATGGAGTGAATCGCCCAGATCGTTAGACTCATGAGTTCATAGAGCTATACACATACAGGAGCCTCTTATAATATCCACAGTGAACTCAGAGGGGAGGTAAAAAGGGGTACTTGGTTAATAAGTGGGAGAGCCCGCTATCCAGGCTCTGGATTAGTGCTTGGGTGACTCATTCCCCGGAGATGAGTCCCAAGTCTTACCCTTCAGGACCAGCCTTCCCTCTCTTGTCCTTTCCTAGCTGGGGCCTCATCCAAACACCAGGGCACCTCCTTATAGATAATTAGACCAATGTGCTGAGTCACATGGAGTGGTGGTTTTTAGATTTTGAGTTTTAGTAGAAATTAAAATTAAACAGGGGCACATTGTAGGTTCACCAACCTTTTATTTTAGAAAATAAATTTATTCAAAAAATTCAAGGTGGTGGAAGTAAGAGCAAATACTGAAATGGAATGTACTTTAAAAATATTATTTTGGCTGAATTAGAAAGACCATTAAAATTAGTTGTTATAAAATATATTTACAAATAAAAATTAGTAAAATTGTCTAAGTAAAAAAAATTCAATGGGCATTCACGTTTGTTATTCATATATTTCATACAATAAAATAACAAACAAATTAATGAAAAGGATAGCCTTAGGCAAAAGATCTTACAAATGTATAAATTCAGTCATATGAAAAACTCACCATCACCCTTGTTTTTCTCATTTTGATGTGAATTGATCCAAACATCTGTGTTGAACCAACACAGGGCCAATGACTAGCTTCAGGAAACTACTGACTTTGTGTGGACTTTTCATTCAGGGTCCATCTTAGTCAATCCAAGCAAGATAGAAACAGAACAGGAGTGAAAAAAATTGATTTATTGTAGACATTAGTTGCATTTCTTTTTTATCATAGGATGATGACAAAGTTGAAAATTTAGAGAAGTTTGAGATAAGGATACTAATACTTGTTTTCCATTAAAATGAGGACCTCCCTTCATTTGGATGATGGCTCTTGTATATTCCTGTCTCCATTCTTTGTCCAGAAATTCTCATCTCTGTGAGGTCCCTGTGTTTAGGTAGCTAAAATGACATTCAACATCGTATTTTGTCTTTTAACTGACCATTCTAAGTAAAGTAAATCTTAGAAGCAGGCAGCCAATTGATTTATGAGTTTTATTACCTTTTATGTTAGTGTGTCAGAACTAAAGTGTGCTGACAATAATGGCTAAGAGTCAGTCTGTAATTTTCCTTTTCAGTTTTAAGCAGTCTGTGGCTATTAACATTAACTTCTGATATCACTAAGAGAATTCACTTATTTTATAAAAGATTATTCCTATCACTCAGCTCTTAGCTAAAGAGTTTACAAATAAGGTAATTTTCTCTACACTGACTTTGTCTTAGCCATTGACCTTGATCCCAGAACAACTGTGAAAGTCTCCAATACATCACTTATTTTTTTTTTTACGTCATGCCTGTCCAGATGACACTGCTTTGAATGCTGTATTTCTCTTCCGTGATATGAAAAATGAAGAGAACTTGAACTAACCAGCAAAACTCTTGAGACTGGAGAATAGAGTTAGCACAGCCTCTGTGATTTGGGAAGGACTGTATTCAAAAAGGTCCCAGACTACTTAAAAATGTCTGTAATTGTCCAGAAGTTAAGCTGTTGGACTCAGGGTTGGGATTCACTTGTGCCTTTGTATCAATTAAAATTTTAGGAAGATATAATTGCTTACATGTTTTAGGAATTTAAAAATTCATATGTTGGTAGTACTAGTTTGGTGACGTTACATTTTGTCTAATTAGGCAGAAAACACACCATTTTAAAATTTTTAACCTCTTTATTGGAGTATAATTGCTTTACAACAGTGTGTTAGTTTCTGTTTTATAACAAACTGAATCAGCTATACATGTACATATATGCCCATATCTCCTCTCTCTTGTGTCTCCCTTCCTCCCACCTTCCCTATCCCACCCCTCTAGGTGGTCCCAAAGCACTGAGCTAGTCTCCCTGTGCTATGTGGCTGCTTCCCACTAGGTATCTACCTTACATTTGGTAGTGTATATATGTCCATGCCACTCTCTCACTTCATCCCAGCTTACCCTTCCCCCTCCCTGTGTCTTCAAGTCCATTCTCTACATCTGAGTCTTTATTCCTGTCCAGCCCCTAGGTTTTTCAGAACCATTTTTTTTCTTTTTCTTTTTTAGGTTCCATATACATGTGTTAGCATACAGTATTTATTTTTCTTTTTCTGACTTCACTCTGTATGACAGACTCTAGGTCCATCCACCTCACTATAAATAACTCAATTTCGTTTCTTTTTATGGCTGAGTAATATTCCATTGTATATATGTGCCACATCTTCTTTACCCATTCAACTGTCGATGGACACTTAGGTTGCTTCCATGTCCTGGCTATTGTAAATAGAGCTGCAATGAACATTGTGGCACATGACTCTTTTTGAATTATGGTTTTCTCAGGGTATATGCCCAGTAGTGGGATGGCTGGGTCGTATGGTAGTTCTATTTTTAGTTTTTTAAGGAACCTCCGTATGTTCTCCATAGTGGCTGTATCAATTTACATTCCCACCAACAGTGCAAGAGGGTTCCCTTTTCTCCACACCCTCTCCAGTATTTATTGTTTGTAGATTTTTCAATGATGGCCATTCTGACCGGTGTAAGATGATACCTCATTGTAGTTTTGATTTGCACTTCTCTAATGATTAGTGATGTTGAGCATCCTTTCATGTGTTTATTGGCAATTTGTATATCTTCTTTGGAGAAATGTCTATTTAGGTCTTCTGCCCATTTTTGGATTGGGTTGTTTGTTTTTCTGATATTGAACTGCATGAGCTGCGTGTATATTTTGGAGATTAATCCTTTGTTAGTTGCTTCATTTGCAAATATTTTCTCCCCTTCTGAGGGTTGTCTTTTCGTCTTGTTTATGGTTTCCTTTGCTGTGCAAAAGCTTTGAAGTTTCATTAGGTCCCGTTTGTTTATTTTTGTTTTTATTTCCATTTCTCTAGGAAGTGGGTCAAAAAGGATCTTGCTGTGATTTATGTCGTAGGGTGTTCTGCCTATGTTTTCCTCTAAGAGTTTGATGGTGTCTGGCCTTACATTTAGGTCCTTAATCCATTTTGAGTTTATTTTTGTGTATGGTGTTAGAGAGTGTTCTAACACCATACACAATTTCATTCTTTTACATGTAGCTGTCCAGTTTTCCCAGCACCACTTATTGAAGAGGCTGTCTTTTCTCCATTGTATATTCTTGCCTCCTTTATCAAAAATAAGGTGGCCATAGGTGCATGGGTTTATCTCTGGGCTTTCTGTCCTGTTCCATTGATCTATATTTCTGTTTTTGTGCCAGTACCATACTGTCTTGATTACTGTAGCTTTGTAGTATAGTCTGAAGTCAGGGAGCCTGATTCCTCCAGATCTATTTTTCTTTCTCAAGATTACTTTGGCTATTTGGAGCTTTTGTGTTTCCATACAAATTGTGAAATTTTTTGTTCTAGTTCTGTGAAAAATGTCATTGGTAGTTTGATAGGGATTGAATTGAATCTGTAGATTGCTTTGGGTAGTATAGTCATTTTCATAATGTTGATTCTTCCAATCCAAAAACATGGTATATCCCTCCATCTGTTTGTATCATCTTTAATTTCTTTCATCAGTGTCTTATAGTTTTCTGCATACAGGTCTTTTGTCTCCTTTGGTTTTTAAATTGTTAAATATGGGTGAAATCAGTGATTATTAAGAGGCTCTGATGATGCAGCATATTAAAATACACACAGAAGTCCACTCCACTTGTCACGGAAAGGTGCCATTTAAGTTTCTTTAAGCAGTTAGGGTACACTATTTCCCAATTTTTTTTTAATTATAAAGATATGAAATGGTGACCTTTGTGCATAATTACTCACCAGATATAGTCTGTTAAATTAGAGATCCACAGATGTACTGGATAAAAGAAAGAGCTTGGAATCACCCCCTCCCCATTCAGTGCTTTCTGTGATGTTGAGAAGTCCGTTAAGAGTCAGAGCCTCTTTCCTCACAGAAGGAAGGAAAATTTTCTTGCCCTTTGTTTGCAAATAGTTTACTAATTGGTAGTCTTATATTGCATGCAGATGTGTTTCTTTTTTTTTTAAGCCCATGAAAGGTTTGAAAAATTCAAGCCCACGTTTAGAAATTAGGATATTTCATTTAAAATCTGGATTTCACATAGCAATCCAGAAATTCAGAAGATCTGACCCACTGGGCCACATGGCTGGAGCTGACATACTCTATTCAGGACACATCCTTGCCATCCTGCTGCAGGATCCCCACTGCCCACATGCTATTTCCATGCACATATGTCCCATCCACTTTGTTCACTTAGGCTGCTCCTGTCCCGTCACTCTGTCCCATTGAGACCAGCTTGCCCCACGAGTCCTACATCCGAAGCTGCCACACTAAAGCCACACACACCTTTGCCGTGTGCTTCTGATTTCTTCCATGGTAACCATTGTGTGTCATTTATTTTTATAATTTTAACACCTAACAATCCTTGAAATGCATATTTGATGGAATTTCCCTTCAGGGATGAAGCTAGGTTATAGTTGGGCTTGGGTCCGCTAAGGGGTATAGTCGGCCCTAGGGACTTGGGGGTCCTGGAGGAATGAGATGTTTTTTCCTTGGGAATTCAGTTCTCTCCAGGTTTGATGTCATATGGAATTATCCCGTTTCTCCAGTTTTCTTTCTGATATTCTAAGTCTCTTTTGAACCCCCATTTAAGTTCCTACTGTCTAAAACATGATTTTCCAGGCTCTGAACACACCTTGCAAACTAGATTCACCTACACTATGGACCCTCAGTGGGGGCAGTATTGCCCCAGGGAGTAAACATTGATTCTTGGGGGCATAAAAATCTTGTTTACAGTTGTTTATTGCCCTCCAAAGGGACATAGTACATAAAGAGATATTCTGTATATCTGGTATTAAAATTTCATGATGCAGGGAAAATGATTAGGAAAAAATGCCTACAAAGGCTCCTTTGGGGAATAATAATGAAAAATAAATGTTGCAAAATGCTAATATACGTAATATTTCTGGTTCATGTATGGATAGCGCAAAGAAGACCAACATAGGTGAGATGAAATGGTATGACAAACTAAAACATTCCACGAAAAAGGTGAAATACATTCCATTGTTTACCTCAAACGGTCGGAGACAAAATGATTTCTTGTGGTTGTAGTGATTTTACCCCTAGTGGTTATTATGACCTGAGGCCCTATCGTGAGGGGCCTCAAACTTAGAATCAAAAACTAGTTAAGTCAGGGTATTCATTATTACCAACTCCATTTTACAATTGGAAAAACTGGAGCAGAGATGAAGAGCCTTGCCTGAAGCCAGGATCGCCAGCTGAATGAAAACACAGGCGTTTTTGGCATTCAGTCTTTCCTCTGATTTCACTCTCAGTGCAGTAGAGAAGAAAAGACATCGCTCATGCTATGACTAGGTCACTGAGTGGGGTTGATTGGGAAGCATTTGCCAAACTGTTCCTGTCTGTGCAGTTTGTGCTTTATTGCTTTATTATATTTCCACCACAGTGTTTCCATGGGTTATTTTGTAAGTCCAGGAATTCTGAGCTTGCTGCTGTGTGGTTTCCTGACAAGTACTTGTTTTAAAATTCCATGCCGTACACTGAGGAAGAATGTGAGAGACCTGGTGTGTGACAGCTGACACCAGCTTTATACTTCAGCTTGTCTGCATTGCCACCCACTCAGGGTATTCTCAGCATTTTCTAAGCTACCGAATCCCTGTGCTGATGTCAACCCGTGGTTCTCAACCAGCGGTGACTTTGCCCCCATGGGCTATTTGGCAGTGTCTGGAGACATTTTTGATTACTATAACTTGGGGATTCTACTGATATCTACTGGGTGGAGGCCAGGGATGCTGTCAAATGTCCCATAATGCACATGACAGCCTCCCCACCAAAGACTTATCTGTTCCACAGTGTCAATAGTGCTGGGGCTGAGAAACCCGTGTAGAAACCCCACCAAGGTTGTGGGGGGCAGCATCTACTTGCACATGTGAGAAACTGAAGCTTAGAGAAGTTTAGTAACCTGCTCAAAGTGGGACCTTAAATCCACATTAGTCTACATTCAGCGTCTGACTTTTTTCTCTGTGCTAGAAAGAACGGCTAAACATGCAGCAGCCAGCCTTCCCTGAATACTTGCTGTTATAGCTGTCTGGTATTAGGCAAAGCTGTTTACGTACATCATTTAATTTTTAATCATTCTACTGAAGAGATCTAGTTTTGTTAGCTTCTTTTTTACAGGATATTCAGTGCTGTGAAACCTGTAGCTCATTGGTGTGATGTCAAAGAACTGATGTGACTGAAATTTTCACTTTCTCTTCAGCTTTTTCGGCATTTTTGAGGTAGCTTTGGAATGTGACTCTCATTGCTAGTGTTTAAGGGTATTTGAAATCTATGATTAAGCCCTGAGAATTTGATCATGGCTTTCTGCTTCAGCTGTAGGTATATTTTGATTTGTGAATTTGCTTTCAAAAGGACAGTGTCTAAGAATATAAATAAGCTAATTAATTAATCAATTAAGGATGTTTGCAAATTCTTTAACCAGGTTACTAGAAATTCTCCCATTTTGGATTCATTCCAAGCTCCTATTCAAAGCCTGCTATCTGAATGTGGCTCTAGAGGTTTGAAACTCTACCCTAGTTGTGAGGAAATGTGCAGATAGACACCTGCCATTTTAGATGAAGTATTATAGCAGTTGGGTATACGTAGGTCCTCAGTCGGGAAAACTTTGGGAGTCCCTGACCATCAGTCAGGAGCCACGCTAGCCTTTTTCTTATTAATGTTATGCTATCCTTCATGCATTTATTCAACTTGGAGAGCGTTCCTCATTTCTTTGTGACCAGTTAGCCTTTCAGCACATCCAAACTTTTAAATTTGTCACCAGGAATATAGAAAGATTTGGAGGTTATTTACAACTAACTCTTTTTATTCTAGAACATGGACATTTCTATCTTGGGTTCAGCTTCTTCCAAAGTGTAGTGAACAGGTTTCTCTTGGTGGTGATGTGAAAAAGTTGAATAACCTCCTTAGAGTTGCTAGCTGATAGATTGGACATTAGCTATGGCTTTGTTTTCTCTACAGATTTAAGCAAGTTGCTTGTCTACTTTTTAAATTTAAAGTTTCTTAAAGTAATTTTTTTTTCTTTTGCAAGACATAGAAATTCCAGCTTAATTATTGGAGACATATTCAAAGAAATTGAGGATGAAAGAACTTCATGAAAATCCAGGTGTAGGGCTGTGAATATGTGAATTCTCTGAACCTGGGACTTGTAATTCAGCAGCTGGAGTTCGTGGATTCACCCCCTCCTTTGCAATCCTGGATATAACATACCCCCTCCCCATATCAGCTTCTTCCTGCTATCAGTCTTTTTCTTTCTGCTCTCATCTGATTTACCATTTACTCTATAGTTGTCTACCATATGACTTCTGCTTACTATGCATAGTTTCTCTGAATTATAATTCTACCTTCTCAAAACCTTGACCTGCCCACGACCTCTGCTGTACCTCATGACTTTTTTGTATGCCTTTATGAAATCCAGCTTCTGTTACCCGCTCTTATTTATTACTTTAAATACTTATAAGAGAGAAATTGGCTGGTCCACCTTATTCCCCATGAAGGCAAACTTTCTTGACACTTAATTTCCAACCAGTAATGTGATGCTTAATTTGGAAGTCACTGCATTTTAGAGAAAGGGCTTTGTTGGGCACAAGGTTAGAATGACCTCAAGGAGCATGGGAAATGGAAAGCTAGCTGGCTGCAGACCACCTACAGGTAACCTGTGAATGCCATGTCCTTGTGCTGGGAAGTTAAGGCCCTTTAGGAGCCCTGCATTTGTCAGGATAGATGGTAGCAGGTATGATTAACAAGTCTAATATAAAATTCTCATGGGGCTTCCCTGGTGGCACAGTGGTTGAGAGTCCGCCTGCCGATGCAGGGGACACGGGTTCGTGCCCCGGTCCGGGAAGATCCCACATGCCGCGGAGCGGCTGGGCCCGTGAGCCATGTCCACTGAGCCTGCGCGTCCGGAGCCTGTGCTCCGCAATGGGAGAGGCCACAACAGTGAGAGGCCCACGTAGCGCAAAAAAAAAAAAATTCTCGTATCAAGGGAGATTTATATGACTTTTTAAATGTAAAGTGCTCTGGACATGTAAGCAGTAAGGAACTAATGCCTAAGAGTGATTTTAAGTTTGTGTGTATCCAAAGTATTATGCCTTTATATTTCATTGCAGTTTTTCTAACATTTATCATGTACATCCATGCTTTCAGGCACTGTGCTATAGATCCTGATAGGAATTAAACTTAAAATTTTATCATACTCTGTTCTGGCTCTGCCTATTTACTGTTTTAAAGCAGGTTCAACGTTTTACCAGGCTTATCATTTTAGTAATTGGAGTTAGCTTTCTATTTCTCATTCTTCATGGGGTTGTTCCAGTGTTTTTGCCAAGCAGAGCTTGCCCTATTAGTGACTAAATCTTCACAACACACCACCTTCCAAATTAAACATCCAGGGTTAGCTATTGGTTGGAAGTGAAATGTCAAGCAGCTGGGTTCCACTTCTCCCAGTCTTTTCCTGTCCTGTGGCAGCATAGAGAACCTTGGTTTCCTGAGTAGCTTGCTCTTCCATAATTGCTGTGTTCTTTAAGTAATAGTCTAATTGCATTTTTGAGAGGCAGCGCAATCCCTTCAGCTCATGCTGTGGGTTACTGATATACTCCTTGTTTCTCAGATCCTAAAACTGAGTAGAAGGCACTTTGCCCAATGCCACTCTATAGGTGAAGGGAAGAAGCAGGATTAGCTGTGTCACTTACATCAGGACAAATACTCCTCACTGATACGAGTTTCTGCACTGCTCAGTGCTCAGAAACCACTAAGATCACTAATATAAATTACATTTATTTATGTCTGTTTTTAAAGGTTTTGGGACAGCAAGGTACTCCTCATATATATTGTCATATTCTTTTCCTTCTGGTAAAATTAAAGTAAGAATATTATAAAACCTTTAGCACCTTGGCCTTTTCTTGATGTTCTGATAGAAAATGAGACTAAACATAATACTTTTGAACATAAAGCTTAGTTGTCTTTTGAAAAATATATATTGCTATGGAATAGTTAGAGAATGTTCTTGCTATTGTTCTGTTGGCCAACTCAGTGTAGCTATTTTCTCCCTCCCTCCCTACTTCCTTCCTTCCTTTCACTCTCCTTTCTTTCCATAATCTGAAACGTCTGAAACACTTTTTTTTTTAAGCTGAGAGAGCTTAGGGCAATGACTAGTAAATTTTGTGATGGGGCAAACTGATTCAATGCGAGCAATGTGGAGCAAATTGAGAAAGAGAGGCAAAAGAGACCAAGTCAGTGCGTTCACATGCATCCTGCCTTCTCCACCCACAAAAAAAACCAACAATAAACTTAAGGCACTTGTGGACATTGATGTGTCATTGTTCTCATGAAGGGCCTTGCCACATTTCATCTGTGAGAAGGAAAATACCTCCTTTATACTTTTATAGATATCTAGCAAAGTCTGGCTTTTGGCAAGGCTGATTAAAATTGACTGATAAAACTGTTTTCAGACCCAAGCTGCAGACACAATTGAGAGGTTGCCATTTTTATTCATTGGTTCAGCAAATATTGGTTGGGTTCCTTCAGTGTGCCAGGTGGCGTTCTAGGCACCACGTATATAACAGTACATGAAACAGAGTTTCACATTTCACACATCTATTGAGCAGCTCTCCCCTTTACTCACGTAGATTGCATTTTTAAACAGACTTCATTTTCCCTCTGGCTGCCTTGCCTTAACCTAGAATTCGGACTACGATTTAGTGGAATCCATAGATTGTATTCCTTTCTCCGATCCCGATCTTGGGTGCCATCTCTGTGCCTCAGTTTTTCCAGCTGTTTCCCGAATGTACTGGGTAATATCTTTAAAACACATAGAGCCTCTCAGAGATGACATTACCTTAAAAAAAATGTTTGAAGATACCAAAGCTAACAGATCTTCTGAGTCTATTCTCTAGAGTCCAAAGAACTTCATCCATGTGGAGAAGCCCTTCTCTGCAGATGTACATTTCTGTTGCTTCTGCAAAGACAACGAATACCTTTCATATCAACAATTAACTATGAATGAGAAGCATTCCAGTAGAAATTTTAAGGAGGTAGTGAGAAGCAGCTCCCATAGTCCTTGAACAACACATTTTCTGCCACAACGAGCTCATTATTAAGAGGGACTAGTTCACACACCTGACCCTCCAAAGGCCCCAGCTTTATCAACACCAATGAGCCAGGTGGTTGGTTCAAAACAGTGAATTAGCCCATACCCCAGTGCCAAATAATAAGGTTGCCACTTGGAGAAATCATCCTGAGTGAAGAGAGAGAACATGACCAGGACAAAATAAGAAGTGTCTGTCTGTGTGGTCGGGGTGAAATTAGGGGTGGAGTAGACATGCTTATTATCCATCTGTTTTTCATCAAAACTGTCTTTAAAAATGCTACTTGGGTCACTAATCTACATATGCAGTTCTTTGTAAAACTATGTTAATCACTTCTGTAACACATTAGAATCCACAAAGTTGTGAAGATGCGGTAATGATGTTTTAGTCTCTTTGGTCCAGTATTAAATAAGCATTTACTATCAGCAGCTCTGTACAGGCTCTGACAGACTTAAGGAGAATGAAATTTTCTCTGGTCTTGAGTCGCTTGGAGGCTACCAGGGAAATGAATACAGACTTTTGCAGAACAGGCTATGTATTCGTAGGCTGAGCAGAGATACAGAATTTGCTAAGATCTTAAGACAGTCTTTAATGGGTCCCACATACTGAAAATAATAATGGGTGGTTTTCGTGTTACTTCAATTCCTGGCATCACGACCTGGAATTCTACCTCTTTCCCTCCTAGATAAGCAAGTAAACAGAAGAGGAAGTATGTATGAATAGTGTCATTGTAGAAGAATAGAAATCAGTTCTAATTTACCAAAAACAAAACAAAGGTAAAAAAGTAAAACATTTGCAAATTTTACTATTGATGGTAATGAATTATTTAAAGTGTAGTTCATGACAAATGTGTCATGTACTCCATGATTGAACGACACAGGGTTAAGAACCTGATGATAAGTATAACCATTTGATTTTAATTTTGAAAAATCATGATGCCTTGCTCACATAATGGTAGAAACAAACATAAATGCTTCTTTTGAAGTCAGCACCTTCTGATTATGATTTTTAAAAGCACATATAAAGTAGATGACTGGTATTTGCTTAAATCTGAGTGTAGTTGAAAAGTTCTTAAATACAAAAAATTTTTCTGTATATGTTCATTAACCCCTAAGCCTTTCTATTCAGTGTTTCAGGAACTAGAGCATCTTGTAAAGAAAGAAACTACTTTCTATTTCCAATGAACCTTTGACCAAACGGGAAAAAAGATGATAAGGTAAAGAAAAGGGCCTGTAAGTGACATTGACTCCAGTCACAGGGTTGTGACCTTGGACAAGGGGTTTTGTCCCTTAGAATTTCCTTTTACTGTTTTGTAAACAGTTATAACCTGGATTAGGTGATCTCAGAGACTATTCCTATCTGAAACACTCATTCTGTGAGTTGGTTCATCTATTTCTGATCCCCATTTGAGTATTTTCATGCAAATGTAAAAAACAAAAAATAACACAAAAACACATGGCCCCTGGGAGGTTTAAATGCATTTTGGAAAAACAAATTAGCATCAACATAACAAATTATGAACACCTTATAGGGGCTCAGAGAGATCCAGTTGATTTTCTTATGATTGATAGTTACGACAATTACAAGAGAAAGCCAGCCACTGAGTTTTAAACTATCGTAGCCAAACCTACCTACTGTGGCTTTTCAGCTGTTTCTGTTTAGTGTGGAAATCTAATGTAGCTGAAAACTACTGCTGATTTTTATTAAGTTGAAGTCTAGAACTTCCCCTTGTAATGATAGACAAGCATACTTTCAATTAAAGGAAAACTGCCAAAGTCCTGAAATTCATTTATTTTATTATTACTCGGTTTAACCCTAGAAATGGGAGATCAAGCAAACTAGATAGATTTGACAGTTCCGAGGTCACAAGTTCAATTTCTTCACAAGTTGTTTCTAGATCTAATTCGCTGCAAATCATATAGCCCTTCACCTTTTGATATGGAATCTTTTAGGGAATTGTATATCACATCAAGTTCATCCTAATCCCTTTGGGGCTGGGAAAATGACAAGCAAGTTGGGCCAGGTGAAGGAATTCCAGTGACCAAGTCTGGAAAGCACAGGAGGGACGGGTATCACTTTCGGTAGCAGATCAGGGTGTGCTGGAGTAAGCTTACACCAGTTAGCAGGAACTGATGGTTAAGTTTTCAGGAATTTTGGAAGCTGGTTTTTACACCATTAGTAGAATGGAACTGGCCGTGGTTGAATTATTCACACTGTAAGAACTGGCAAATGATTCAATTGGAGCTTTTTTTCTGTAGAGAGTCTGTTGTTAAACATTTACCAGCACAGCACTGAATAGACTCCAATTAGCTTTTTTTTTTAAAAAGCTCTGTGGATATCCATGTATTTATTTTTCATAAGTGAGACATGCCAAAAGCCACTTTATGAAAGAAAGGTTTAGGTGTTTCCATAGCTGAATGGCTGATTGGTATTACAGCTAACTTGATCACTCAGGTATCAGAAATAGTTATATATTTAAACAACCGTCGTTTCTACTCTTTCCTCTTCATGCTCTCCTTTAGTTTACATTTATTGCTCCATGTTCATGGCATTTGTCTTTGCATTTCTTTCTGTGTGTGGTATACAAGGCTAACTGAAGTACCTGGTTAGATTCATTTTGCAGAATCAGAGCCATGTAACGTAACGAGTCCATTACGTTGGGATTCCCTAGTGCCAAACACCCAACAGATTTGGGTAGAACACAGGGGCAGTTATTTTAACAGAGTTACTTTGTTAGATATGATAAAGTGAACCCTGACAGTGCACTTCAAAATGAGGAGTCGATTATTTTTTCAAAGTACTCTAAACTTAGGGAGCTAAAATCTATGATGTGAATGCTTAAACATATGTGGATATGGAAAGGTCTTTTTATTTCTATTATGATCTAAATGAACAGAATGTGCCAAAGTGAGCATATACTGTTTAAGTGCAATGTATACATGCAAATGGTTTCTTAAATATAGTTTTTCTCATTTCAGTTTTTTGACAATTCGTGTCAACAGTGTACTCAAAACTGTGGTACTAGAAGAGCAGAAAGGGAATTGTGGTTGACACATGTCAAATATTTCCATGTAGGTATAATTTAGGAGTATACGTTTGAGAGAAATCCTTATTTGAGTTTGTGCTTCATGTGAAATGAAAGCCTCCCAAAGAGATAAAGCTAAAATAGTCAAACTGTGTGTAGTAAGTTAATACAGTCATTTCCTTAGTAATGAAAGGAGAGAAGCAAATTGACGGATTCTTTTGCTTGTAAAACATAATCTGGATCAAATGCATCAGTATGTTCTATCAGTTGATGAGTCTTTGATATATCTTCATTTTAGAACTACTGAGGTACCAGAGGAGAAGTTTTCTTGTCACTTTATTTGCAAGAAATCAACCAATTTATTTTGAGCTCCTAGAATAGATATTGCTAGAGATGGCATGCTGTACTTTGATGATCTCTTCATGTTTGCATATGTGAAGCACAGTTGTCCAGTGCACTCTATGAACATGTAATGTCCTCTGTGTTCTGTGTCACCATTACTCACGTATAGAACGTGTATGTAATCAGTTCCTATTTTATGTCACATTCATCTGCATTTGCAGCATTTCAAAGACTAGTCTGAAACATCTTGGCACAGATGGGGAAAGCAGAGTTGCTTATAAGTTCCAGAACTACAAAGACACAGATCAAACATATGATATTAATAAATAGCTTGGATGGGGGGAGGGGAAGGATTAAAAATTAGGTTATTTATTTAGAAAGTTGAAACTCTCCATTTGTGATCATTACTCTGTTCTTGAAAGGAAATAGGTGCTGGATTTTGTGTTTTGTTTTTTTGCTCCAATCCTCACGTTTCCCTCCTCCCCCTTCCTCATGTTTTGAATTAAAACCTAAAGACAGACTGAAAGAGTATATATAACTGCAAAAAGGATGTGGTAAATCATGGCAGAAGTTTGTGATCTCACAGACATGGTGGTGTCAGGGGCTGAAGACCAAAGGCGAATCCTTAGCTTCCAGTGGATTTACTTGAAATCCTTCACCCTTGTAGCCTATCATGGATAATAGCATATCATGGATAATTACATTTTTACAAACGGTAGAGAAAATCATTTTGACACACACGTAGTATTTTCTAGCCAGACCAGCTTTTCAATCTTTTACAGCTTTCATGCATTAAGGCTCATATTTTCTTTGTTTATTTTTAAAATATTATCATTAATAATAGGTTTGTTCTGCGGTCAACCTCTGAGTAGAAGATACTGAGGAAGACCCTTTTTCCCCTATTTGTCCTAAGTCAAACATTCGATACCTTTTCCTTTGTAGAAGTTTGTGTTACTCGTGTTTTTCATTTAAAAAGTTATGGCAACCGAATTTTCATGGAGATTTTTAGGAGTTTTGGTCATTTTTCAGCTTATTGCTATGTGAAACAGAATGAATTGTGTTTAGTGACCAATCACTGGGGGAAAAAAACAACAGAAGAAGAAGTCATAGAAGAAATAGTGTCATTGACTTTGCACTACCATGAGATGATGTGAATTCCGACCAGGTGAACCTGAAGAAGGCTGTCCCCATTAGCCACTTACCTGCTTCAAAATTCCAGGGCCCAGAAAAAACTGGGGGACAATATTCACTTTCTTAACCCTTTCTGATCAGATGTGGTATTTCATTTTGAAAATGAAATTAATTCCCCTGAGGCCTTTGAAACTTTAATAATACCCAATAAATAAAATCATATCTAATAACTCAATGGTTTCATTTGGCACCATCATCGTCTTCTAGATGTACTGCAACTGCAGAAACATAAATACTTGCAGGCTTCGAAAGCCCAGTTTCTATTTGCTAAATAAACTTAGCTGCTTTAAATTCCTCTGTGTATAGTCATTAATACAATCCACTTTGACAGCATTTAATTAAAGTGCTTTTCTCTATTAAATTCATTAAAAGTTCTCCCCCAACCCCACAATGTGTATAACTGCTTTCCAGATGCTGAGTGGCAGGGACCTGTGAGGCTCACTTTAAATAACTTCTCATTTCTCTCTGAAAATGTTTATTACATACAGTTTAGAAACTGTTAAGTATGACTTAGGAAGAAAGTCAGATTTCAGGACATGCTCATCCCTTCAGCAATTTCTTAAAAAAAAAATTAGTTTAACTCATCTGAATAAGCATTTATTATCTGCATAGTCTTCTTATACTGTGTCAACACTCCTAGGCACTTAAGCTGGGAGGTAATAAAGATCCGATTTCCATATCAGAGTTGGCGAATTTGCATTAGTTCTCAGCAGGTCTTGGCCTGAATGCCTTTTCCTGCAGATTCAGGGAGAGTGAGCTGAACAGTCCAGTATTAATAGATTATTGACAGTTTAACGTCTTGGCACCTACTTAGCCCATGAAGTGTAATAACCAGGAAGCTGTCTGATATGAAAGCAGTCAATAGCATTCAATCAAAACCTTTCAGTTAATTGCTGGTTGACCTTAGAGATTTCCTTTAGGCAATGCTGTCTTCAGTTTAGACCAAAAGGACTGTATTTATTTGTAGAGTTTATTCAGAGATGATTATTTAATATCCATTGCTCCAGTATATGTGGTAAAATTTGCCTTTTCTGTGTCTACCACATGAATTGTCTTTTTGGCAGTGCTTTTCACAAATATTCCCTTTACCAGTTCTACTTTGAAAATATCTCATTAAATCTGTTCTCTTCTCAGAAATAGAAAGTTGGGAATCTTGAGGGAACACATGATCAAGTGTTTTAATATGATAATAGAGTTTTTTTTTTTTTTTCTTTTTCTGCGGTACGCGGGCCTCTCACTGCTGTGGCCTCACCCGTTGCGGAGCACAGGCTCCGGACGCGCAGGCTCGGCGGCCGTGGCTCACAGGCCCAGCCGCTCAGCGGCACGTGGGATCTTCCCGGACCGGGGCACGAACCCGTGTCCCCCGCATCGGCAGGCGGACTCTCAACCACTGCGCCACCAGGGAAGCCCGATAATAGAGTTTTGATAGAATTCTTTGCTCAGTCTGGAATTATAATTCCAACGGAGAATCTGACAAAGCTAAAAAGTATGCTCTCAATAAGGGTAATTATATAATCCCTTAAAGGCACTGCACCTGAAAACAAAAATGTTCTTTAATGCCAAAATGCTTTTCTGGTCTCTGTAAGTATAAATGAGATGGCTTATATTTAGTTTCTAGATTCTTTCTTCATGGATTTTTTCCCCCATGGTTTATTTAGTTTTAGTTGAATGTTTCTAAAAACAAATTTTAATAAAATCTAAATAAACTACAAAGGTGGCCAGGAAGCAGCAAAGGCCATTTCTGGCCCTAACTTTAAACCATTGGCCTTACTCGCTTTGGACTGTGTGGTGTTGGAACCACAGTGGTTGACTCAAAGTGGCGGCAGAAATACATACTTTGAAAATAATTTTGTTACTTTCCTTTCTTTTTGGTTCTTCCCACGCGAGTTAACGTCACTGTTTCTCCTCTAAGGATAGGCATTTAATATTTGTTTTGGAAAAGACCTACAGTGCTTTCCATAGCATTATGTAGATAGGCAGCGTTCCTTCGCATTTCATTCCATTGAGGGCCATTACTGTCTCAGGCTTTATTGTGCTACCTGTGATCCATTTTTAAGCAAATACGTCTAGTTTTTATAATTTTCTCTCATTGTTACTTGTTGTTTTGCCTCCAGCAGCTTTTTTTTTTTTTTTTGTCATAGAAACTGTCTGCTGGAGACCTTTTGAATTCTCTTGATAGTAGAAATATTTCTTGAGATTGGGGAGGGGGAGAGTGAAGCAAGCTGATGAATATGTCAGTTTTTATCCCTGACAACAGTGACACCCAGAACGCATGTCTCTGAATGTCAGTAATTTTCAGGCAGATAATTGGGGCGGTGGGGGGGGGGGACAGGGGCAGAATTAAAGAACTGCTTGAGCCGCTGTATGGTACTGGTGGCTTGTGCCAAGTGTGTGTGTCTGTGAGTCTAGTAAGTCATTACGAACTAGTGTGATTTAGCCCTTTTCAGTACTAAGTGTATTTTTAAATGAGTGTCGGTGTGAACTGGCCACTTTTTCCTCCCTTACAGCTATTAGACGTTTTCTAATTTTTAAGAAGACTTTTGGTCTATATAATATGGCTATTACCAATACAGAAGTATTCTGGAAGTTTTAGGATAAATTTTAAGTTTCCACTATTCTCTCAAAACACAGTGCCTGACCCTGTGCTAAGTGCTGAGTGTGTGGAGGAGAATGTAACACAGAATCTATCCCTAAGGAGCTCACAGATTCGTGGAGAGACAGGTGTGTGGACAGATGACTGTAGTACAGCATGTAAGTAAGTACAGAGAAAGAAAAGCACAAAAGATGGGCACATATGCCCAAAACCGAGTGGGCCGGAGGACCCAGAAGGCTTCTAGGAAATAGTGATGCTAGGGTTCCTTACAGAATTCCTCACTGGAGGAGCTTTCCAGGTAGAGGGGACAGAGGAGGCAAAGGCACTGAGATTAGAGGGGCAAAACAGCACGAGGGTGGGAACTATAGCTTTTAGAACCATTGGAGCACAGCCTGAAAGGCAGGGTTCAGGAGCAAGGACGGAGCAGGGTCACCTGCTGCACTCAGGTCATGGAGCTTTCTTGGATGTGCGAGAGGCCTTGACCCATCCTGAGACCACTGAAGGCCTTTCGCAAGATGCTGTGTTGGCTGTGGCCGGGAGGCCTTTTGCGAAGTAATGGTTACTAATTCAGGCAAGAGATTTTAAAGTCTAAATAACAGCAGTGAGAGAAGAATGGAAAGGGGAAAATTAACCAGCAGCACGTGGGATTGGCTAGATGTGGAGGCTCAGAGGAGGGGGAAGGAGTCAGCGAGAACTCTCAGATCCTAGCTGGGGCAATGTGGGGTCTTGGAACACCAGTCGAGAGCAGTAATGATTAATTCCCTGATAATGTCAGTTGTAAGTGTGTTTGTTTTGTACTGAGTTTTCAGCTATTAAATTAAATCCACCCCTAAGCAGATTCACATTTGGAAGTGTAATGACTTGACAGTTCTAGTTTCTGAGGACGACCTACACAGGATAAGCAAATATGCTTAGAAAAGCCAAGGCAACGTGGCACAGAGACAAAATTGGACTTGCTTGGTGAATCTGAGTAGATAAGGATGCTGCATGACCGGCCTTATGGGAATATAATGGTTCATCGGCAGCTTGGAGACTAGAATCTTTCTTGTGGGAAGAGGAATTGCCAATCCAGTTACTTTGCCCCGGGGAATTAGGAACTGGGATTTCTCTTCCCAGTGACCATCCTTGGTACCCTGGGAGCAAAAGACTTATTTTCCTGAGTAAACCACGGTCTGAGTAAGAGTGCCTGGCCCTGTCTGCTTTTCCTCTCGCACCTGGTGTATTTACCACAAAGTTTAGAAGCAAAAGTTTCTCCATACCTGATTAGTAAGATGATCGATGTGGACAATGTAAAACCAGTATCCTCGTAATGAATTAAACGTGGTTTCAAATTTAAAAGAATACTCTAGAATTAACCTTTCGGAAGTTTCACCTCACATGATTTAATTTTTCCATATTCTTTTTTCCTTGAAAGAAAAGAAAACCAAGGAAGCCAGTCTCTGATGAAATTAAATGAAATTGAAAACTAAAGGGTATGTTTGATAAGCTCTCATTTGACACCTTTTCACTGCTAAGTCACAAGGAATCTCTGTTGACACTTCCTAGAGATCAGTGGCCCTTACCTCACAGTCTGAGGGGAAAACCCTTCCTTGATCATTTGACTTTGTTTACCCAGTTTGGACGTTAGGGAATAATAAACCGTAATATGTCCGTGGTGTGGTATTTCTAGATACTTTATCTTTTACCAGAGTGGTTGATTATAATGCACTGCTTAAGATTTGCTTTCTATAAAAGGAATATTTGTACTTTTATGTGTTTGATTCACACAGTGCAGTTTTCTCAAGTCCTGTTATTAAGTGGTTACATCCAGAAAGCAAAAAATATGCTGAGGTAGTATTTTGTTGGCGAACATCTAATATTTTCACTAACCATAACTGTCAGATTGTTCTGACTTCTGAGTGCCCCAACTGTAAAAATTATACAGAAAATGTGGCCTATCAAGGGATTCTAAACAGCCCCATGTGAGACCTCAAACACATGGATTACCTTCTTTCTTCCCCCCACCCCCCTGGTAAAAAATCTAATCCAAACACCCTTTCTCCTTAAATAATTTAAACACTCTTCTTTAAGAAGCTGGAACGCAACATAACTGCAGTGTCACTAGTGCCATTACAATTATGGGGATTTTTCATCTTATACTGAGTCTTGGCTGAGTTGTGTCAGGCAAAATCTCTCTTTTTTGTTCTGGCAAATTTTGACAAAATTGGGTATATATATATTTTTAAATGGTATCCAAAGATAGAAAAAGTAAAAATTCCTTTATTACCCACTCAAAATTAACATTTGGGAGAGGAACTTCTCCATAATGTATTATAATTTTTCTTAACTTGTTTGTCTTCACTTTTAACCATACACTTGAAACATTGAATAGTTTCCTCTGTCATTTTTAGTGTTATTTTTATATTTTAATTGGAAGATGTTTATTCACACTAAAATGAATTTTTGTTCAAAACTTTTAAACAGAATAATTTTTGTATTTTTCCCAATTTTCCACCTAAACAGCAGTAAGGGCATGTTTGTTATATGTTAGACTCAGGGGTTTGTGATTTGTGGATCAGAGTTCAATTTTGTGTATGCATTTTCTCATCCGAAGAATAAATACAACAGGACCTATCGCCATTGTGAGATTAGTTTGTTATTGTTTTTAAGAAACAAGAAGGCCAAAGGATGGCGAACCACTTGGAATACATACTAATTATAGGATTTGAATGATTAAATTTAACATACAACCCCCAACTCACATCATATAATCTGTATGTAAATCAGGAAGAATGATGTTTTAGTTCAATGAAGCTTATATAATTTATTGAGATCCTATGACTTAAAGTGTACACATTCTTTCCCCCATATCATCTTTGTTTCTAAGTCATTCTTTACCAAATAGGTGTTTTCAAGTTATTTTTGTCATTGGATTTCTAAATAGTAAGAGATTTCTAAGTGGTTTGAATTTTGACTCTAGTGCTTTACCTCAGGAATCATTATTTTAAGTCTTCGTTGATGCAGTTCTTGGCTGCCTACATGATGTCTGTTCTTGTAGAATATATATATTCTCTACCTCCTTTAACTTAACATGTTTTCACTTAAAAGGAATTGAAACTCTGCTCTAGTTAAACTTGTTGGATGCAATTTATTTATCTGAAGCAGTTTCTGTACAAGCATAACTCAGAGATATTGCCAGTTCAGTTTCAGACCACCACAATAAAGCGAATATCACAATAAAGCAAGCCAGTGTATATGAAAATGATGTTTACACTATACTGTAGTCTATTAGTTGTGTGGGAGCATTTTGTCTTAAAAAGAAAAAAAACAATGTATATACCTTAATTTAAAAATACTTTACTGCTAAAAAAATGCTACCCATCATCTGACAATGTGG